>NC_057407.1:21136156-21436156 GCF_019320065.1 Cervus canadensis | reverse complement strand
TTCTGGGAGTTGGCAATGGATGGGGAAGCCTGGAGTGCTGCAGTCCATGGGGTCGCAAAGAGTTGGACACGACTGAGTGACTGAACTGACTGAGCAAGTAAGCAACAACAGCCTTCCTTCAGCTTAAACCTGTGGCAAGGTTGAAATGACCCTGATGCTTTTAACCAGCAGTTTTCTCACTGGTTCAGTCCTTAGCATAGCATCTTTTCTCCTAAGCAACCCAAACTATTACCTGTAACAGAATCAACCAAAACTGTCTTATAAGTTCCTATAACTTCCATTTCAGCACATTTCCATATCTGGAAATTGGACTCCTCAAAGATATTTTCCATTAACTTTATTATACTTTTAGCATTTCTCACTTTAATTCTTCAGGAACTTTTCATTCATACACAATCTCTAGAATACCTCTCTATTAATCAAAATAGTTCCTTTACCAGAGTTGAATCTCCCATTCACCAAGCATATGTTAAATTGAGCCAAGTTTATTTCAACATACACCAAGCCATACTTGCTTGTCTAGTTCTGCCCCTTACCAGATTATAATCTTGAACAAATTAACTAACTTCTTGTCTTAATTTACTGACCTATACAATAGGAATAATAATAAGACCTAGATTGCATGATATTTTTAGAAATAAATGAGAAAAATGCTGTATATCTGCAATGGGATAAGCGTTCAAAGAGTCACAAAGAGTTGAACATGACTGAGCGACTTCACTCAAGCATTCAATACTTGTTTTAATACTGTTATGTTTGTGGTTGTTACTGTGGTTATGTCACTGAATCCTGAGCATTACAGTCAGTTACTTACTCAGCCACCATGTTTTAAATGATGGCTCTATGCAAATTATTGAGCTAGAGTTGTAGACTAGGGAAGACTTTTTTTTTTTAAAGGCTTTATTTCTGTTAACTGAAAGTTACAATCTATAAAGTACATACAACGGAAGGACCTGAGATTTTCTGGTCCATTATTTCCAGTGATGTGCTCAGCTCTTACCTGCTGTTAAGAGCAAATTCTTTGCAGTTCTTTTCATATTCACGTTTAGTGGTATCTTGTTGGTAGCTTGAGACTGACTAGAGTAAAAGTGCTTATACCACAGAAATTGGCAGATTCTACCAACCAAGGCTGCTGTTTCTGCTGCTTCTTCCCTTTCCTCCTCTTCCTCCTCCTCCTCCTCCTTTTTGACAGCCTTTCCTAGCGTATCACTGAGTGTTTACCAAATGTAGGGGGCAGTCTACATGTTATGTGAAAAGGTATCAGATGTGGCAAAAACTCAGTATTGAATAACACCAGTCAAATTGTGAGAAGTTTCTTTCTTTTTTAATCGTATTTCCCTCCATATCCTTCTATCAAGGAGAAAGTTTCCTTTGAGTGTTTACCTCTCATACTTCTCCAAATTTTCAGATCTTCATGCCCAAGAAAAAGAGAGACAGAGAGAATGAGCAGCCTCAGACAGAGCACCCTTAGCAGGCAACCCTGTCTACCTAGGAAGTAATCACTTCATCTTATGCATGTTGTATTTATTTTTGTGCTTACCTTCTCTTCTTGAGAGTGATACTGAGTTTCCATTTATGGCAGTGATACCAGGTTTCTTTTTAGAATTAAGTATTTAAAAAGTGAGCCAATTTAAAGGAGAATATTAAGTAAATAAGTAAATATAGTACATACAGATGGCCCATGGGCAATAGCCCAAATCAGGAAGATGGTATTGATGCCAAAAGTTTGGGAAGCTGTGATGCATTCTTGCCACCCCATTTTGCAGTTGTTTACACTGAGACCAGAGAAGGAAAATGACTTGAACAAGTCATTTTGACATAGAACCCACCAGACCTCCTGTCTTATCAGTGTGTTTGTTTTCCCTGATCTTTACCTGAGATGCAGTGGAGGGGGTGGGGGGAGAAAAAATGCTTCACTCTGAAGCAGACCTAGCCTGGCTCTAAGAGGTTATCTGCGGCAGCAGTAGTCTAAGCAGTGTATACTGTTGAGTTCAAAGTGAGGCAGCTGCAGGGATCGGGGAAGGCAGCAGGGGTGACAAGTGGTCCCCTCGTGTAGAAACATTACTCTTCAGTACAGGCTACCTTGGCTCAGCACCAGGGCCATTGGGAAGCAAGGACATGAGTAAGGCATGGCCCCTGGCCTCTTCCAGCTTACATTCAGTTGGTGCTGAGAGATGTTTACAAGATAAAACCCGAAAATGCCAGAAGTGGGCAAGGGCCCCCTACTTTTTTATTATTGTTTCTTTATCTTTTGGCTGTGTTGGGTCTTCATCGTAGCATGCAGTCTCCGAGCTTCTTGCAAGTGGGTTCTTTTGTTGCAGAGCACAGGCACTAGGGCAGGCGGGCTCAGTAGTTGTGGCGCATGGGCTTAGCTGTCCTGGGGCAGGTGGAATCTTAGTTCCCCAATCAGGGGTTGAACCTGCGTCTCCTGCATTGGAAGGCAGACTTTTAACCCCTGGACTACCAGGGAAGTCCCAATATAATCAAATAAAAATAAGCCTTTATTCCTTCATGGAGAGTTTATAGAATTAAAGCTTTCCATTCTGCATTTCCACGTTGCCTCTGAAGTGAGACGATGTCATGTAGATAGGCACATAGAAGAGCAGCTCAGCACCCTTGAGAGGGCACAAACCCTGGAGCCCAGCGGACCCACATTCACACACCTGCTCCATGATACTACCAACTTTGGGTCCTTTGGAAAGTTACTAAACCTCTCTGAGCCTCAGTTTCCTCATCTCTAAAGGGGAATAACCATCATGCCTCCCAGTGTGAGGGTTAATTACCAATAAATCGCTTAGCTTCGTGCCAGGGAAATAATAAGCTTGTGACCATTGTTGCATCTCAGTAGCATGAGGAGAAAGAGTGGTTTTGGAGGAGCCCTTGAGCCTTGCAGAAATCCTCCCTGGGAAGTAGTGGTTGGGACAGAAATGAGGGAGAGTGGAAAGAAAAACAGGTCTCCTTCCATCGGGCATCTGTTCGGAAGCCCCAGGGGGGAAGAGAGATGAGAACATACACTTCCTGGACCCAGTCTCGGAGCACAGTACCCTGAGCAACAGGAGACGCGAACAATTCTCCTCGTTAATGAGGCTGCGGCGCCTAATCAGCGCATGGAACAGAATGCTTTTGCTTAATAGAGATCATTTCCCTGCCTCTTGCCCAACCCAGCAGTGCCAGCAGCTCTTTGTTTGATGAAAGGTGGGGACTTAGAGTAGTGTGGTGGGATGGGCTGGAGGAGGTATTATTACCCTCATTACTATGATAATAGTTTAATCATGATCAATATTTATGAACATGCACAGAAGCTGTGCAATCAACCAGCAGCCCTGCAACTGATGTTCTTGCCTAAGGAGACTTTCCAGGGAAGCCTGGGCTCTCTCCCACCTTCCCCCAGTCCCTCTGAAGCTCTGCAGTGGTCCTCAGAGGTTATTTCAGAATAGCCATGATGGTTCCATCAGTTGTTACATAGGAAGTCTTGTTGTGATGATAGGTGAATAGCATCATAATATTACCTCCTTGGACTTCTCAGGTGGCACTGGTAGTAAAGAACCCGCCTGTCAATGCAGGAGACATAAGAGACATGGGTTTGATCCCTGGGTCACGAAGATCCCTGGGGGAGGGCATGGCAACCCACTCCAGTATTCTTGCCTGGAGAATCCCCTGGACAGAAGAGCCTGGAGGGTTACAGTCCAGAGGGTCTCAAAGAGTTGGACAGAACTGAAGCACCTGAGCACAGACCCTCTTTGCTTTTCAAAGTAGATCCATAAGCCATGATCTGGATTTTAGCCTCAAACTTAGGTAAATTGTTTAGTGAACAAAAGTATGGCAGGGTAGGGGGCAGTATAATGTAGTAGTGAATCCTTTGAAGCGAGATCCATCTTTGTTCAAATCCTAGCTTTGCCTTATGTTAGCTGTCTTCCCTGGGGAAAGCAGCTTAACCTCTCTGAGTGATAGTTCCTTCACTTGTAAAATGAGAAGACATGTTATGAAAAGAATTGGCTAGATACTATAAATTAGACATCCATATTTTTATGTACAACTTCATATCAAGTGACTTCCCTGGTAGCTCAATCAGTAAAGAATCTGCCTGCAGTGTAGGAGACCCAGGTTTGATCCCTGGGTAGGGAAGATCCCCTGGAGAAGGAAATGGCAAACCACTCCAGAATCCTTGCCTGGAAAATCCCATAGACAAAGGAGCCTGGTGGGCTGCAGTCCATGGGGTCGCAAAGAGTCGGGCACAACTGAGCGACTAACACTTTCCCTTTCACTTTATAGCAAGTGTTCTTTCTGTGTAGTCTGTGAAAAGACAATTGCTTTCCCAAAATTCATAGAGCCAGTCGTTGAAAAAACAATAGTGAGAGCCTGAATTTAGAATCCAATACTCTTTCTCCTATCTGAGGGGAAAAAAAAAAAGTTCCACTTATAGGCGATTTAGAGAAATTTTATTTGAAAACATTTTGATGCTTGACTCTTGTCTTTCAAATGTGAATCACATTTTGAAAGCCAGTGATTATCTTGCTGAGCAGCGGCCTTCTGATGACCTACCCATAAAGAATTTTTGACGTCACAGTTCCCACATCTGGTAAAAACAGCACTTCTAAAATCCTGCCTTCCTGAAAAGGAAAGTGGAGGAAGATGGCCTCACACTGAATGTGCATCTGTGCAGCATGAACACGGTGCTGACACGGGCATAGCACTTCCCAGTTGGCCAGAAACAACCTTGATCTTCAGCAAGCATCGAAAACACTTCAGCCCCTCTGGTGGCAGAGCTCTGGGAATCTGTCATGCTGTCTGCAATTCCGGATCCACTTCAGGGTTGTGTTTTTCTCCAGTGCTCAGAAAGGATTGGAAGGGGCTTTCACTGTAATTGTCACTTGGCCCCAAGCAAGAGCCACCGAGGTTTGCTCAACTGCTCACCCGCACACACAGTCCCAGTACATCCACCCACTGGCACATTCTGTCTCCCCCAAGCCGTCAGTCCCTCGCTTGGCACTTACAATTCATTCCTCTTCCCAAGATGCACTTAGAGCATCCAGATTATGTATTGAGGGGGGTTTTTGCTAGGTTTTGCTGCTCAGAAACATGATTTCAGTCAAGGAAAAACCTTGAAGAAGTTACCCTGGAGAAGATACAGTCTTCCTGCAAATGCTAGAATGCTGAAAATTCTATTGCTGGTTTTGTTCTGTTTGTAATAATTTCTTATGAAAGAAATATACATACATATTTGAAATGTGAAATAGTACAGAAACACAGTAATAATTTTTTAAAAGCAACAGTTCTCAGTCCCATTTCTTTCCACTCTCAATCCCTCATTCCACAGGGACCCTTTTAAACAAGTTGGCTTTTCTCTTCCTAGGTCTAAGTGCTGTTCTTAAATTGCTATTTCTGGTTTATCGATCATAGAGATGATTTTTTTCCCTGCTATAGTAGGTAGAGCATTACTCACTTTACCCTCTCTCTTTCTTCTCCCAGCTCCCTTCTGTTACAGGTGCATCTGTATTACCAGCACTCTCTTAGAATCTTGATCACTTTACATAATTCCCATCCACCTTAAGTTCTTGTTTCACCCACAGGATGAGGCTCTTGACACCCATGGCTTCTTCCTTCCCCTTGCTGCTTCTTCCAGCTGATCTTGTGTTCTGATAGGAGAATTGAATGATGCACCTCTTCATTCTTATCACACAAAAAAATGTAAAACCTATATGTATGAATGTCTCTTGAATCTAGACCAGAAGTGTCCAGTAGAACTTTATTCAATGACAGAGCTATTCTGTACCTCAATTGTCTGATATGATAGCCACCTGTACTTGAAATGTGGCTAGTTCAACTAAAAAGTTGGATTTTTAGTTGCATTTCTTTTTCATTTATCCAAATTTAAATAGCCAGTTGTACCTGTGTGATAGTGCAGGGCCAGACCAAGCTCAGTATACAGGTTTGACAACTTAGAACAACCTGATTTTCCAACAGAAATGATATGAAGAGCTAACACATAGTTCTTACAGTGAACCAGGAGCTATTCTGGAAACTTACTTAATAACCCATCTACTCCGTGAAAAGCTCTATTATTCCCATTTTATAGATGAGGAAAGTGAGGCACAGAAAAGTGAAGTAAATTGTCTAATAAGTGGTAGATCTAGAATTTGGCCTCGTGTCATGCAGCCCCAGAGTCTGTGCTCTCAGCTGCTTTTCTGCACTGCCTCTAAGCCCTATTAGAAATGCCCACATCCTTTTTCACATAGTTCCAATCTGCTGATTAATGAGGCAGTCATGTTTCTCCCATGTTATTGGCCTAAGCAGTGCTTATCACAGGGGCTTATGTGCATGTATAGCCCATTCCATTTCTGCCACACAACAAAAGAGGGCGTGAGAACTAGAGACTGAGGAAACAGAAGGGACATGCAGGGACTCAAGGCAAATCAGCTGATTTCACTAATGGAATAGAAAGGCTGTTCCATCGCCTGCACTTCCAACAGTAGTAACAGTAGCAAGTACTGAGCACTTGCTGTGTCCTTTATTATGCCCCGTGTGTGTATCATCTTAGTTAAACCTCATGACAGCCCAGAGAGGTACAGATGACGTTCTCTCAAAGGTACCGGGAATATTAATGAGGTGGTTCATAAAAAACACTGAAAACAGTGCCTGGCACAGAGTGGCCAGGCAGCGCACACTGCCTGTTGTAATCTTACTGTCTCCCTGCCGGTCCTGCCCGCTGGGCCCTACTGCATTATCTGGTACCTGTGCAAAGGGTCTTTATTTATCTCTGTTGTTTTTTTCCCTTTCCCTGTTACTATAGTTTTTGCCGGAGCCTCATTTCCAGAGCTCTTGTTAATATTAAAATATTATTAACCTTTTATGTTCCTGCTAGAGTATTTATGAACTTTTCAAGGTGTGGGATGGAGAAGGAAATGGCAGTCCACTCCAGTATTCTTGCCTGGAGAATCCCAGGGATGGCGGAGCCTGGTGGGCTGCCGTCTGTGGGGTCGCACAGAGTCGGACACGACTGAAGCGACTTAGCAGCAGCAGCAGCAGCAGCGAGGTGTGGGAAGTGTTCCCTGCTTCACATCCTTCCTAGCAGCTGCCTCATACACCATCTAAGAGTTGCATTTCTGTAAGAAATCCAGAGAAGACTGAGCTCTGTTCCCTGTTATCATAGATAAGGACAGGAGGCCAACAGGCTGGACAAGTAGACAGGCAACTAGTTAATGGTCATACTGAGATTAGAAATGTGCATTTTATGATTTTTTTCCCCCACCCTCATCCCAGTGGCTTCCACTTAAGCAAGTTCTAGTCCAGAGGTCAGAAAATTTCTCCTGAAAAGAGCCAGATAGTAAATATTTTTGACTTTATAAGTCGCATCGTCTCTGTCACAGCAACGCATGCTCTGCCTTGTAGCATGAAAGTAGCTATCAACAAGATGTAAATGAATGGGTGTGGCTGTGTTCCAGTGAAACTTTATTGATGAACACTGAAATGCCAATTTCTTGTCATTGTCTCATGTCAGGAAATATCATTCTTCTTTTCATTTTCCTTCATTTAAAAATGTGAAAACCATTCTTAGCTTGTGAACCCCACAAAAACAGGCAACAAACTAGATTTGACCCACAGGCAAGAGTTTGCCAACCTTTTTGCTAGCCTGTAAACTACGGCTCAGAATTCACTTGGTACAGTCAGCTCCCAGCTAACT
Source organism: Cervus canadensis (assembly GCF_019320065.1). Classification (NCBI taxonomy): domain Eukaryota; kingdom Metazoa; phylum Chordata; class Mammalia; order Artiodactyla; family Cervidae; genus Cervus; species Cervus canadensis. The sequence continues at coordinate 21,428,475 of NC_057407.1, read as the reverse complement.
ACATGTGAATTAGACACTAGTAACAATATTAGCTAATATTTCTTAAGCTCTTACTGTGTACCAGGTATTGCATTATTCCAGAGAGCACTGGAAGCTTCTATCCTGGGTACAGAATAAAGACTACCATGCTCAAAAAGTCATTCTTTCAACACTTTTTAAATCTTTTATTTTGTATTGGAATGTAGTTTACAATTCTGTTTGTTTGAGGTATACAACAAAGTGATTTAGTTATACATACACAAATATCTATTCTTTTTCAAGTTCTTCTCCATATAGGTGATTACAGAGTGTTGAGTAGAGTCCTCTGTCTTTGTTGATTATTTTTTATTGCACCTCTACTATATACCAGGCAGTGTAGATAGTGAGGAGAAAAAAAGAAATTCTTATTCCTCATGGAGCCTACAATCTAGACATGAGGGTAGTGATAAATGATAAAATTCAACTAATAAAGATAAAATCATTTTATAGATGGTAGTGGCACGAAGTACGATACTGAGATACTGAATTGCCACAAAAAACAAAAAAGCAGGTTTCTAAGATCTTCTTGGTTAGGGAAATGGAAAAAGAGGCAATATAGCACCATGATCCTTGCAGAAGATATTTCACAAGCCAAGCATTGAAGTAGATATTGCTGGGCCCTTGAAAGAGCAGTGAGGTCAGCGTTTTTTAGGCAAAGGCAGAGAAATCAGCTCAGAGCTCTTGTGAAGTCAAACAGGCACGGGTGGAGTCAGCTCATGCAGAGAATAAATCGTTGGCTTGGTTGGTTTTTGTCTTTTTTTTTTTTAAGGGACCACAGGGAGAAAAAGAGCTCAGGCAGTCGCTAATGCAGTGGTATCTGTTCTGACTTCTTTTTTCTTCCATCTTTGCGTCCTACCCACCAGATTTCTGTTTGCAAAAAGGGCCTAATCCACTTTTTTTTTCTTGTCTGTGCATTGATTTAATAGTATCAAACCCTGAGGTCCTCGTGGTCTGCACCTGGGTTGCTTTTTCCCCTAATGAAGCAGGAGAAGTGGTTTAAGCCCCTGCCGTGCTCCCTGTCAGAGCCACACAATGATTAACTCAGGTCCCCTTATTAGGACCGGGCAGAAGAAAATCCCTTAGTCATCAGCATTGTGAAAATCCCAGAATGGTGAGTGTTCAATGAAAAGATTACCTTTGGGCACCTGAAAAATAATGGGGGAGCTCAATAGAGTAACCATTAAGCCTGTCTACACACGCTAAGTCAGGTGGAGGGTCTAGGTAATTAGCTGGGACATTCAAAGCCAGAGAAACCGTTTTGGACCTTCTGCCCTGAGTCGGCACGGGTTATTATTCAAATCTCTCAAATATTTTTCGAGGAAAAGCCATTTTAGGTTGTGTCTACATACTATGAGAAACAAGGCTGAAATATGACTGGTTAATAAAAGTGGTTTGATAGATTTTTTAAAAACTGGATTATAGGCAGCTTGGGGGATGTGAGGTTCAAAGCTGTAACTTACTACCTGTGTGACTTTAAGCCAAATTGCTTCCTTTCTCTCAGCCTCAGTTTTGTCAGCTGTAAAATGGGACTGTTAATAGGACTGTTTTTCAAAGGTTGTTGTGAGTATTAAATATAACAAGTGCAGTCTTCCTAACTCAGCACCTGGCAAGTAGGAAGCACTCAAGAAATGTTTCTTATAGTTATGAGTCGTTCCGGGGGACATGACTCATTCTGGGTGTTTGGAGAGATTGTGCATTTAGACACCATCCAAGGAAGGGGCCATGAGTCAAGGATCCGTGGCCTCCATCCCTATCCCCTAATGCAGTGCCCACGACCTGAGAATCATTCTTTCCTGAAGACCTGTGAAAATATGACCAGCTGGCCTTCCCACCTTCACCCTTGGTCTCCATCAACTTCTCCTAGTTTGTGTGTCTCTTTTGAACCCAGAACTGGCTCTGTCTGGTCAAGAGGTGAGGGTGGGGTGTTTATGGATACTGTTTGAGAGGAGGCACGCATTCTTTGTCCCACCAAAGGGGATGGTGGGAAAGTAGCGAGGCTCAGGAAATGAAGTCTGGCTGAAGTCACAGTTCTTGCCGCTCCTTTGGAGGGCAGTTGGGTCCCTGTAGAGAAAGGATGGTGTCTGGGCAAACCCCTCTCCCTCAGCCTTTTCTCCTGTGCCACAGGGCACTTAGCTTTGTACCAGAGGGTGCTAGGGATATGTGATTGGATGTGCAGAGCACCCTGACTTGGGGAATTGCCCTGTCACTCGTGCCCTGGCTTGGGCAACCTGAGGAAGGGAGTAGAAGGGAACACTGCCTCAGTGTTCTAGAGAAGAGTCCACTGCATATGGTGTTCATGGAATTGACAGGACATTTGCCAGACTGGGAACCAGCTAAGATACCTGCTGAAAACCTGGGGAGATTCCAGCGTCCTTTTTATGGTGAGAAATTGCCCATGGACTAGACATGAGCAGTGAAACTGTTCCTATGGCCACTGGGATGTGGCGCTGGTACTTGATCTACACCAGTTATCCAACATTGCAGTAAAAAGAGGTACATGTAGTACCTTTTACCACATCCGCATCTCTGGTCTTCACCCTTAGCTGAATTACCTCTCCCAATCCCCTCCGTATTCCTTTGAGGAAAATTATAATTGTCCCATTTGCAGAGTAGGCTCAGAAGTTAATTAACTTGGTCAAAGTCACCTGGTGTGCACTCAGATTTTGTGACCCTTGACAATGATTTGAAATCCCTATTGAGTTGGGAGGATCTGTGCTTCCTCTCTACTTAAGAGTATAGCTGGCCAATCCTTTGGATACTAAGGAAAAAAAAAAAAAAAGCACCTAAAGGTTGACATTAAGCAAGAAACGGTTCTCTAGGGGCCACAGTTCAGATCCTGGTTCTGTTAGCCTACGCACTCTGCTACATCCCAACATGTGTACTGAAAAACAAACAAATGAAAAAACAGAACTAATGATAGCTTTCTTTCTTTTTTAAAAATTTGCTTCTTTATTTACTTTACTACTTTACTACTTTATTTACTTCATTTTTGGCCGTGCTGGGTCTTCCTTGCTGCACACGGGCTTCCTCTAGTTGTAGCGGACGAGGGCTACTCTCCAGTTGCGGTGCACAGGTTTCTCCTCGCGGTGGCCTCCCTTGTTGCAGAGCATGGGCTCTAGGGCACCCAGGCTTCAGTAGTTGCAGCACACGGGCCCAGCAGTTGTGCCTCTGGGTCTCTAGAGCACAGGCTCCGTAGGCCCACAACATGTGAGATCCTCCTGGACCAGGGATCGAACCCACGTCCCCTGCATTGCAATGTGGATTCCTAACCACTGGACCACCAGGGAAGTCCCAGCTTTCTGTCTCTTAAGAAGATGAGTAACAGACAGTGGGAAGCAGTCTTAGGGCTAATCTCTCGCGTGAGAAAAGGCTCACGTCGGAGCATCCTGCATACCTCATGCTTGAGCTCCTCCAGCAAGGTGTCCTTGGTCACCAGAGACGGCCAGTGCCTGGCTGGACCAAGATAGCTGTTTGCACCTTCTTTTAGAGTCACATTGTGTTCCTCATCCTTCTTGATTGTATGCTCGAGAATTACCATGACCAAGCTCAACCCTTCTACATCCTGGCTGAACTACATGAAGGTTTTCATTTCCTTTGCCATTAGCCCTTCCATGTAGAAGACATTTCCATACTGCCCTGGGTCTTCAACATCTTCCTTCAAGTTCAGTGGCCAGAAACAAAAATGATACAGCACATCTTTCTAGATAATAATAGGACCACAACTTACTCTGAGCTGTTTTTTTATTATGGGATGGGAGAAAGGTTAATAAGGTTAAGTGCAAGTCAGCAGTTATCAAATTTTTAAAAAGACCCGTGAACTGAGTGCTGGTGCATGTAGCAGAGGGGATGATTTTCATCCTGATGCAGTTTCCCTTATCGTCCCAATCTGATCTGAAAGGAATAGGCTCTGACTGGTGTCCTTTTCTGGGTTAAAACTGCATGTTGGTGGGAAGAGTGGGTGTGTTGAAAGGTTGATCATTTCAGCTGTAGCAAAACTCTTACCAACTGCCAAGCACTCACTCAACAGACCGAAGGAGGCAATTTGTAGCTGAGAAGAATTATTTTGTCAGTAATTGCCTGCCCTGACCACTGAAGCTTACCTTCCTCACACTTTCTACCAGTGGTGAGAAGATCGGGTGTTCAAAAGGAAAAGTTAAGGCTCAGGAGACCACATGTTAGTTGGCTTCTCTGCCTTCTGGCCCAGGTCATGATCAAATAAATTTTTAAATTCAGTGGGTTTTAATGTTCTCAGTAGTCAATAGATAGGATTAATAGCCCTCCCCGCTTTTGCAGGTTGGCTTAAAAAAGAAACAATACATGAAAATGTTTTGCAAAGTGAAAAACCTCATAGAAATGTTACATGTTAATGTACATACAGGAGACATGAAAGGAGTCGCCCTTTTGCTCAAACTAAATTCTAGAACAGGAATAAAGAGGAAATAGTTCGGGTTGAGAATCATTTAGCAAAATGTTAATTATGCAAAATCTAGAAAGCTTTCCTCATACTCCCCTTAACAGCCCAGAGTGAGTTCACCCACCATGCCTTGCAAGCGCCCAGCTTTGGGCTTTCCGACTGACTGCTGCAGTGACTTCTCGATCTTGTCTGCTTATCCCTTAAGCATCCTGAAGCCAGCACTGGTCACTAGCTGCTTCTCCTTCCTTCTACAGATTTTCCCTGTGTGCCCTTTCTAAGCCAGGTACCAAATGAGTCACAGGAGACAGCCATGGGCAAGACATGACATTGTGTGGGAGACAGACATTGCCGAGAAATGACTGAATTGCAGTTGCAATCAGAACTTGCAAAGAAAAAAAAATGTAGGGTTCTCAGAGAATCTGTAACAGGATACTCTGGGAATCATCTAGGCTGTTGGTGGTGATTTCAGGAGATAGAAGGCATTGCCCTCTCAATAATTTACTAATCAGTGTGTATTCCACCCTCTAAAGTTTACAAAACACTTTCTCATACATTTTGTCACTTGATCAGGCAGGTTATCAACCATACAAAGTACGCAATGCTTCCACCCTGTTCTAGAAATGGAGTAACCTAGGCGAAGGGACTCAAAGTGATGATCTGAAGGTCAGCTATTAATTAACAGTCCTGTAACTTACAGAACTTTTGACTCCAAATCCTGAACTCTTTCCACTCTGCCCTTTGGCTCACTGATTTCTCCTTTATTTTGTTGTTTAAGTTTGTAATTGTGGTAAAAGTGACATAATATAAAACCTACTATTTTAACCATAGTTAATGGTATACTTCAGTGACACTAAGGACATTCACATTGTGGTACAACTCTCACCATTATCCATCTCCTGAAATTGTCACCTTCCTAAACTGAAACTCTTTCCTCATTAAACACCAAGTCCTCGTCTCCCACCCAACCCTACCCCCAGCCCTTGGCATCTACGAGTGTACTTTCTGACTCTACGGATTTGACTATTCTAGGTATCTCGTGTAAGTGGAATCAGACAATATTTGTCTGCACCTCATGTAGATTGGAATGCATTTTTAAGGTTAACTTTATATATACCCTAAGAGTTGACATTTTAAGAAGTGACTTTGAGAAAAGAGCAACAGGGACAAATACTCCCCTGGATATTTTCCTGGGAGACATGTGCGTAAATGTGGTGATTCCAATACTGGGGTGCGGCGGGAGGGGAGGGTGCTAAAATCCTACTTGGCTTGCAGCCAAAAAATCCAAATGTGAAACAAAAGCAATATTGTAAAAAATTTGATGAGGACTTTAAAAATGGTCCACATCAAAATAATAATAATAATAAATAATTTTTTTTAAAGGGGAGGGAGGAAAATGCAAAACTCCCACACTAGGTCCAGTGTATCAGTAAAATTTTGCTATCTTTCTCTTTTTCTCTCCCTCCCTCTCTCTCACTCTTTTTCCCTCCAAAGCAGTGGGTCTCTTGCAGGAAAAAATAGCAAACAGATTTTATTTTTTTAGTACCTTTCTTGTGTTTCCTGGTCAGCTCCGTCTGCCAGCATATTGTTTTAACTCTGATGGTGATACAGCATCGAGCTGTGAACAATTAAACATAAAACATAAACACCAGCCTCACTTCCATCCTCTTCTTTCCTCCTTAGGTGAAGGCAGCTTCCAAATACGTGGATGTACCTGTGAGTATTTGAAAACTGTTTTTGTTGGGGGCGGCGGTGGGGGGCTTGGCTTTCATGAGAATTTTGATAGTGCTGTTTTCATTAGTTGCCACTAAATTGTGTAGTCCTGACTTGAATCACCAGAAGAAAGGAAGGCAAGAATATTTCCTGGTAAAACTGTTTTGAAATGAGAAGAGGGTATGGTTTCTTTGAGCAGGAAAAAGAGATTGTATTTGAGGGTGAACCCGATTAACTTTCGTTTCCATTTCCATTGGTTTCTCTGGTATATTTCATTCTGTTATCATCCGGCTCCCCTCCCCTCCTATGTGCACACCTTGGGAGTAAGGGCGTTGAGCTAGAAATTTGCACAAGCATGCCAGCATTTTTTAAAAACAAATAAATTCGGAATTTGTTCATTTTGGGGTCAATTCTGCAATTGTTTTAAAGAAACCTTACAAAACTGCTTATAATTAGTCCAGACCTCATTAATGAAGAGAGCTCTCCAAGTTCACAGATAAAGCACTCAAAGTTGCCCAAAATTTACATTTAAATTGAGGTTAAGTACTACACATGAATGCTAGAGTGTGGGATTACCTGTGATAAATCAGGATACATTTATAGACCGAGTTGGGCCTGCTTATTAGCAAAATAAAATTGGAGAGATTTAAATATATTCCAGTAAAGGGGAAAAGAAAATGATTCTGTTTCTCCATTTCTAACAAAAGAGGTGTGAGTCTATTATAAAATATTAAATTTAAAGAGCTTATCTCAATAGCCACCAAGGGCCTTGTACTGAGCGTTTCTCATTCTGAACGTGGTTAAGTACCCTCCTTGTTCAAATACTTATTTGTTAAAATTTGTTTTTTTCTAAAAGGATTTATATTAACATTTAAATTCATTTCCCCAGGAAGCTCAGTGTGTAATGGTTTATTGGCTTATTTCTCAAAGGATGGCAAAATGGAAAATTGGAGGGAGTTTAGCATTAGCATATATTTTGTTTGTTTAGTGAAAGAATGTACAATCAATAATTATGCTTTGAATTTATATAATACTTCTCATCGGGGGACCCCCGACTCCTTCACGTAGATAGTCCTCATAATGGAAAAGAGAAAAAGCTCACTACCTGGAGCCAGGAGAGAAGTAATTTATTTTTGCAAGCCCCAGAGTAGAAACTTTCAGTTCACGGGGAGCAAACTACTCAAGTTTTCTGAGTCTGGTTCTCCATCCTTAAAATAGGGATAAAAACCCACATCACAGATTCACTGTGCAGATTACATGGCATATACATGGGATACTCTGCACTGTATCTGGCACTTTCTAGATATTTCTGGAGCAGGAGCAGGGTGGGGTGGGGGCAGATATTTCTGCTCTATTGCACAAGGCAGGAGGTGGGATGAATTGTTGACATCCACCCTGGCTTAGCCGGGGCTTCAGCAGTCATAGAAAGGGAGCTTCTAGTCCCCAGCGCAAAGATCTGGTAACTGAAGTCTGTTTTCTGTTACACCTCAAAGCAAAGGGGAGATCTCACCAAAGAGACTTAAACAGGTGACCAGTGGGCAGGACCTAAATGTTGGGGGGAAAAAAAATTGATCTGGCAATTGGTTCTATCAACTGAAATTATTGGGCAGGTCAAATTATTGGGGGCAGAGGTCAAAAAAAGTCAAGTTTTGGTAATGTCATTTGGCTCGACCCACTTCCTGTGAGCCAGGCTCGGATTTATTGTCAAAATGAGGACAAAGTGGATTCCACGTCGACACGGGAAAGAACAAAAATCAATTAGCGAAGCTTCCTCCCCCTAAGGAGACAGAGAAAATGATGCAGTATGTCCCCAAATATGGTACATTTCCCACCAACAATGTACAGTCTCATAGTAACAAAAACTGCAACCAAGGCTTATAAACAACCTCTGTGTGCGAGGCGTTGTTCGAAGCACTTTACGTTTAACCTTCACAACAATCTCCCTTCAAGATAAGGAAATGGTGGCCCTGCAAGGCTGGCTTGCTGAGGATCCCACGGTTCATAAGAGGCACAGCTGAGCCATAATGTTCTTAAACACTACATCATCTGCCTGATATGATATCCTTTAGTGCATAGACAAACATCTTTTTTTGGAAAACTGAGAAATTATTTTAATGGATATTAGGAAAAATACGATCAGCATGTCAAATGTGCTCTTTCACCGTGATTTCACCCATTAGTATGCCTTGGGACAAAGCTCAACTTTAAAATTAAGTTCCTTAGAGTATTTTTGCAGCAAATCCCTAGTGGCTCAGACAATAATATTATAGCAAATGTTTTAATAAATAGTTTTCCAGAAAACGTTAGTACAGGATACACATGTACTATAAATACATTGTTCACCCAGAGTAAATGATAGTTTACTTCTCAATAATCATTTACTTCTCGAGAGAGCTCTAGGAGGGGAGTAGTAGGACCCCCATGTTTCACAGTGAGGAAACTGAGGCACAGGGAGGTTCAGTGGCTGCCGTGGCCACCGGACGAGTTGATGGCTGCATGAACATTCACGTGCTAGCCGTTGATAGATAGAGCCACTGGAACCGGCTCCCAAGAGTCAATGGTGTGTGTTTGCTTCCAGCTCTGCCTTCACTGAGGGCACATTGGTAGCTCAAACTCAGCCTTGGGCCGAGTATTTACACCACGAAACTGTCAAGCACTACACTTCAAGGTTGGTGGGTTTTGTTTGATTGTTTTTGTCTTGAAGAGCCAGTCTACCAGCTCACCAGCAAATATCACCTATTAAATCAGTAGTCCCCAAACCAGAATGTGCAGAGGTGATAGTTGGCAAGGTTTTTTGGTTTGTTTCGGTTGTTTTTGCTGTTTTAATAGAGATTCCCGGCCCCTTGCCTCTGGAGATTCTGACTCAGCCATTCTGGGGTGAAGCCTGGAGATCTCTAAGAAGCTGTCCACTAGATTCTGGTATTTTGCACAACTTTGGGATCCATTGGGCTAAATCAGTGATTCTTGACCTTCTGTGTATACTGGAAACATAGGGAGTTTTTTACAAGTATCACTATGAAGTTGCTTGGCAGCTTAAAGCGGAATCTCTGGGTGTGGGGTGTAGGCATTACTATCTTTCAAAGCTTCCCATATCCTTCTCACTTGCAGCCAGGTTTAGGAGCTCTTGGATAAAATCATCTTTTAAGTTGTTTCTAGCTCTGGTGAGTTGACCTCTGTTGCCCTGTGAGGTTTTTGGCACACGGTTTATTGGTTTAGTTTCTTGTGGGGACTGGTATTTCGTTACCGCAGAGGTTTGTCTCTTAATTATCTCCACTAAGAGAGAGAAGCGCTGTTACCAGTCATTCAAAACATTGCGTGATCCCCAAAGCACATCTCTTTGTCTTAGGTGGAGTATTCGACCCTTCAGTACGGAGCAGATTTGCATTCCTAATTAGGGCTTGCTTTAGGATGCTGGAAATTTGAATTCGTTTCCCTCAAGCTCAGAAATATCCTGGGAGGAACATGCCATGATTAAAATGTCCTATTTCTTCCAAGCCACCAAGTGGCTTCTTCAAATTATGTCTTCCACACATGGATTATAGTTAACTATATTGGGATTTATATAGTCATTATTTAATTATTTTCTAAAATCTACATCTCATGCTGTCAGTCTGTCCAAGGCACGTTTAAAATAAACAATGTAATTGTGAAATATTAAAAACCATCCCCTAAAGTTTTTCCCATTGTTACTAGATAGCCATGTGGTTTAAAGTGAAATGACAGTCGCTCAGTTGTGTCCGACTCTTTGCAAACACCATGGACTGTAGTCCATGGAATTCTCCAGGCCAGAACACTGGAGTGCGTGGCCTTTCCCTTCTCCAGGGGATCTTCCTAACCCAGGGATCAAACCCAGGTCTCCCGCATTGCAGGCTGATTCTTTACCAGCTGAGCCACAAGGGAAGCTTCATTTATCTAATAGCATCAATTGTTTAACCAAAAATGTTTTTCATCTATATCTACAAGTTAGCTTGTTGGTCAGTGAACAGTTACAAGTTTAACCAATTTGGTTGAAAACCTGCTTAGAATACATTGCACAACCTTCTCTACCTTTTTAAATGGGAACTGACAGTACTTGAACCTTTTCCCTGTAACCAAGGATCCCCAGTGGCCATTTAGTGACCTGCTTCCGCAAGGACTTCCCAAGACGTAGCCCTTCACAGCCCCAAACCTCAGTGTATGCTGAGTCTACATGTCTGATGCTCCAGTTTGGCAACCTTCTCCCACAAGCTAAGGGTATCAGGAAAGGTGATAACTTTTGTCAGCACCTCTGTTTCAAATAAGTCCCCTCATCGCCCTTCCCAGTCCACCAGAGGATGGAAAACAGACCTGCCAGAACTGAACAAAAAGCTGGTTAAAAACATGGGGACCAGAGGACTTTGAGAAAACACATTTTCATGCAGATTTGGTCTTTTGTTTTTTTTTTTACATTGGTTTCTCTGAAGCAACTTTTTCCTTCTTAGTTCCAAAGTAGATTCCAGAGGTAGGTAAGGTCATGAAGTGATATAATCTTTGGGGGATGCGGGGGTGAGAATCACAGTGGCTCATGTTTGAATAGCAGTTTATGGCCTTTGAGGCAGTTTAACTTCCATTGTTTTAGCTGATGATCATAACAATCCTTGAAGGTAAGTAGGGGAGCTATTATTAATCCCATTTTACAGATGGTTATAACCAAAGCCCAGAGAAGTTGAAATGATTTTCAAAAGCTCCATCGTGTGGGGGATCAAATAAAAATCCACGTAGTGTGACTGAGTAGTTTAAATAAGGAGGTGGGGCAGAGGCTTATTCATTCATGATTTTGTTCATTTGGAAAATATTTAGTGAGCACATACTATGTGCCATCATTTCTGTGCTGAGGATACAAAAAAAAAAAAATAGATCAGATAAGGTCCCTGTATTCATGGAGCTTATGTGCTAAGTGGGAGAAGACAAAAAGCAAATAAATATATTATACAGTGTCAGATGTTGGTGAGTGCTCTGAAGAAAAGTAAAAGCTCAGTCAAAAACTCAGTTTTTTAACTACCTGGGTGAGCTGAACTGCACTAATATTTATTTTCAAAGTTTTTAAAGCATAAATGAAAAGCCCCTTTAAGGACAGCAATTTAGTGAAAAGAGAAGGAGGGGTGAAAATAACCGTTATTGTAGATCGCTGTTGTGGTTACAAATAGGTCTGCTGAATTTGGCTTTGAATCTTAGCTCTAAGATGGCTGCCTGCATCCAGGAAACGTCTGCCACAAGTATCACCAGGGAAGAAATGGAAACAATAATAAGTTTCTCAAGTGCCCCAGGTAGGGGTCCCCATCACCACTGAGGACGCCCTGTGATGTGCGGCTGCCAAAGGGAGCGGAGGAGAGAGTTGCCAGCTTAGAACTGATAGCTATCACTTCATCTCATTGGAGAACCTCTATGGTTTCGTATCATAAAACTGCAACAATTATAGGACCATCACACAACCTGCTCAATCCATTCGCTGAAAATTGCTTGAAAGTGTAGCAGTTGACTACTGTGGCTTTGAGTTGTCCTCATTGTTTTTCAAATTAATACCTTGTCATTGTTTCAGCAGGTGTTAAGAAATGTTACTAGCATCCCAGGGGCCAGGCATTGGCCCTTTGCTTCATAATTGTTTGCTTTGTATCAGGAAAAAAAAAAAAAATACAGTCCTACTGTTTCCAAACCTTCCTCATTTTCACCCTGGAAATTACACAGAAGTGTTAACTAACTTCAATTTGCAGTGCCTGACAGTCACGTCTTGTAGAGAAATGATACTTTGTGATCTAAGGTAAAATCACAGTAATGAAAACTAATCTTTTTAGTTATTAGCAAACATACATATCGACTGTGGAAATTTAAGGGATTTGTGGCAGCTCTCCTAATGACCCATATTACAGTGTTTTAATAGGTTTCTTTGGAGATAACTTTGATTGCGACAGCTCAAGCAGTATGCATTCTTAGTTTTATTTTGTGTTTCTTACCATAAATGATTTTGTAACTACTGAATGAGACCACCTGCTTACCTTTCCAGAACATCTAATTTATTTAAAAGTCTAATCCTTCCCCCTTCCCATCTTTTTGAATCCTTGGACTCTAAAGCTACACCTAGGAAGCAAAGACAATTGGTTGAATGTCTCCTTCGAGTAAACTAATAAGGAAATACTCACTATGTACTCAGGTTAAACTACCCCCACAATATGACTTGGGTAGGAGGCGATATAGATTGAAACAGAATTTTTTTACTTGTCACATCCTCAGTTTTTTAAATTGAGGGGATCAGGGAAAGCTGTCACTTTTCTAATATTATTTAAGGACAGACAGTGGAAGATAGAGTATTTTTGAGTATTTTTTGATGGAGCTTTCAACCAAAAGAAAAACCAGAGAATATCTCTGGGTTATCTGGCGAAGATTTATCCATTAGAGTATCTTTGCCAGAAAAAAAAAAATTAATAATAGGAAAAAAAAAAAAAAAAAACCTGTACAACCCTGCAATCTCAATTCCCCTCTTGCCAGGTTGAATTTCTAGAAAGAACTGGAGATTTTAGTATCGGTTTCAGTTCCTGGAATCTCAGTCCAGGCTGTGGATAGTGATGCCATATGTGGTGGACCCTCTGGATACAGTGTACTCTGGAAAGCTCCCGGCTCTAGGGGAGAGCTTCAAACTCCAGGGAAGTGCTGGGGGTCCAGGCAGGGTGAAGTGGGGAGAGCATGCAGGGGTAGTCGAGAAAGAGCCACTGTCTGAGAATTCCATGTTCACGTTCTCCTGTCTCTTTGCAGAAACCTGGGATGGACGTGGCCGATGCATACGTGACTTTCGTCCGCCACTCTCAGGATGTCCTTCGTGATAAGGTCAATGAGGAGATGTATATAGAAAGGTTATTTGATGTAAGTAAATGCCTTCTCCTCCTTGAAGGCCAAGGAGGAGACCCTCCAAAATGTGACAAAATAAAGAGACAGGAGGATAAGTCACATTTTGAGAAAATGGATTGGTCCTGATGCAAACTAAATCTTTTCCTTCCCTTCCGCCTTAGGCTCTTATCTGTCCTGTGTCTGTCCCCAACCCTCCCTGGCGTGGCCGTGTCTCAGTTCTCACCTGTGTGATACATAGCGCGGCACACAGCCTCGCACAAGCCGGCTCCTCCCTGCACGAAGCTTGTGAGGTGGCAGCTTCCTCTAACTGGCAAAGACCTTCCTGGGTCATGGTTCCCCTTCTTGCAACCCAGCCCTGCTTTAGGGAGATGCTCCCTGCCGCCTGGGAGACTGCGACTGGCCCCTCTCCTGAGGGTAGTTCACAGCTGTGGCAGGAAACGTAGCATCGTTATCACTTCAAAGATGATTGCATTTCTGGAAGACTAGAAATCTTTAGCTAGCCCTGGGTTTTGGCAAACACTTAATGTTAGTTACTTGTTCTTTTGCTGTTCTAAACCGGGGTGTCCCTTCCCCACCTTCCCCACCCCACCCTCTTAAAAATTTGGAAAAAGAAGCAGGGGTATAAAGAGCAGTTACATCAGCCTGCCAGACCTGGCTTGAAGTTCAGAGAACAAATTTCTGAGGAGTAATAGTTACCAAGTAAACTTACTTCCACTGTGACTACATCTGCACTCCCAAAGCAAACCACTGAGGTAAAAAGCAAAAAATAAAAAGGAATCTGCTTCGGTCTCAAATTTTCTGCCTCTTTCAGGCCAAAGCAGATGGGGCTGCCTGATTTAGCCAGATATTTTGTTTCAAGTTCCCACCGAATTTGCCAGTGTAGACCCGGCCAGAGTGCATGGAAGCCGGCACACTTGTCTCTGTGTGGCTCTAATTGTACAGCCTACTTCTGTCTTGTGAAGCGTGAGCTCCTCCTGTCCAGGTTTCTGTATTTTGAGTGCCAGCTCGAACATTAATGTTTTGGTCTACTCTGGAATCCATGTTTCTATATTTTTTCCGCGATTGTGTTCAGCAATTTACATCGAGTTTGTGTGTGTGTGTGTGTGTGTGTTTTTGTTCCATGGCTAAGTGAGCTCATTGTTGGCACCGCTTAAGAGTCTGCAGCTCCTGACTTTTCTGCGCTTTGTCTTCCAGCTCATTTGCTTTCCTCGTGTGTTGAAAAGGCTCCTGTCTTTTTTTTTTTTCTCTCTTTTCTAATCATCCCCTTTCTGTGTTCAATATCGCTCTTTCCTCTGCATCACCTTTCTTCGAGAAAACCCTTCTTACTTTTTAATTCCCACCCGTCCTCTCTCAGATTAAAATGGAACTTATCTCTCATGTCAAATGTTTTATCACATTATATCAAGTGGCATGAATTAGAATCAAATAATCTTCCTGTGTACATCTTCTAGCATGGCCCACATCCACTGAGAATGCCTCATACATGCATAAAGCTCACCGGCGGGTCCTCTGCCTTCTCTGCATGCGTGCCTTTATGAAAGTACCAAGCGTGGAGTGTCTGGGGCCCAATCACCCAGCCAATAGGCATTGAAAACAGTCAGGCAGCACCCTTGGGTCTGCGTTTTGGAGTGTGGACTCTCTGCCCATCTCCGCTGAATGAAATTCCAAGCCACAAATGTTCAGGAAGCCTGTGGGGTTGTTCTTTTCAATGCCTAGGTTGCCTTTTTTTTCTTTTCTTTGATCAGTATCTTCTAATTCTCAGTTTTGTGTGGCCCTCGTGTGCGTGTGTGTGTGTGTTTCTATGTGAGAGTGTGTGTGAATAACCCAGTGCTCTCCAGAACTTGCAGACATCTAGTACTGAATTTCATATTGAATCCACAGTTTAGCCTATTATTTCATTGACAAATAACCCACTTTTTCCTCCTGTTTTTTTTTTTTTTTAAATTAGAAGTCATACACGGTGGGGGAAAAATGTTTTTAAGGTGGCTTTGTTGAAAGCAGCAAGGCAGATTGTCCTTTTCCGGGGCTTTCTTAAAGGGAAAGTACAACTGGATCTTCATTTAAAAAGTACAGTCGTAGCTTTGGCCAGCACAGATGGTAAACTGGACTTGCCCAACTGTTGAAGAACAGAGGCAAATTCAAGGCCTCTGGTCATTGGTGTGAATTAATAATGAAAAGAAACAGCACACACAGAGTATGTTTCTCAGGATGCAGATTATGTTTAGAGTTATTCAAAAATTCACAAGTATGTCAGATCCCTTGTGGGATTACAAACTGACCAGCATAAAATGGCATCAGTAACATTATCAGAATCCCCACAATTTAATCTCCCATTGTCCTAGTTCTGTTTTTCCAAAGGAATCTTAATTGTACTTCCCTGAATATCTGAGTTTAAAACTTAACCATTACGATCATTCACTGAACATCACTCCCACCCCTGTGGGAAAAAAATTTTTTAAGCAGTTTTATTTCAAGATAGCAAATTTCTGTGCCATTTACTTCTTTACTTTCCAAATAACCTGCTCCCCTAATTTACAGAATATTGGTGCTAGGCAACCTAACTGATGTCGTGCAGGAAAAGTTCTTGAATCTGTCATGATTTTAAAACATTTGTCATTCGATAAAACCCAGAGCTTCTCAAAAAGCTTCATTACCATGCAGCCCCAGTAATTTAATTCAGTACTTAACTGTTTTTCTATAATCTAGCAGCAAAACATCAGATTACCAACATGTTTGATTATCTTCGGCTTCTGTTTCCTCAAGTAGGGTATTTATTTCTTTACATATATGCTCTGGAAGGCCCTCATTGTCCACTAAGCTACACAAGGGAATCAGAATGTTGAGGCAAAAAGGGTGTCTGTAAAACCTCTCACCCTACATTTCTTGCTACAGTGAACTTACCCTTTCAACTTCATTCTTAATGATAGTGGTCCTGGGGCGGGTTTCTAAACAATTGGCAGAAAGCTATTGAGAAAAACTTGTTGATCTGAGAGGTGTCTCTTCCAAATTGTTGCATTTTGATAAATGGCAAAAATGAATAATAGAACATTAGCATTTTGAATGAGGAAAAATATATGTATCTCTGAGATTGTTTGCTGTTTGGAGGTTGTTGATTTTGATTATTGTGTCATTCTGTTTTTTAGTTCCTGCTGGCATCTGTCATTCAGAAGCGTGTTCTCAGTTCCCATTGTATTTTTAACGGTGTTTCAAAGTCTCAGTTTGATTTACCTGGGAAGTCCTTTAAGTTCTTGCTATTCAGGATTATTTTCATTTGCTTTTCTTTTTTTTTTTTTTGCCTCTGAGTGTACCTTGTGGAAGAGGCTAGATGGCTTTAGTGTGTATCTGTTCCTGAGAATATTTAGACTAATACCCAGTCATTTAATGAGTGCATCTTCCGTTTTAACTAAGCACCGATCTCCATGTTCTCTCTCTCTGTCTCTGAGCTGGGTTTTTTCTTTTCCTCGTCATTGTACTTCTGGCTGGAATTGGGTGTTTGTGGGAGATTATCGGCATAGCATTTGGGGCTCTATATTTAATGTTCTGCATTTTTATCTATTTTATTATGTAACTTAAGAACAGCTTTCCAAATTCATCTTCGCCAAAAATTTTTTTTTTAAACAGGCATTTTCTAGGTTGATTGAAGAAATACAGTCAAGCATAATGTAGTCTCACCAAGTCTTTTCAATGCAGTGAAAAGTTTCCCTGTTTATTAATCATTGATTCACATAGTCCTCCTATAAAATGCTAGCAACCTTTTTAGTCATGCACCTAAAAAAAACACTGATCAGTTCAAAACTAAGTGCTGACAGGAAAAGAATCCTTAAACTGTTTTTCTTGGTATTTCAGATATGTAGCTGTACATTTTTTCATCTGCATGTTTGTATTTTTTTTTTTTTTTTTTGGCTAAAAAAAATGGTGAGCCATTGTAAACCAGTTCTAATTGCTACAAAATAACAGTTTATAATATTTTGGGGAGAAAGAAGATGCAGAGGTTTAGAGCAAGCAAATATGCTGATATGTACAATCATAGGGAATTTAAATTATATTAAAGATGCTGAATTCTGAAAAGAGAATCTGATTGCTGTCAGACTCAAGTGAGAGCTTGGCCTCTTTGAAAATTATTGCTGACTTTTAAAGAAAATATAAAACATGGATATGAATAATCTCCATATTCCTGAAGCAGCAGCTTGAAAAGGAAAGCACAGCCCAAGAAATAACTCGAAGATAGCGATTTAAAGCTTGAGTGTCCATAAATCATGCAGATAGCTTCCCCCCCGCTCCTCTGGTGATTAATTCACCATTTTCCCCTGAAACAAAAACATGCTTTTGGAAATTAGAGATCAGATCATCAAGAGAAGCACCTAAGATTTCAAGGTCTAAACAAAAATTAATTTATTTTCTTTCCTCCTTGTACTTCTTGAAGACACAGACTGAGAAGAAAATCGGGATTAAAAGAGATGTGCTTAGGATGAATTCATCTGCTTAAACCTCACAGGCTCGGAGATGAGTGATTAAAAAGCCATCTCGAACTTGGATGGCATCCACACTGGGGGTAATGCTGCATGCACACCGCCTTCCCCAGACCCCCTTGTCACCGTGAACCAGGCCTAGGGCACACTGGGCTGGAGATGATACGTGGATTATATAGGTCAATTATACACTTAATCTGCCTTCTGGAGGATTAAGTATTTGCAGATTGACTCTGCATTTGGCTTCTCCGTGGCAGTTATCAGATCAGGAAGGGGCCCCCTCACCACACCGCCTCATAAGCACTTAATCAGGCAGCGCAGTCAGGTTCAGTTGGGGCCGCCGCCCCGTATTCTCTGCCTTTCATGGATTTTAATTTGCTGTTCCATTATCAAATCTTGTATTTGTCCACTTTATGTGTCAGCCCAGTAATTGAGTGTGAATATGTCCCTTTAAAGGGGTAATTTGAAAACTGAAACCCCTGCCTATTAAAATATATTTGCGGTATTTATTTATGTAAGACGCCACAGATAACCTGATTAAATTACAAAAGCACAACCTAAGTGAACATGTATCAATCAAAGTAGGAGCCATTCTGCTCGAGGAAGGAAGTGTACGGAAGACCAGGCAGCAAGAGAAACATGTTCTTAGGTGATGTCTGTCAGGTGTGTGGCTAGCTATGCCGCAGAGGGAAGTTACCTCCAAAAGAACGAAAGTGGGGAGAGCATACAAGATTCACCAATAGAATAGGTTGTGGTTCTAAGGGCTGATTAAAGAAAATCAAGGCATATGGAGTTCAAGACACTGAGACAGTGAGTTATCTCCTCTAGAAGCAAGAAGCCGGCTTGACTGCCCCTTCATGGGCATTCTTGGGGAGTGAGCCCAGGCCTGTCTTCTGGAACCTTCCGAATTCACCCTTGATTCCTCACACGCTGGGTGACCATGAACAAGGTACTTAATCTCTCAGTTTCAGCTGATTCATCTATGTAAGAGACGATAATAAGCAGAACCTTCTTGTGGAGTGGCTATGAGGGTGAAGCCCCATGCACTCCTGCCAGCAGCAGGCTCGGGAAGCGTTGGGTAAGTGTCAGCCACCATCACCACCATTATCACATCATCGTCATCCCTGAAGTGGAAAGGCTTTTCCCAGGCATCTTTTTTTCTTGTTAAACAAAATCCCGTATCCATATGAAGGTGCTGTAAGAATCTTGCCGTCACTTGCAGGCGTTAACTCTAAACTTGCTTAGAATTACAGGATGAACAGTAACCTGGTACTGTTGGTAAAACATAGTTCTGAAGCAGGTAGAAGAATGGTGATCAGGGCTGGGGCTTTTGAAGTAAGCCAGACAGGAGAAGGGGTTCTGTTTTTGTCACTTCTGATCTGTTTAACTTCGGGTGAATTAGTTAACCTCTCTGAGCCTTAGTTTTCTGTACTATGAAGAAACTGACTTCTTAACAGTTGTTTTGAGGACTGAAGAACATAATGAATATAGACTGGCATAGTTAAAAATTGGACCAGTCTTTTATCATCATCATCATCTCAGAACTATCTGTTCATTCCATCGAAACTGAAATGACCTAGCCCTACCCCCTAAACAAAGCGACAGGATATTGGCAAATAACTTATAATTGACCTTCTGATTGGGGAAGGGAAGGATAGGAAGGAGTGACTATACCTTTGATTATTACAGAGGAAACAAGTGTACATTTTAGACATTTGGAAAATACAGCTAAGCAAAAATAAGAAAATGTTACATGTCCAGCAGGCAGGGTGTTTATTCTTTGATTCTTTTTCTGTTTATGTATATGATATACTTTTAACCAAAGTAAGTGAGGAAAAATTGCTATTTTTAAGTTGATGGTCTTGATTTTCAGTGTCAGTAAGTGTTCATCTAATTCACTGTCCATATTCAAAATTTCCCACTTGTCCCCAAAATATTCTTTATAGTTGGTTTGTGCAACCCAGGCTGTGATTCAGGGCCACATGTTGTTTCTGGTGGAGATGCACGTTCAATTTCTTTTTTACCAGCACTGGCCCTTTTTTCATGATCCTGACTTAAAGAGACCGTCTTGCTAATTGTTCTGCAGACTGGAGGAGTTTATTACTATCTAAACATAGAACTAATTTAAGGAGGAAAAAAATATATATCTAGCTGAATTCAACCAAGTATCTCTTTTGGATATAATTAGTAACTCAGCATAATTCAACCAGGGGTTTTTTTTTTTTTTGGTTTTTTTTTTAAAGCTGTTGTCTGTATGTAAGGAAAATTTCTGAACCTAGTTTTAAAATAAATAAAAAGCTAAACCACAAGGACTTCACAGAGGTCAGGAACAAGTTGCCCATATGAAGAGCTATGGTGATTTTATTTCCTGCACTAAGGCACAGGTATCTGAGCTGAAGGAGGAAATCTGAGGTCCCAGTTCAGTGTTGCTCATCTCACTGTAACTGCTTTGGTGAAATCTTGGACTGGGAACTTAGACTGGCCTCCCCCACTCCCCACCTCACATCATTTGGAAGGGTTCTTTGTTAATTCTGCTAGGATTTTCTCTGATGTTATCAATCTGAAATTAAGCCCTTCAAATCAGTCTGAAGCTGAGCTTTTCAATACTCCTCAGATCCAGCTTTAATTGAACTATGACCTCAACCCCATCATCCTCAGTGATGAGGCTAAAGAGCGTTTTCTCCAGGCTCCTAGGATATCCTTGAGAATCTGTGTGATTATATATACTGGAACAGGAAAACAGATCCAGAATGAATCAGGAAATATAGGAAAGGGAAGATCACTGATTTTTTTTTCCCACCTGATCGTGAATCCCAAAGTAAATTCTGGCAGTTCAGACATGTCCTGGGCCAAGTATCATTTCCCAAGTAGAATGTGGAAACAGAACACAGAGTCAGAGGGAATTGAGAAGTGGAAAACCTGTCCATATCACCTTGATTTGTAACATTATAAGGAATATAAAATACAAACACACACACACACATACACATATGATTAGGGTTTGAGTTCTTGCACGTGAACCTCAGACTCGGGACCGTTCCAAGCTGAAATTAGAAAACAGTTCACGTTCATGACTTTTATCCAGTGCTCCTTAAAGACCCAATGTCTTCATGACTTCCCTGGTTCCCATCATGTAAATCTGCTTTTAGCAAATGTGCTATTTGTTCCACTATTAAGGTGAAGAAGACTTAGTTCTGTCCTTGTTGGAATATTTGCAGTTTATTCAGATATTAAGCCCAAAGAGTAAGGCACAAATAATGGTGATCTTGGACATGATGGAAAGCAAGCTCTACTAGAATGGGAGGGGATGGAAAGAAGAATGTTTTCATGCCTCTGATGCCCTATGGCAGTGAATCTAATTTTCAAATACATGTCCTTCACAATAACTAGTAAATGATAGCAATTATTTTGCATTTCAAGTCTTAGGTATAGAAACACATTTCTGTTCCACAGGCTTCTTTCCATGCCTGAGGTTTCAACAGTTGTGCATGCAGAAAAGATAAGGAGGCATTAATAGATTTATATTATTTTGATTAATTGTATCAAATGGGCTGTTACTATCCAAAAGGAAGTGTTTATTTTTTGTTAGCATCATTCTTACAGATATATATTTCAAGGCCATGTCTTCAAGTAGTTCTTTCTGATCTAGATGTTGTCTCTAAAGCCATTCATAGAAATAGATATCGTTTACTTTCAGGCAAACTTGACATAAAACCAGTCTTGAATTTTTTCTGGAGCTTGCGCCTACCAAAGAGTTTTGCTAAGTATCTTTATCAGAACAGCTTTCTGTGTTCCAAGAGACATTTGGTGAATACAGTTAATTTGTTTTCTTTTCCAGCGGAGAATGTTCCAATAGTCATTCTAAGAAGCCAAGCCGATTGCTCTGTTACATGAAGGTCACAGTATCCTTGCTAACATGACCCACACAATACTTTTGTGTCTTAGAAAAGGTTTGTTTTTTTCTTATGGCAGACTTATGCATGCAGGCAGTAAGTGACAGACTCACACATGTACGTGCATGCACACACACACACACCATACACACAGGCACACACAGTAGCCAAGGCACATTTTGTGGAACAAATATTATCACATTGAGTTTCAAGATACGAGATGTACTAAATCCCCAAATACTTCCCTCCTTGCAGTGCTCTGTAGAGGTTACTATCATAAGATTTCACTGTCTCTTGATGTCTAAGTCATAATCGCTTGCCCTAAAATTTTTTAATGAATGGATTTTAAATATCATCTAGGTTCTTATTATTCAAAGTGTGGTTCTGTGGACCATGAGCATCTGTCTCCTCTGGGAGTACAGAATTGCAGCCCAACCCCAGCTGAAACAGATCTGAATCTACATTTTAACAAGATCCTCTGTTGATTTAACATCTGAGAAGTACCGGGTAAGATCAGTGACTCTCTTATATGCCTGTGACTCACAATAAGAAGCACATTTTTATGTTACAACCCAGTATGTATTTATGCACATACACACAGCAACAAAAGTTTATGAAACAGCTTTCACCCTCTGTGAGGTGCAGTGTGATATCTTCTTTTCCGTCTTTCAGAAATCTTGATGGTAACCAATGAAATAATTTCATTGCATGATGTGCAGATTGTAAGAGGTCCTTAGAGAGCAGAGGTTCTCACTCTCGGCACTACTGACATTTCAAGCCAGATAGTTCTTGGTTGTGGGTGTGCTGGCCTGTGTACTGAAGGATGTTGAGCAGCCTCCCTGGCTTCTACCCTCTAGGTGCCAGGGGCAACCCCTTCTCAGCTGTAATGACCCAAACTCTAGACGTTTCCAGAAGTACCCATGGAGCAGGGGATACCAAAATCACTCCTGTTTGAGAACCACTGATCTGGATGATCCAGAGGTTAACGCTCCACATAAACAAAGGAGCCTTACGTCTGTACGTGTCACGTGTCCCCCTGCCACCCCCATCGCTCACATTTGAGAAGTATGTGTAGCGTCAACAACAGAGAATCCACTTGTCAACCCCAGAGGTGACATGGGGGCTGTGCCTGTCTTGGAAGTAGATTATGTTTGGGGGGTTTCGTGCAGTGAGAGGACAAGCTTGTGAGCCATCCAGGAGTCTCCACCTCCCTCACCGTGTGTCCCGGGAGGAGTTGCTCAGAGCCAGGTTGAGGGATCCAGAGCAGCAAGTTAGATCAGCGGTACAGATTCCCACTTTGACCTCCCTCAGTTGCTTTGCTTTTTATAATTTCATCAGGACCTTGGTTAAAAAAAAAATTTTTTTTTTTTGCTTCTACTCGGTGGCTGCAAGTTATTTTTGTGTGTCCAAAAACCTGAAAAGAAGGCTCAATTTGAATACTTCATTCACCCTAAATTCCCAGTTCAGAAGAGAACAGTTAACAGCCTCCTGTTCTGTTAAACTGCTGCTGAGTGGACTAAAAATCCAGTTAATGGAGTCTAGCAATTTGCCGCCAGTATGAATATTCCTGTATCACAAGGCTAATGATGATTGCACTACTTGCCACATTGGGTCACCTTGACTGCCTTTGCCAGAATTTTTCACCCTAACCATCCCTGGACTAATAAATGCCTGTTATACCAACAAATCTCCAGGTCTTGCCCAGGATGGGATTATTATTAATTACCAGATCTTCATGCCATCCAGAATATAAAAGATCCTATCATATTTTGTGTAAAAAAATTTTTTTGGCAAAGAACAAATAATATGTAAACCAAGTTAAATTCATGAGTTTTCCAGTACAATTCTCTTAAGTCAGTGGGGTTCCCCACCCCCCATTTGGCTTTTAAAAAATTTTTTTCTACAATTTTTAAAGGTTACTTTCCATTTACATTTACTGCAAAACATTGGTTGTTTTCTCCATGTCATACAATACATCCTTGAGCCTATTTTACACCTTTTTTAAGGAAGAGAACCATCACCTCCTTTTGTTCAAAAACTTCATTATTTGGCCTAGGGATCCATCCTGTTAAAGAGAAGAGACCCAGCTATCAGGTACCTCACTGATTTGGGGAGTACTAGACCAGTGTTTTTTTTTTTACCCAGAGGTGGTTTCACCTCGCAGAGACCATTCAACAATGTCTGGAGACATTTTCAGTTGTCACAGGTAGAAAGGTGCTGTTAGCATCTAGGGAGTAGAGACCAGGAATGCTGCACTGGACAGCCCCACAACAAAGAATTATCTAGCTCAAAATGTCGGTAATTTAAAAATCCTTTGTCTTCAATGATATGGGCTGTTTAACTTTAAATGTTGGTAAAAAATCATGCAATTCTCTTTGGATCATTTTCTCACCAAGGGATTCTGATTTCTGTCTCTAAAGAATACTCGACTTCAGAGATTTATCAGAAACTAGTCCAAAATCCTTTTGATAAGCTTCATCCAAAGACCTCTTTTTAGGGTCTCAAAAATAAAAATCAAAGAATCTTTAACACCTGCCTTTCTCATCTTGAACTTAACACTTATCCGTGAGTGGTTCCCATGAAACTTCAGCACTTCAGTAAACCTCCAATCTTGTCAGTTATGAATCACCACACCTTCCTTTTACTAAAAAGTGTCCTTTCAAGTTTTTAAGGAACTAACTTCTTTATGTCAAGCAGACATTAAGAGCATAGTCTTTGTAGTAAGACAGCCCCAAGGTCAGTTTTTGGGTCTACAACTGCTTACCTGTTGTGTGACTTTGAGTAACCTAGATTTCCCCCTCTAAAAATAGGGATAAAAACAGTACCTACCTCTTTGGATTAGAACAACTAAATGAGGCAACGAATAAACCATATGATGCTTGGCACATTAAAATTATTCCACAAATGCCCCTTCTTGTTGCTGTCTCCATCAGTAGTGGTAGTACCATGAAAACCAACACACATTCTGGCCTAACACTAAAGCAGGCTTTGCAACAAAGAAAAGTAATGATACATTCCTTGTCAACAGGAATTTGAAAAACCAGAGATGAAATAGTCAGAGAACATAATAATAAGTAACAAAGGACCCAGTTTTGCTACAGGATCGCTAAAGAAAAAAATTTTTTTCTCTAATTGAAGTATAGTTGATTTAAAATATTATGTCAGTTTTCTGTGTCAGCAAAGTGATAGAGTTATATAAAGAAAGAATTTTCAGATTCTTTTCCATTCTGGTGTATTATAAAATATTGAATATAATTACCAGTGCTATAAAGTAGGATTTTGTTCACCTATTTTATACATAGTAGTTTGTATCTGCTAATCCCAAACTCCTGATTTATCCCTCCCCGACTCAGTTTCCCGTTTGGTAACCGAAAGTTTGTTTTCTATGTCTCTGAGTCTGCTTATATTATGTAAGTCCATTTGTATCATATTTTAGACTCCACACATAAGTGATACCCTATGATACTTGTCTTTCTCTGACTTACTTCACTTAGTATGAGAATCTCTAGGTCCATCCAATCCATGTTATTGTATGATTTCATTCTTTCTTATGGATGAGTAATATTCATATATATATACACACACACACCCCCCACATCTTCTTTAACCATTCATCTGTCAATAGACTCTTAGGTTGCTTCCATGTCCTGGCTATTGTGAAGAATACTGCTACGAACACTGGGGTGTGTGTATCTTTTCAAATCAGAGTTTTCTCCAGATATATGCCCAGAAGTGGCATTTCTGGATCATATGATAGCTCTACTTTTAGTTTTTTAAGGAACCTCCAACTGTTTTCCATAGTGGCTATACCAGTTTACATTCCCACCAACAGTGTAGGAGGGTTCCCTTAAGAAAACCTGCTTTAAACTAGAGCAAAGTCCTGTAGGATGAAGCCTCAGAGATAGTGTCCCAGAGGAGCCCGCCTGGGCAGGTGTCTTGGATTTGGAGAAGAGAAAGAGATAGGATTCTGTGCTCAGGTGCTATGCAGGGAGACAGTATTGCTTCTTCTGGGAGCATCCCTGACTCACCACCACCGTAGGTTCATCAGCCTCAGCAGGAGTTCTGTTTGGAGATGTCCTTTCAGAACTTAAGTAATAGCTTCACCCAGGTTATGATGACTCTAGTCCAGGCATCTGGATATTTGCCATGTAGGCATCAGCTGCTCCATCATCTTAAGGACTAAATTCTTTTTACATTAATAGGTATTATTTTGTCTTTTAATATGTGCATGTTAACCAGGGGTGTACATAAGAATTACATATTTTTGTGAGCAATAGTTCTCTCATACATTTTTAGCTTTACCTATTGTCCTTTTTCTGTTCAAGGATCCTGTTGATCATATCTCATTATATTCAGTTGAATGTCATGTTAGGCTCCTCTTTGAATAACATGAAATTTTAAGGAATGTTGGTCAGATATGTAGGATACCCCTCTGTTAATTGTCTGATTTTTTGAATCATATTTAGACCGGGCTTTAGAATTTGGAGGTTTTATATATATATTTTTTTTTAATTTTAAAAGTGTATTCATTCCAGCTGTATGGCATAGATTCTGAGTCAGTAAATTTAAGATAAAACTCAAGCATCTGTTTTTTTAAACAAGTCCAAGGGTTCAGCCCAATCATGAATCACTGACTTAGAGCAGTATTTTCTGCACTGTGGATCATTTTGCCCACCCAGAGTTTATTTGGAAATGATTTGGAGACATTTTTGACAGTCACACCTCTGGGGTTGTGGGAAGGGTGCTACTAAGATCTGATGGTAGATGGTCGACATGACACTGCACCAGAAAATCCCCACAACAGAGAATTATCTGACCCCAAATTTCAACACTAGTAAGGTTGGTAAGTCCTGATTTAGTCAAAAAGACATGTTTAGTTGTATTATTTCTAGTAATAACCTTTCCATCTTGTGGCCAACAAAACTACTTTATAACCTTTCTATTTATATATATATAGCAAGCATACAAAGAGACAGGAGAAGGTACTATTATTTCCATTTTTAAGATAGGAACCTAAGGTCCAAAAAGAGCTTGCCCAAGACCCCCAAGTCCCAGGGACCCCATCTCTTGAAACTGTGGCTTTCCCACCACTGCCACCGTCCACCACCACCACCCTGAGAGCAGCCGTATTCTCTCTCTTACTCACCGTTGTGTCCATGAACTCTCAGTAACTGTGTGTTAAATAGGTATTGATGAATCCCTAGCCTGTCTCATGGGCCTTGTCAAAGATTTTTAAAAAGGATTTTGTAATTTCCAATGCTAACTCAAAAATAGTAATTAAATCCTTTAAATGTCTCACTATGGATTTTTGCAACTGTCACCTTATTTTTTTTTTTTCAGAAGCCTTGAATATATAGTATTCTGGTTAATTTAATGAGGAAAGAATTGTTTGGGTCCATTTGGCTCTTCAGCTTTTCAGTTATTTTGAAGATTTATTAGAAAACCTTTTCTCTTTCAACCCCTACTTTGGATAGACTTTCTAAAATGTCTTAGGTCTATTTTCTGCCTTACTGAGCATTTGAAACCAGATCTAATTCTCTGGGTCACCATCTTTCAGGGCTCTGGCTTTACCCTGCTTAACCCCAAGTGACACTTTCTAGTCATGAAGGTGTAGAGAGAGAGAGTTATCCAGTATTGCTAATAGCTTCCCCAACTCCAAATACAGTGCTCTTCCTGTCATACCCCATGCCTTAGGAAGATGGGGCTGAAATGTTTATCAGCCCGAAATGCATTCTGAAAGCTGCTTTTATGACTCAGTCCCAAAGAGGACTTGCGAAGGGAGGGAAGAGAATTGCTTTCTAGGTGCAAACAGGGAGGAAGCATCCCAATAATTGACAATTTTAATAATAATGATAATATTTATTTAGTCTTTCTTTTATGTATATCTCTTGACTGTTCATTGACGGTAACCACATCATCTCATTAAAAGTGTTATTTCTTGTAAGTCCTTTTTGCAGCCCTAGAAAGTAAATACATAATGAACCCCACTTTACAGCTACTGAGGCTGATGGAAGCCAATATTTATGGGGTACCATCTATGTACCAGGGTATAGTTCTAGGAAGTTAATGTAATCATTTGTGTAACTCTCATAACTTTCTTGTGAAGTGGGTTTTTACAAAGAAGTTGAGTCACTGAGAGGTGAATTGACTTCAGTAAATTCAGAAGCCAGGGAAGTGATCAGTCCTAGATCAAAGTCCTTTCTTTACAATGCAAAGTAGACACCTAACCATGATATCTTTCAGAAAAAAAAACTATAGTCTTCAAATATGCACCCTCAAATTCCCATCCAGTGAGAGCTCTGCTTCCCACATTCATCCGCCACGCATATAACAGTAACTCAGTCATTATTTCCTGCTTGCTACCACAGCAGTACTCAACACAGAAATTGCAGTTGTGACCCCAAGTAGAAAGTAGCTTGTTAGTCACGGCTTGTCCACTAACAATGATGGGAGTTGCATAGCTAATCAGACAGACTCTTTAATGAAAACTCAACCCAGCCTCTTCCTGAATGTGAGGATTTTGTCATCAAGCTGGAGTTCCACCTGTACCAGCAGATCTAGACCTAAAAGTGGGAGAACCCAGAAAGCTCTACTGTACCCACTTTAGGGTGAAACCCCATCCTCAGCAGAGAGGGACCGCAGCACAGTGGGAAGCTTGCATGCCATATGTGCTGCAAAAGCCACTTCTACCTAGGCTTTCAGCTTTCAGTCTATATTTCCCTCTGGGTGCTGTCTAAGATCCTTTATCCCATAAGAATAAAGTTTTGTGGTTTATTTGAGGCCAGGGGGATGATGGTAACACAATACCATTACATCCCAGACAGTTGATAAATGGTTTAGGGTAGCAGCTTAAGTTCCTTAAGCAAACCTTGACACAAGTGGTATAATTCAGCAACAATGCCCCAGAGTCTCCTACGAGGCCCCATGGACTCCTATAACCTGCCCACATAGCTGCGTTGTCAATGGCACTATGAAGTTTCACAGATCAGCAGGGCTTTACGTGAGGGGGAAAGTAATCCAGAATTACAGAATAACACGGTTATACAATCCATTCGTAACACAAATGCAGTTGCAACTAAATCATTATGTGGTCATTATCCAACAATGCATAAGATGTCAGCAATGTGAAAGTTTGCGATCGGGTTTCACCAAAGTCCTTCCTTGACTTATTTCCAGCCAAAGATTATAATAAACAATCTGACAGGGTGATAAAAGAGGAAGGAAGAAGGGAAGGGAAGGAAGGAAGGAGGGAGAGAGGGAGGGAAGAAGGAATTGTGTGTGTGTGTGTGTGTTTGTGTGTGCTGAAGCCTTAAAGAGCTTACCAGATAGATCGTCAGCTGTCAGCCAACCCTTGAAAGTAGCAAATCCCTTGGCCACTGGAAAGTTGTCTCTCCACATTGTTTCTAAAGAGTTTGTTTATTGAAAATATGTCTGCTTTGGGCATTCAGCTTCCTAAGTGAGTGCAGGCTCACGGGTGGCAGCAAGGTCAGCAGTGGGACACTGTTCACTAAAGCTCACTTCTGTCTGTGGTTTCTGGAAGTCACCAGCTAGTGGTGACCACCGCACGGGAGGACGTGGATACAGACGTGCTCGGGTCCTCTTAAAGCCTCCCCACTTGGCTTACAGAGAACTAGAGACATGAAGGCCTGATGGCCCGTGCTGGTGCACATTAGAAATAAATCTGGGCACTCAGCTTAAAAAACTCATGAACGGCAAGATGCACAAAGATGAGTGATTCTGCGTTTAGCTCAGCTTTTGTAAGCCTGGCCAGGCAAGGGGGTTTATTACAAGAAGTATGTAAATAATGCAACCTGCTTTACAAAGGAAAACAGAATGAAATTAATCCGAGACATCCGTGGAGTGATACTATTTTCTGCCCTCAGCTTTTCTTTTTATAACTTGAGACACACAGCCTAACAGTCCAGCGCAAACAATATCATGCTCAAAAAAAAAAAAAAAAAACACCCAGACCCAGGGCATCCTTCAGTCCTTAGGATAGAACTTGGAATCAAGTCTTCAGCCTGTCACACAGTATTATTATTAAATCTATAATGTGATCACAGCCAAATCTTTGGCTTGGGCACAATCCCCCCATTCTCCCTCCTTTTTGGGGGGAAAAGGGGGGAAGCATTGGGAGGGGCCAAGGAACCAAGCCAATCAAAGTTAAAATAAAGTCTCTTTCTAGCAAGACTACTGTCTATAACATGTTGTTCCTTATAGAAAGTGGGATATGGTGGCATTTGCTTGATTAACTTGCTCGACAAAAGTGACAGCTGCCGTGGGCGCCTGCGGATAAGCTGCGCGGCGCGGTTCCGCCTTTGTACATCTGTCAGCAGAGAGGGAAGAATAAAGAGTGAAAAGAGACAAATTGGTCCCAAAAGACACTCCATTCAACTTAGGAGGTTTGCCCCATTCAGGCACTCGCTGTGCGCCTCAAGTACTGAGAGCTTATTCAATTTCATTCACTCTTTCGAATGAACCCACAAGTGTTTAATTTCTTATTCTGTCGCCTCAAAAAAAAAGGAAGGGGGGGTGGAGAAGGGGGAGGGAGCCTTGTGGACGGAAAGCATTAATGGCAAGGCAGAGGGATTCAGCCTGCACATATTAACTCATGGCTAATTTACGGTTTAACTCTCTGCGCTCAGGTCCTAGACCCATCTGAATGCTGCGGCAGGGCACCTGATGCAGCTTTCCTGTCTCCCGGCTGGTGGATCCAAGACCATCCGTGGACAGTGAGGGCACCCAGCAGGCTCAGGTGCATGTCCCGAGTAAGGACGGTGGTCTGAGGTTCATGCCCTTTGCAGAGATGAGGTGGCGAGCTCCCGAGAAGGAGGTTTGGGTTAGTGATCTGGCAAATGTAAAGTTTTTTTTTTCTTTTTTCTTCCCTCCCAGAAAGGTAAAAAAAAAAAAAAAAAGAAGAAGAGTCACACTGAGTGAGAAGTAGTAAGTAGGGAATATGGTTTACAGAGATTAAAAATAAAGCAAGAGGAAA
Source organism: Cervus canadensis (assembly GCF_019320065.1). Taxonomy (NCBI): domain Eukaryota; kingdom Metazoa; phylum Chordata; class Mammalia; order Artiodactyla; family Cervidae; genus Cervus; species Cervus canadensis. Next base: position 21,398,121 of record NC_057407.1, on the reverse strand, counting down.
GGGCGCCTTTGGGAAGCAGAGCCCAGCTGTACATGGTGAAAACACATGTTAACTTTTTAAAAAGCAGCACTTCGATTTTCTCTTCTTCATCTCTGAGCCCCAGGCCTCAGAACTTGCCTTCTGATCTTCTTTATGTAGGGGCAATCACCACGTACCCCTAAGTGTTTCCTCCTCAGAGTTTGAGAAGTCTTCCTCAGCGCCCCCGCCGTCTTTTCTCCTACATTCTCATGCCACTGACTTGTCTTTGAAACCTGGCGTTTTTGAACCAGCATTCGAGTATTGTTCCGTGGACAGCTTCTTGGAAATCAGTGCCGTCTCTGGTCCTGAAAAGATGGTACCCTTTCCTTATGGGAAACTATTCCCCATAGAGCCCAGGTTCCCGAGGACTGACATTGATGTAATTTTAAAACTGCTTAGAGAACTTTGGAAAAGGGTCCTGGACCCATAGATATAGTTGTTGGCTTTATTGTCTTAGAATCCTTGGGGCTCTGAACTCTGCCTCCTGAATGGTATATAAGTACCCAATCATCTTCTGCTTGGAAACCTACTGTGTGGTTGGACCAACAGCATCCCGTTTGTCTGTTTACCTGAATGTTTTCTGTGGAATAACAGATTATGTGAAGGTGCAGATCATGGGTTTTGGTGGTGGTGGTTTTTAATATTGAGAGTAGGGGCTAAAGCAACCTCAGCCCAGAAAAAGAACTCCCTGAAGTCAATATGAATTTTCCCACATAAGAACTTCAACTTTTGACTCACAAAACTCTCATGAGTCATGACTCTATAGACAAAGTTGAATATGTGCGAATTATGAAATTAGCCCCTTAATGTGATTAACCAACCCTGTTTTAAAAAGACAGAGTTGGCATTCCACTTTATCTTTCCGTTCGGTACATAAGTTACAATCCTTATTTTAGAGTATGATTTCTATAATCATTTCTATATGGTATGCAGATTTCTTATTCAGTTGCTTACGTCAATCTGCTTGTGAATTAATGCAGTTAACTCTCGATGCACTTCCCGTACCTATGAAGCAGTTGGGGGCGGGCAGATGCTGTTCGTGAACAATCTGATTTCCGCTCCTGGGATGAATCTCTCTCCTCCCTCTGAGGTCCTTGTATGCGTCCCAGAGAGCAGTTTTCAGATAAAGTATTCACCCTTCTCACATGGATAATAGGTTGGTAGGATGTCCCACCAAAACTAGAGTTTCTTTTTTGACATAATTGAGCTTGAAGTGATTGAGATGACTTGAAAGTGTGAATTTGGATTGTAACTATACATTTTCTCAAAACAGTAGGTTCCTTTGAGAGGACAGAGGCTCAAGGCATGGGGGTCCATTTTCTCATGCCCAGGGAGGCCCAGGACTAAATCCCCAACATCTCCAGAGAAAAATAGGCCCCAGAAAAAGGTATTGTGAGCCGGGGTGAGTTTGTTAATGTCCAAACTGCGCACCTGCCCTGGGCAGCCCGGGCGGCAGCCCAGGCCTGGCTAGAAGCTGGATGGGGATTAATCGCGTTTGGCTCATTATTTACGTCTCTTGGAGAAAGACAGAGCCTGAGAAAGTCCAGGTACCTGAGAGAGCTTTTTCCTTTTCTCTTAAGTATCCCGGATTGCAGAACGTTAGGTATCAGCTTCTGACATTTGCTAAAGAACTTGTCTAGTTAACAAAAGTCCAAAACACAAGCATGTTCAGATTTGCAGTGATAGGTCCCGTTGGCCAGCCAGGGGGTGTTAGGACAGCTGGTGTTGGGCCCATGTTCCATCTTCCATTCAGGGCTTGACCTCTAGTTACATTTTTATTCAATTACTTAGGTGTCCAGCAGTTTTAGAAATCACCTTGTGTACAGGAAAGCACAGATCTAATTTTGATACCTAAATTGGATTCTTTTTTCCAGGACAGCAGGGCATTGGAGGCTAATCAAAAGAGATAGAGGAGAGAGGTCTATTTTGCTATTTGAGTACCTTAAATTCAGAGGTAGAAGGATTTTGCAGGGAGTCATGCCGCACTCATTTAACTTGATTTTAAATAGGGCCTTGAGTTATAGGGGAAAATATATATATATATATATATATATATATATATATATATATGGAGCATACATGCTTCAGGATCTCTGGAAACAGGAAAAATAGAATGAACGTTAAAAGCCAGCTTATTACATATGGATTATATTTCCTTTTCTCCCTCTTTCATGAAGTATGAATTCATATCTGTATGATGCTATAGAAGTGTAAAATGGAATTTAAAAAGTAACTGTTTCTTGAGGTTGTTAGAATTAAATGAGTTTAACCCATATAAACTGCTTAGAATAGTGCCTGACACATAAAAAGTGCTCACTAAATGTTTGCTCTTGTTATTTTTACTACTATTATTGTTCATTATTATTAGCTATGTCATTATAGAATTTTTTTCCATAGCAGATTCAGTGGAACGTTAGTACCCTGAAAGCTATTACTAGGTGGCTCATGGAGAGTGACCCTTCAGTCAAATACATTTGGAAAATAGGAAGCAAAGTTCAGTGGGTTTCTTTACTGCAGGACTTTTCAGCGCATTTAATGTGTTAGTGCAACCCTGTGGCTCTGAATCACCAGTAGTATTCAGACCTAGTATACAGTATGCATATGTGCATCACAAACACATTCACAGGCCAGGTAAAATTGAAAAGCTTGAAAATGTTATGCTAGTATCACTTGTATTTCTTTTTAAAAGCTTGTGATGAAATTCCTCTGGCTAGTCGTTTTGTCTTGTCTGCATTTGGCCCCATGGATGGGATAAAACAGCCAACGTTCCCCATTAAGAGTCTCCCACTTTTCCCCCTCCCAAGGAGGCCCAAGGGGCAACGCGACTATCATGCAGCTGGGAGGTTGCTGGTCTTTACTGGGCATTGTCCTCTGTCTTCATAGAGGTTTTTAAAGACATCCCACAGCCTCCAATCCATAAACTTCAAAACCACCTTGGATTCAAAAGGTGAAAAGGCCTTACTCAAAATCTCAAAACAAGTTCTGATCTTGGACAAAGAGAGGAGTAGCCTCCCTCTGGAGCTTTCCAGTCCAAGTATATGTCACCGTTTAAATAAATAAAAAGACACAAACTCTTTGGATTAGTTCAGCTGGGCTGGGAGCCTTGAGATAAGAGGTCACTGGTGTGAGTTACTATGGTAATTGAGTAGTATCAGCACTAGTTTTGCTCTCATGAGCATTAAAGCACATAATAATAGGCAAACAACAGTGGTTAAAGCAAGCAGGTAGGATTACTATGTTCTTTTGTCAGAAGTATATAATGTCTTGTAGTCAGTTTTAAAGACTTCTCAACCCTCAAATCCACCCCACCGTCACCTGCTGAGTAATTTTGTATGCTTAATCTCCTGCCCTCAACTCCCAGATCTCTGCTAATTTGAGGCAAATGGGTATTTCTGACATTAAATAGGGCAGCCAGGAAGCTCTGACCTAGAAAACCCGCATTCTGAAGCACCAAGAAAAAAATATATTCTTTCACCAATTTTGTTCAGTCTCTTTTAAATGACGAGGTGGGGAGGGGGCGGGGAATAGCTTTCACTGCAATGGGAGGTTGCAGCCGCCCAAGGATGGGGTTTTTGCAGAAACAGGAAAAAAAAAAAAGAAAAAAGAAAGAGAAACTTGCAGAGCATCTCCACTCCCAACTTCCCCCATAAAACTTGTCACTTCGCATTGCCATCCGCTACCCCAACAATAATCACTCCGTGCCTATTGCTAATTGCAAGCACAGCTGAGGCCCAGCGGGGGGCCCTTGCACAGTCTCAGGCCTTTATACGAGGCTCAATCTGTTGTATGGCACTTGTTCACACACAAAAAAACTACCAGCAAAGGCAGAAAGAGGCAGAGTCACAGGTTTCTTGTAATCCCTCCGCCTCCCCGCTGACAGCCCAGCCCTAGAAGCATTCCTGGTTTTGTCCTCCGCTTTACAAAATCTGAAGTGACCTTAAGCTACGAGCATGTCAGCTTTTGAATGTTGAGTTGCCGGCTTCTTCAGGTGCATTAAGGAGCAAGGGGGGTGGTGGGGGCCTACATCTGGCTTCTGCGTGTCTGTTTGCAGCACCCCTGGGGCGAGCTGTGGCTTCCTGTAACATGTAAAATATGAGTGTGAACTCAGGGTTCATGGCAAGGAACAGGAGGTCATGCCTCCATTCAGTTCTAAGTAAAGAAGCTGGGAGTTTGCAGATGTTTTTCTGTACGTGTAATGACACCACCCCCCTCCCCAGCCAGCGAGCACCCGAGCGCCGTTTTTTGATAAAATGTGCCACAATCAGTGTGCTACTTGCAGATTTATTCATATCAATTTTTGCAATTTATATATTCAGAGACAAGATTGCTATTTCGGCAACTTTATGTTGGATGTCGTACGTTTGCATCTACAGAAAGAGGGAATGAAGTATGGGGTGGGGAGGGTGGGCAGAGAAAGAAAAGAAATTAAGTCTGTTCCTCGGGCCACCAGCTGGGGTGTTGTCAAGGAGACAAAGCGTCCAACGGGAGGGTCTGTGTCCCCCTTTTGCCCAGCGGTCACTTCCTGCCCAGGCTTGGAGGTGGGAAATCTGTAGATTCTGGCCCAGAAGAAGGTCCTGGAATGGCTACAGTGACGAGGAGTCAGCTTGCGGATTTGGAAGCGAAAGTCCCCCTCCGTAGATGAGGCCCAGGCCACCCAAAGAAAGGCCTTCCCATCCTCCTTCAGGGTCAAGGACTGGCCCAAGGAGGTCTTTGGCATGGGCCTCCAGTGGGCCTGGTAGGGGGCACCCAACCCTTCCTGTGCACCTCACCACCCTCTAAGATGAGGAGGGAATTAAGCCTCCTGTGAGATTCCCACTTACAGAAATTTCTGTTTCCAGCCCAAAGCCTCATACTGTATTTTCAGCGAAGGAAGACATTGGTCGAGCAAACATGGAGATTAATCCTCCTTAGCCTGGGGAATAAATGTTCCTCAGTGGGGCAGTGTTAATTGCCGAGCTGGGTACAAAGATCATTTTGAGGCATTTAAGAAATACATGATTTTTATTAGTATAACTGTTCCATGTAGGAGTTATTTTTCAGCAAAGGGCAAAAGCTTTGCCTGCCTCGCATTATTAGCCTAATTCTACTTAATTGTTTCCTAAAATAAGGGCTTCCTAAACACACATTCCAAACCTTAATAAGTCTGTTATGGGGTGGGGGGGCTTGATTCTGAATGGTGGAGCCGCTGACCTTTTGGGCAGAGGGAACTGGGGTCTCGGGGCTGAGCGCTGCTTGATCAAATCTGTACGGGGAACATCGGGGCGGAGAGCAGGAAGGGGACGGGGGAGTCTCCGTGAAAACATATGAGGTGATGTGTCACGCGGTGTGAAAAATGCATCCTTTCTGGCTGTTTGGACCCAATCCTCTATGAGGATTCTCAGTTCTCATCTCTGGGCTTCATTTAATTCTCTTTCACAGATTTAGAAATGTTGGCCCCGTGGCATGTTTTAAATAAACCCAATAAGTGACTGAGCAAATGCTACCAGATATGTTCTTTGTTCTGCACAGTCGCAGAACTCGGCCTTGAGAAATCATCTCCTCCCGGCCCCCGTTCCTCATGCACATCATTTTTTGGCTTTTTGTGAAACACGATTGGGTGTTCCAGATTAGAACATGTACACTGCTACCTGGCCATGCTTTCTTTTTTTTTTTTTTTTTTTTTAATTTTTTTATTAGTTGGAGGCTAATTACTTCACAACATTTCAGTGGGTTTTGTCATACATTGATATGAATCAGCCATAGATTTACACTTATTCCCCATCCCGATCCCCCCTCCCATCTCCCTCTCCACCCGATTCCTCTGGGTCTTCCCAGTGCACCAGGCCCAAGCACTTGTCTCATGCATCCCACCTGGGCTGGTGATCTGTTTCACCATAGATAGTATACATGCTGTTCTTTTGAAACATCCCACCCTCACCTTCTCCCACAGAGTTCAAAAGTCTGTTCTGTATTTCTGTGTCTCTTTTTCTGTTTTGCATATAGGGTTATCGTTACCATCTTTCTAAATTCCATATATATGTGTTAGTATGCTGTAATGTTCTTTATCTTTCTGGCTTACTTCACTCTGTATTTCAATCGGGGGAGCGATTCTGCATTTCCCATCTTTTTGTTTTGCTTTTGGTAAAAACAAGCATAATGTAAAATTGATCAGGTTAACCATTTCAAATGGTACAGTTCAGTGGTGGTAAGTGCATTCACACTGTTATGCAGCCAATTTCTGGAACTCTTTTAAGGCTTGCAAAACTGAAAGTCTATAGCCATTCAACAGTAACTCCCCATTTTCCCCCTCCCCAGCCCCCTGGCAACCACATTCATACATTGTTCTATGAATTTGACTATTCTAGATACCTTTTGGAAGTGGAATCATAGTATTTGTCTTTTTTTTCACTGACTTATTTAGCACAGTATCCTCAAGGTTTCTCCATGTTATAGCATTTGACAGGATTTCCTTCCTTTTTGAGATTAAATACTGTTCCATCATGTATAGATACCACCTTTTGTTTATTCATCCTTCTATCCGTAGCCACTTGGGTTGCTTCTGCCTTTTGGCTATTGCAAATAATGCTGCTCCGAACATAGGTGTGCAAATATCTCTTCAAGATCCTGCTTTCCATTTCTTTGCATCTGTGGAATTGCTGGATCTCCCATCTTTTTATAATAGCATGTACTCAGGTTGTGGAAATGGTGGAAGAGTGGTATCCAAATGTAAGTTGAAATTGCATTGACAGTAGAAAATTCACTTTAGTGCCTCCCTTCTGTGCCTTTCTGTCTTTAGGTAAATATCTGTGAGTTGATCTTTGAGTTTTTTCATTGAGAGTTGGAAAAGTTTCCAGAAATATCTTAGACGTATTAGGAAAGCAGACCTTTTGAATACTGTCTCAACTCCTTGCAGGTGACTATTCAACCATACTGCGATGTGGGGTTGGGTGGGATACAAGGGCATTTGTTACCTGCTGGATTTCACATAGTCTGATTGACTCAGAAGCGACAAACTCATTTCCCGTATGGCTTTGGGTGTTTGGGACAGCTTGCTGAAATTGTCAACAAGTTTATCAAACCATTAAAAAAAAAAAAAAAAGTATCTTCCAAAGAGAGATCCCTGTATAACCTGTATAAATATAACCTTTGAATTAAACTCTCCTGCTTGATTTGATCCTAGAAAGAACCCTTTGGGACTCTTAACTTTCCTTGTATTTTCTCCCAGGCAACTAGTAGTAATGGTATTGACTTGGTGAAAAGGCTACAGTGCATTTAGTCAAGAGTCCAAGTAGAGTCATTATTTTGAACATCTATTTGAAATGTCATTCCTGAAGACATTGCTTGTTGCACATTTCTCTATATTTCAGGTTTAGACAGGTAAAATTTGGTCTTGAATAGATAACTGCTGATTTTAGTAAAAGAATATTAAGGTGTCATTTAGGCCCTTTTGAAGGAAATTAAACATAAAATTGCTCCCATATGTTAAATTCTATATATGTTCCTATAGAAGAAGCAAAAATTTTTTTAAAGTATCAATTTAAGTCAAAGTTTAAAAAAAATATTTTATTTGCAGTGTCTCTTCCTTGTGAGAAGAAACTAAAGGCAAAAGAATTGCTGGGTCCTCTTCATACCAGGTTGTAGATAGCAAAGGTCTCTGGAACCATGGTTTCAGCAAGTTGCCTCTGACGTCCCCCTCAGTCTGGATTGCATCCGACTTTCAGAGGTTGCTGTCCAGTGTTTAGAACCCTGAAAAGCCACAGCATCAAGACAGCTTTGTAAAGATTTCAAAATGTTTTTTAACCATCCAGAGAATTATCAGTTCAGTCGCTCAGTCATGTCCAACTCTTTGTGACCCCATGGACTGCAGCACACCAGGCTTCCCTGTCCATCACCAACTCCCAGAGCTTGCTCAAACTCATGTCCATTGAGTCAGTGATGCCATCCAACCATCTCATCGTCTGTCATTCCCTTCTCCTCCTGCCTTCAATCTTCCCCAGCATCAGGGTCTTTTCCAGTGAGTCAGTTCTTTGCATCAGGTGGCCAAAATATTAAAGATTTAAAAAAAAAAAAAAAACACTTCAACTTAAAAAAGAACACTTGGGACAGCCTAGAATGTCACCCTGATTATCTATACCCTCTGATTGTGGTATCTTTGTGCTTTTATCTGGGCGTCCTGAAGCTGTGACTGGAAATACCCACTTCTAGAAGCAGTTGTTTTGGTGAATCAAATCCTGAATTACAGTGTCACTCAAGTAAGGCAAAAGATTGCATCTTTCAACTACATACCATTTTTTTTTAAGTACTCAAATGATACACCCTCTTAGCGAAGCATATCAGCTCCCTTTGGGGGCTCTGACAAATCCTGAAACTTGTGTGCAGTCTTTTAGTGTTCACTGACTTGGCACAGATGTCTTGAACATGCCAAGCCTTTGTCACATCCTCTCTGAATCTGGAGTAGAACATCAAATACAACCAGATCCTTAGCCATGAGAAACCCATGAGGCTGTGGAATTTTGGCCCAGGTCAACAAAGCTTTGGAGACTTTGGTAGGAGTGTGGAGGAAACCTTAATGAAGCTTTTCACATGCTCTTAAATTACCCAAATTGTAAGAAAGAAATATGCATTGAAAGCTTCGAATGTAAAATATTTCATTACAGTATTTCAATGCAGCCATTTAAATAGGTTGCAGGTTTCCTTTCTGCTAATAATAATCCACTTTTGTCACAAAAAGCAGCATGAGGAACATAGTCACATGGGTGTGGTCCAAGTATTATCTTCCTCTTTGACACTTTGCCAACATATAAAATGTCCTTTCTTCATTAGACAGTCTAGGCAAGGTGCTGAGGCAGTTTCTCTGATGTCTGGCTGTGTTGCATTGGAGAAAGGGTACTTTCCAAAGAAAAGATAAAAATCTTCCAGGTTTCACTGTGTTTCCTCAGTTCAGAAATACAGGTTGCTTATCAAGAAGTTATAAATTACCTGTTTGCTCAGGTCTTATTCGAAGAATGGGAACTGCTCAGAAAGCTTTGCACAACCCTGACTAGCTAGCACTTAGGAACGTACTATTAATATTTCTTATTCATGGAATAAGGTAGAACAGCAGGGCTAGATAGTAACAGCTAACACTTAGTATGTGCCTGGGGCTGTTGTCAGCATGCCACATGTATTAACTCATTTAATCCCCACAGCAACCCTAAGTGGTTTTTCTCGTCATCCCCATTTAGCAGATAAGAAAACTGAGGCACAGGGATGAAAAGGAATTTATCAGGATTCAAACACAGGACAGCCTGATTCAAGTCCAGTCTCTTAAGCTGTACTGCGTTTCAGCCTCTTGAGGGCCAGGGGCTCCATCTCTTGCCAGCTGGTAGACCACTCTGCTTCTCTGAACTTCAGTTTCATAATCTGTTGAAGTGAGACTATAAATGATAATAAAGACTCAACTGTTCAGACTTTATCCATGAACTGCCCAGACACTTAGCACTTTGCCTCCCTGGCATGAATAGGGTGAACATGCCAGTTTCAAACGAAACATGTATTTGGAAATGAATCACCAGTAGAACTCAGATCATTGTAAATTTTGACTATCATTCATGTGTAGGTTATATAGGACCAAGTCACGGTTTTTAATCAAAGAAGGTGTGTGAAGAGATATGTTCGTGCGTGGTGTGGTTATTGGTCCTTAGGCCAAATACCATAATTTCTGAAAGGGTACATTTTCATGTATTGGGCTAAATATTACCTTCCGTTGTAGGCATGTGCTTGAAATTTGTGTGTAAATGCTTGTTTTGCTAAAAGTGGTACACTATAGTGTGCATGTCATATTTCAATGAAATTTTTCTTTGAAAAAAAAGCATCACAGGAAGAACTTTTTGCACTAGACTATTTTCATTGGATTTAATATTCCGCCCAAAATAATTTGTCTTTCAGCCCTTTCTGATGACATCCTATTTAACTGAACATGAAACTGAATTTTCCCAATACACTCTTCCTCTCCCTGTTCACAGACAGTGTTAAAGCTTATGATGGATACTTTTTCGGAACTGAAATTTTGGTCAGAGTCATAACTTTTGTATCTCCAACACTCTGTTAGGAAAATTCAATCCATTGTGACAGAGGCAGTTTTTCTAGTTGTATTTGTCATTGAAAACTCAAACTGCCCACAGTGAGAGTTTTCTCTTAGTAGCAATTGCTGAGTTACCAACCTAAGAGAAAAGAAGAAGCGATGAGGTAGGACTACAGAGAGAAATTAAAAAAACATTAATGCTAGCTAAGAAATAGCATCCTTCACCCCCATCCAACTTTTTTGAATCATTTCTCTTAAGAGTCAGCAATGATTGTCTCTCATCCGTTATTAGTTCTTTAAGGCTGTTGAGTGTTCTTTTGTTTTTGTGGAAAAACCCCTGACTCCACACACTGTACCTAGCAACTTTCTAGGCTCATAGAAAGTAGAATATTTTCAACAACAGGCCAAGCTTAGACTCTGTGGGAGACCGTTCCAAAAACACTGGAACCCACCCACACACTTCTTCTTTGAGAAGTTCAGAGCTGAATGACTTTGCTGAAAGGGTACCTGGCAAGTAGATCTGTTTCTATATAAACAAGCCATTGGTTTTTAAAATTATGGAGCTAAATGTGACAACTTACATAGGTGTAGTGGTAAATAACCAATTTGAAGCCTGCTCCATTGCTTACCAGTCATCTGAATACAGGCTACTTATTTAACTTACCTATGCCCCTTTTTCTCATCTGTAAAACAGGGTTGTTAATACCATTGATACTTGTTTAAGTGTGTCGTTTTGTTTTATATTTTTTATTTTTATTATTGCTGTATTTACAATGCATATTTATAATACGTATTTATGTATTATGATGTATTTACAATATGTATTTACAATACGGTGTTAATTTCTTCTGTACCGCAAGTGACTCAATTATACACACATTCACGCACATATGCATACATTCTTTTTTATATTCTTTTCTTTTCCATGATGGTTTATCCCAGGACATTGAATATAGTTCCCTGTGCTATCCAGTAGGACCTTGTTGCCCATCCATCCAATAGGTGATAGTTTGCATCTGTTAACCCCAAACTCTCAGTCCATCTCTCCCCTTATTGATACTCTTTAAGAGTTCAGCTGTGTGGTGAAATTACATAATGCTTATAGAATGCTGTGCACATTACTTGTACATTCTGAGGACTCGATGTTCAATGAGTAGGTAACTATATTAATTTTGGGTACTGTGTGTGCGCGTATCTTAGGAATCCTATACAAAATAGCACTTTGTCAAAACTATAGACTCTGCAGTCTTATGGAATGGTATGGTGTGATAGGCAGCTATGTAAGTTAAGCAGATAACGTTAACCCTTGGATTTAGTGAATATGGAAACACTACTGAGCCGTTTTATCTCCTTTTCAGCCTCTCTTCCTTATTTTCATTGCCACTCACGAATGCAATGTGGCTGGCTCTGAAAACGAGTGAGTCTTTAACAGAAAGGTCCCTTTAGGATGTTGAATTAACATCAAGGCGGGGGAGGGTGGAGGATTTAGACCCCTCTAGGTGGCTGTCATGGTTGAGGAATGAAGGCAGCAGCCTTTTATAGCTTTGGCGACACCGCATCCCGCTGATGAGGGACTATCCAAACCCAGCATAGCCACCCAAACATGCTGTCCAGTGAGGTGTGAACTGTCTATCCCATCTCACAATCCTATGGCACTTCCAGAGCATAACATTCCCAGATAAACAGTGAACCCAAGTATAGGGACTGGGGAGAGATGAATGAATCACTTCTCAGTTTCAAAATGTTAACGAGTGATCAAGGTCAATGTCTTAATATGTTTTTAAAAATTGAATGCAAGACATCCATGATGAACAAACTCATATTTGAGTTTGTAGTAACTAAAGGCAGCATCCAGTCCTGCACTTGCAAAATCCTGCCTCACCCTAACCCTAGCTGCAGTGAACCCCCACTTACAGAAGAGATAGGTTATGTGTAACGATTCCTCTGCATGAAGTCAGTGTACTTACTTAGTTGCAGGGCAGAATGTGTGACTTGAGTATATCTGCATATTGATTTTTACTAGAAATGGATCATGAAAATTCTTCTGTATTGTGTATTACTAATAAAAGGATACCTGGTCTGTTTTGGGGAGTAATAGTAACAATCCTGGCTAAACTTTATTGAGTGCTTACTATGTGACAGTCACTCTGCTAGGCACTTTACACAATTACCTCTTTTCACTCTCACAGTAATCCTATGAAGTAGGTACTAATATTAACCCCAAGAGGAGACTAGGGGTCAGAGAGTTAAGTAGCTTAAGAGTTGAGTTTATCCAGCTAATAAGTATCCAACCCAAGCGGAAGGTGTAATTTATCCACATAGGGTTTGCAAAATCACTCATTACTTGTCTGAATCCTTTGAATCCAATATTTAAATCTAGGTCAATATAGTTTCAAATGTGTATAATGCACTCAGGATGGTTTTATAGGTTTGGGTGATGCTCTAACACAAAGCATTTCTACAGTAGGATCGCTTTGTTGAGAGCTAGTCATGTGATGCCAGAGATATTCCAATAGGAATGATCTCGTCCACCACTGCATGGGTTTCTCTGGTCATTTGTTCTTTATTCTTCCTTGTTTTGTGGTATTTCTTGGGTTGAGAAAGAGACAGAAAAAAGAGGAGAGAGATGATGGTAATGGTGATGATGACGACGATGTTACCTGTAATGGTGACAGTTGTTATGGTGTTGATGGTAGTGTTCGTTGTGGTAGCAGCTAACATTTATTGAGGCCTTATTACGTGCCAAGTACTGTGATGTGAGCTTTATTAGCATTAATTCACTTAGCCATCAGAAAGGCCTGTGAAAGAGTGATTAATTCCCATTGGCTGATCAGGAAACTGAGTCTCTGAGAACGTAAGTAACTTGCCCAGGATCACAAACCTAGGTGAAAAGGAGGTCAGGCCTATGACGTTAACAGTTGTGTGGAAGAAAGGAAGGAAGGTGAAAAGAAAAAAGAAAATTAATGGCAAGGTTTTAGATCAGCCTTCCAAGTTTTCTTTTTTTAATTTATTTTTTGCATTCAATTAAAAAATTTTTTTGAAGTGTGGTTGATTTACAACATCATGTTAGTTTCAGCGGTTTAGCTACCCAAGAAGTTCCCAACTCTCCAAGGCTTTACTAGCCTTTCTTCTTTTAGCTTGTAACTGTGAAACCATCACAAAATTATTCCCTAGGGAATGTCCTTTCGTGGTGCCCAGGTAACTGGTGATTTTATTTCTCGAGGGCTTTTTTAGGATTAAATTAACCTTATGTAGGTAGTTTCCAGTTAATATACCTGAACTAAGGCAAGGCATAGTATATGCCATGCCCTCACAATTTTTATTTCTAAGGGTTTAGAGTGTATTTTACCAAAATTTTTGTGGCTATCTCTGGAAAAGGCATATCTGAACCAAAGACAAAACAAAGCAGGCAGAACTTAAAATGTTGTATTAATTTCCTCTTTCAAAGAATCATAACAAATCTGCTATATTAGCATCGATCTCAAATAAAGCAAACCTGATTAATAAGCACTGTAAACTGCATGAGGAAAAGCAGGAACACCCCAGACAACCAGTAATATGCTGATGAAATGCTGTAACAACTGACTTTCTGGAAAGGAGAAGGCCCTAGTTGGTGGCATTTGCCTATTTCCGTAGGGTAAGAACTCCCACTAAGGCCTATTTCTAGCTATCAATGTGATACCCCCCGAATGTAGAGTTGGGAGAGATACACCAGATTAGCTTTCGTGCACTGTTACACCCTCCTAGGTAGCAGTCTTTAGACGATCAGCTTTTTCCTGCCAGTGTCTAGCCCTGCAAAACCACCACTTCCGGACTCACTAGCAGTGTGACTGCGGGCAAGTCACTTCTCCTCTCTGGGCCTTGGTTGCCTCCTCTCCAAGGTGGAGATCAAAGGTGGAAGACCCCTTTCACCCCTTAACGTTTCCAAGTTCTCAAAGGCAGTGACTCCTGCTTCCTCCAACATCCAAGTGCCTGTAAGCGCCTTTCTGGAAAACCAAGTTAGCGCCGCTCTTCATCCAAAAGTGCCTCCAATTTCAGCTCCTGAGCATAAGGTTTGGAAAGGAGTGACTTACTCCCTTTTGCCTCTTGAAATGTGTAGCCAATGGGGCATCATACATTTTTTACACTTCTTTCACGAGATGTGAGATCCAGGAGGAGAAGCATGGATGTTCCAGGGCTTTCTTGTTCTCCTGGGGTGGAAATCTGTGAGTGTGATAAGCTGACGCATCCATCTCCCTTTCAGCAGCACAGAAAGAGTATTGAGAGCAGTCTACCTTTTTCTTGTTCTCGTTTGACTATCCAAAAGCCATTTTTCACAAGAATGGGAATTACTTATATGAAATAGCGGGTGGGGGGCGCTCGTTAGTTTTTTCTTCCCCTGAAAGGTGGCATGTCTCTCAGCAAAGAGAAAAAGGCATGTTGCACAAGGCTTGCTGGCAGCGATAGAAGCCAGCGCCGGTTTGCCTGTTGTCACAGCCAAAGCAAAATGCCACCTCTGCCTAGAAGCCCGAGTGCCACATTCCTCTTTTGTGTCCCTGAGATGAACCCATCATGGGGCCCTGGTCTGGTTGGATTGACTGGGAGGTCACCCAGGTTCCTTCAAGGGTCATTTTCCATCCCCAGGAGGTGGGAGTAGGGGAATTGGGGGACGTTGCTCATGACTCTCAAAATAGACTATTTGAGCCCCCAGACTGCACATCAGATAAAGCCAGTAAATGTGGGCATTTGAGACCTGGGGTAGACACAAGAGGGCCCCCAGTTGCTGAGAGTAAAGCAGGGCTGCACCCATGACCTAGTCATGTTCCTGTCCCAGCCCCTTAACAAACCCAGATGCAGTGACAGCAAGAGCTCCAGGATCCCAAGGCAGGAGGTGCCAAAAAAACCCCAAATAATCACAACCACCACCACCACCCCAAAAAAATGTTTCAGTAAAATGTTTTCACTCCTAGAGGGGAAAACCTGTCCACGCCTGAAGAAGCTTGACCACGGCAAACCATCTCCCGACACGGGGTGAACCGCAGATCTGAAGAAAAAGAACAGCCCCACCCTGCCCACTCTTTGGGGGAGGGACAGAAGGTTCCCCGAAACTGACAGTTTCGCCTCCATGATCTTTAAAAGAGCAGAAATTGGCTGTGAGGCTGCAGCGCTGCCTCGATTGGGGTAGTGTGGTCTCTGTTTGCGGCTGAGCTCCAAGGAGAGCCACAATTGGCTCTGATGAGGAAAGAGCCTCGAAACGGGAGATTGCAGAGAGGGGCCATGGCTGCGACTGTGTCGTTTCTTGCAAGGTGAAACTTGGCAGTTCTACCTTGCAAGTAAAAACCCAAATTAATTTTTTTTTTTTTTTTTAAGAAATTAAGTCAGAAACAAGGCTTCGGAAAAACTGTGAGTGTTAGGCATAAACTGATTTTGGATGATCTTTAGGTGAGAAAGGGTGGAGTTACCATCAGAAACATGTTTTTATTTATGCTTTTCAAATCTCCACTGGTGTGCGTGTGCGTGTGTGTGAATGTGCGTGTCAGTTAGCAGGAGAGTATGCAACGTTTCAATTCTTTAACCACTTTTTTTTTTTTTACATCTTTTCTGTGCACAGTTCATATACTTTCCTATAAATGAATATATAGGTCCATCCACACCTTTTCATTTTATTTGTAAATTGTTTGGTATAAGCGGCAACGCGTAATGAAACCTGGTGAAGTTTAAAAGATTAGATTTTTTTTTCGTACTGACACTTCATAACACTGTTCATATGTCTCCGAGTGAGATTTATGAATATATGAGCAGTGCTGCAAAATTATACCGCACCAGAGACTCTCTTCACCACAGGGGTGGCAGTCTAAAGTGACACAGCTTCAAGCATTTTTCACAGACAAGAAGCAAAATTTAACCCCCTTAAGGGGAAGTATGATTTCAACAGCTTGAAATGAGCTCATTTGTAGATGGTTTTTTTCCCCCCCTCATCTTCCATAATTTTTGGGTGTTAAGATTAAAACAGATTGCACAGTCAATGTAAGGCCACATAAGCTGCCCAGAGTATAATTTGGCCCTTAAAGAGAATCCCTCCTTCATTGTTTTTATTCAGATGCCCCATTAGGGTAAATGAAGGTAAACGTTGCCCTAAATTCCTAAGGCTCTCAGCGTGATTCCCAGAACCATCCTAAGCAGACAGGGTCTGGATTTCTCTACAGGTAAGTAGCCAGTGGCATCAACTGGCTCAGTGGAGTAGTCCCCCATCTTCCCAGACCCCTGAGACAATGGCATTAGGACATACACAGTGACTTATATCTTGGCTGAGTAAAATGAACCAACAGAGCAAAAGATGGTCCTTATGAATTGATTGCATATGAGGTGTGTCGAGTGGAAGAGTTCTGTTTTCAACCCAGAGTCCAAACCACTCTCTTTTCGGCTGACCTGGGACCCTGTGACTTTGTGTCAAATCCCTGTTTGTGATCTCTGTGCTCTCAAATTCTCTTTAACCATTTTGTCTTCCTCTTGGAGCAGAGCAGGGTGCTCACACGTGGCCTGTTCCTTCTCTGCTGTTTAAATGCTCCATGATATGTTGCCTGGAGAACTTTTGTCTCTTTTTTCAGCAATGGTACAACAGCTCCATGAACGTGATCTGTACCTGGCTGACGGACCGGATGGACTTACAGCTTCACATTTATCAGTTGAAAACTCTAATTAGGATGGTCAAGGTAAAAGAAAACATGGTGATTCTCCTTTGCAAACAGCTGGCTGAAATAGATTTCATTGGCAAACTGTAGGACTTCTCTAACACAAAGAATATTAGTTTATGTATGAAACAAGACGATTCTTAAAACAGTATCTCAGGCAAGAAAAACTGATGAAATCATTGTGGGCTGTCTGGTTAATTTATTATTCAGACATCAAAGGGAAATTTAGTAAAAAGGCATTTGATACGTTATCCAGACTGGAAAAATACTTTATGTATTTGCCATGCAAATACACTGCTAGAGCCATTGTGCCCTTTTGCATTAGACTTTCAGAAGCTGGCTTTGGGGTACTGCCGTGCTAATCACCTCCATTATGAATTTCATTTATGGTTTAATTAAATTAAATTTTGCCACAATTAATTTAATAGAAATATTTACCTCCAGCTCCTTCTGAATATGTCCTGTGACCATTATCAGGATGCAAATCAATATTGTTCTCGTAGTTAATTGAAGTAGTTTCTCTTACAATGCGCGTATACAATCAAATGTAAAGGATCACGAAGGTGAGGTAACATACCCTGAACGTAGCTTTTTTTCCCCTGTTCTTGTGTGTGTGCCTTGGACTAATGATAATTATTTCAGCGTGAAATCTCAGTGGTTTACATGAAATAATAAGATCACAGAAGGGGGTAAATACGTTTTTGATCATTTCAGTTTCCATTTGATGCTGCACCGTAGAGGGTTTTAAAAAACATTCGTATGCAAAAATCTCATTCAAAGCACAAAGTCTCTTTAAAAATATTTTAACAATAAAACAGGGCTGAATTTCTATTTCGTAACAGTTTGCCAAAAGTCACCCCCCCTCCCGCCTACCCCATTTCTTAGTCTCTTTCGGATTAGCACCATTTCATTCAAGGTACTCCTCTACCCCAGTGCTGACTTAAAACCAATTACTGTTCCGTGAGTGTAATTAAGGAGAATTATTATCATATGCATTTGATCTCACAAAGAGTCCTCCCAGGGAAGGTTACAGACAATGTACTGCAGCTCCTAAAAAAGAAATGTATGCACTCGGACTATGTACCCAATCTTATTTTCATATTTTTAAATGTAAGTTCCTTAAGGCAACCTCACTAACCATTGCCTGATCCATTGAATTCCATTTTCTGGCTATAAATACTCTTAGGGGAATTTTTTTCTATGTGACCCTTCCTGGGAAGCCATGCATTTTAGTCTGTTACAATATCTTCCCATTACTGATATTTCCAGATTTTTGTTGAGACTGTTGGAATTAGCAATATTTTATTAAGAAAAAAAAAAAAAAGTCAGAGAGGAGGTTGCTTCTTAGCCTCTGCCAAAAACAACACAGACATGAGCCATAGGGAAAGGGACACAGAAACGTCCCTGCCAAAGGAACTCCTTCACTTTTGCCAAAAGTGGGCCCGGCTTAACTACAGCCACAACACAGAGGGATGAAGCAGAATTCACCACCTCTTCGCTAAGTACGTTAACCAGGGGCCGCCTCCTCCTTCCGGCAAACTTCCAATGATAATTGGCTTTTTTTCCCTGCCTCTCCATCCACTCCATTTATTCATCCATTCATTCGTTATCCAGCAAGCATTTATTCATCCATCCAACCTCAAACAAATATTAGTTGAGCCCCTACTTGTGTGTTACACAATGGAGTATTCAAAAAAACAAAAAACAAAAACTCTGTCATTAGACATGCGGAATCTGGTTGAGAAACACACTGCTCTGGAATTTGAATAGAGAGGAGAAAATTTGAATGGTCTCTACCTTTCTTTTCCTCATCATATTCTGGCAACCAATTCTAAATGATTGAAAAGTACAGAAAAACCAAGTAAATTGTCTGGATATCTGGTCTACACCAGACTGGCATTTAATCAACCTCTTACCCATACCCCCTCCAGGTGAAGACACAGTTCTACTAGTTACCTAGCCTTGCAGCTTGAGCCACAGTTAGGGTAACCTTTGAATTTCTTTTAAGTAATTAAGATGTACTTTTTAAGTAGTTAGGATGATCAGATTACTTTTAAGAAAGAAAGAAAGAAAGACAGATAATCATACTGGGACCACAGATAGAACCTGGCAAAGGGAACCCATGGTCATCCTATTTATAATCTTTTGTTACTGGACTTCATTGAGCTGAATAGCATTCACTAGTTAACTCTGCAGTCATGACCACATGTGATTTTCAGGGGTGGCTGACATGGTGAATGACACTAGGACTTCGTCAGATGGACTCTAGAAACCAGAAATCATAATCCAAGTGGTGTTGAAGTACGTCACTGTACCTTCTTTTGACCCCTTAGCATGCTTCCCATATCAAGAGGAGAAACAAACAGCAGAATCAGTAGCTGAAATGATATGCAGTGTGATGAGGAGAGTTGTAGTTAGAGAGGGACCTTCTGCAAAAAAACATGTTTTGCGAAGTAGACAACAGCCAGATGCTTCTGGTCATGTTCAATTAACGCAAAGGGATTCCTAGAAAAACAGTCCCTGGGATACCTCAGGAAATCCAAGAGAAATTGCCTGAAGGAACAAAGAAAGAACTGGTGGTACAGCAATACCAAACCATTGTTCTTGAAAAAGAGCCAAATTTCTTCCCTGAGACCACGAAGTTGTGAACAGAACAGATACACTTCTTTCCCAAGGAGACAAGCCATGAGTCACATGCCTGCAACATACTGATGAGGCATTAACGCTCCATCTTCCCCCTAATTGTGGCTGCCCGTGATCAGTTTCATATACTGATATGCATATGTCTGTCTTGTGAATGAGACAAAAGGATACGCAGTCACAAGCCTCAAAAAATACTGAAGACCAGACTGCAGCAGAAATCACAAAATACCATATCACGCAATCCATTATTTATATGTTATAGCTATTCACACTGTCTATCATATGATACTTTACTAACCTAAGAGAAAGAACCAGACCCAAAAAAAAAAAAAAGGAGAACCAAAACAATGATGGAACATTTCCCTTTATGAAACTGAATAAACAAGCTTATGTTCTTTGCTTTGTCTCATCTAATACAGTTTATCCTGTCACCATTTCTCATTTTCTGTCATTCAACGAATCTCAGTTTTCAGTACAAGTGAAATCTGAGCGTGGTGGCTTTTCATGTGACAGTGCATGCCGCGTGACACTTCGCTGCGGTCACTGTTCTCACCCCACACTCGCCTTGAGCCCCCTCCCACCCCCCATGGAGATGAGATCTCCCTCATCACTGCATCTTTTCCCTCTTTAGAAAACCTATAGAGATTTCCGATTGCAAGGAGTCCTGGACTCAACCTTAAACAGCAAGACCTACGAAACCATCCGGAACCGTCTCACTGTGGAGGAGGCCACAGCGTCTGTGAGCGAGGGTGGGGGCCTGCAGGGGATCAGCATGAAGGACAGCGATGAGGAAGACGAAGAGGACGATTAGAATGCTCAGGCTTAGGGTCCACTAGGACAGAGTCTTGTAATCAATGCATGTCTTTAGTCTGTTAGTTAACCCCATTAGGGAATTTTCTGTCAACTACCATGCCCATGAGATGTGTACCAAGACAGTTGCCATTTTAGGTATGTGGTACCAAGATTAGCAAATGACCTTTCAAATACCATTTTGGAGAATACATAGCTCAATTGCTAGGTGTACCCCTGTCACAGCAGAGTCCAGTGATGCTTCATTAATGTGCTGTGTGTGCACGTTGACAGTAAATGGATATGAGGGCGAGTACGCCAAGTACCTTCTTTATTTCCCGTATGTGGATGCCAGTTATTTAAATGACTACAATAAATGAATTTAAGACACATAGATCTGCTTTGTTTTTTGAAAAACAAAAGGCAAGTCTCCAACAACCAACTTTTGGTTCCTTCTCTTCCCCTGAAACTGAAAAAACGAACCCTTGGCATCCTTGTTAACCCATCCTGTCATTTATCCAGATAATTACAGTTCAGAGCGACTGTCTTCTATCAAAGTTTATCCTATTAAATGTTATGCTTTTATGTTTCGATAACCATGTATGTAAAAAAAAAAAGAAGACCTGAATATTTAAATTATGACCCTAGACTATAAATGTGTTTATATTAAGATATGGATATTTCCTTCAGTAGATTGTAACCATAGTTTAAAATTATTTTGTCCCATGCTGGTTTTTATATCTGTCATGTACATTGCGTTTTGTTCTGTAACTGCATGACCCTGGGGTCCTCTGCAGAGCTCTCTCTTTCCGTGTAAAGTAGTAGATCCATCTTGCTTTTGCCTTATATAAAGCCTACAGTTATGAAAGTGTGGAAAACTGTGGCTTCTCAATAAATAACTATTCAGATGTCCCAAGAGTACTTTTGAGTCTTTTTTTCCCTGCATCTCTTTTGAAAGCCAGAACTAAAACACACAAATCAGGAAGATATGGGCAAGAGGAGGCAAGGGGTCATTTTCACAGAGTGTTCTCAAAACTGCTGGAGTGGGTAGTTTACAAACGCTTGTCTCCATGAGAAACAGTGTAAAATTCCATTAATGCAGACTCCACTAATTCAGAATCTGTGGGCATTTGGACATGTTGGGCTGATTACACTTGCATTATAGGATAAATAAGGGTTTGCTAAGCAAGAGAGTAGTGTAAACGAGAGAAATGTTTCTCCTGTATGAAGAGAAGGCCAACAAACTGTTTTTAAGCACCACTTTAACAGCAGTGTTTGCATTCAAACAAAGCGTGTGCCAATTATATATGATTCTTATATATTTGTTAAAGCATTTTACAAGATTCTCTAAGATACGGAGTACTCATCTTGCTCCCCAGTCTTTGTCAGCCGTGTGATCACCCAAATTTAAAAGACAACCAAACATTTTGGTAGCTTTACCTGTTTTATTTGTGTCTGCCACTAAATCAATCTGACCTTTTCCTTAGGGCTGAGAAAGGTCTTAGAGAAGCAACTATTTTTTCATTAGGACCAAGCAAAATGCTCACCAGTTGGTCTAAACACATCAACCCCTCTAAATATAGCACATCTCACTCTGTTTAATCCTTAAGATCTGCAGGAAGAAATCACCAGTACTTCCTGCCCATGGTACTGAGAATAACTCCCATTTATTGAGCAACTATTTTATACCCATAGTTGCTGTTATTGGGCAACTATTTTGTTATCAAATGTACTCATTTTATACATCCTACATGTCTTAACCACATTCAGATTTCACAACCACCTTACGGAGAGAAGACTGTAATTATGCTCATTCTAGATGAGAATACTGAGATAAGAAAGGATGAGGTAACTTACCCCATGGTGACACAATTCCATGTAGAAACACTCACCTAGAGATACTAGCACACAGCTGTTCAGACAAATGATGAGGATACAGGTGTAAAACATCTCTGATTGCCACCGACTCGATGAACATGAGTTTGAGCAAGCTCCAGGAATTGGTGATGGACAGGGAAGCCTGGCGTGCTGCAGTCCATAGGGTCGCAAAGAGTTGGACACGAATGAGCGACTGAACTGGACTGAGGATGCAGGTGTAAAACATCTCTGATTGCCCAACAGCACCAAGTCAGGGTGGAAGAGTTAGAATGCTGTAATATATTTGTATCATTGACATTTTGAGTTGCAAAACTAAAGTCTGTTTCTCGCAGTGATTAAAAACGACTAAACAGTGCACAAGAGAGCACATGACCCAGTGTATAGGAGATGGAAAGAGGAAGAAGATGCTCAGGAGCCTGCAGGAGTGAGGTAACCAACCCAAAAGGCAGAAAGAGAGGCAAGTTAGAAAAGGCCTTAAAGCAAGGTTGGTTTGTTTTTATTAAGTTTCCTCCAAAAGAAGAATTCACCACAGCATGGCACTGAGGGTCCTATTGGACACCATCCCTCCCCCTAGAAGGAGGGCTGGGGGAAAGAAAATGACATCCGAAGGGCTCAGAAACCAAAAACTGACCAAGTTTACATTCAGATTATCCTGAGCTCAAAACTGGGAAGAAGACCATTTGGGAACCTTGAGCTTTCTTTTTTATTCCTTTGGGATGGAATGTGAAGTTTGCCTCTCCTTTTTCTAAATTAAAATATGATATACCTGCAAAGGTATGCACATCCTAAGCATACAGCTCAGTGATTTGTGAAAGTGAACACATTCTTTGAATCACCACCAGGTCAAGAACTGGCACAGAATGAACACCCCCAGATAGACCCAGGCCCGTGCCCCCTTCCCAGTCTCTCCCCCTCCTTAGGGGTAACCGTTGTCCAAAGGTTACCACTATCCTGGTTTCTAATTGCATCAGTTAAATTAAAACTCTCATGCAGTTAGACTCACAGTGCCTAATCTTTTTGCTCTGTATTATGCTGTTGGTGTAGATGTGCTTCATTTCTTTTCAGTGCTCTATAAACTCCAATGTTTGCCTGTACTACAGTGTATTTATCTATGTTAACATCTTTTTCATTTTTTGGGGGGTTGGGGCTCTTTTATATCATACTGCCATGAATTTCTTTGTGCATAACTTGTGGTACAGTTGTTGGGTTAGAAGGTAAAGATATGTTGTTCATTTTTAGGATATACTGCCAGTTTTCCACAGAGCAAGAACAGTTACAGTCTTACCAGCAGAGAATCAAAGTCCCTGACAACCATAGGTATTGCCCTTGACAGTACTAAGTATTGTCAGTACTTTTAATTTTCATCATTCTGGTAAGTGGTGCAGTGGTTTATAATTGTAGTTCAGTGATAACACAAATGGAATTGATTGCCTTTTAACACATATAATAGCAGTTTGGGTAGCCTCTCATAAATTGCATGTTTAAGTTTTATTCCCTTTTCTTAAAAGAGGAAAATCTTAGAGTTATATGAACACTGGTAGGGAAGAGGCTGTAGGAAAAAGTGCCAGATGGATGGTGAGACATAGAGATTTAGAGGGAAGTGTTAACCTGATGGAAAAGCATTCACTCTATTAGTAATCAGTCCACAGAGAGTTCAGTCCTACTATCTGGCCAGTGCTAGAAACAGCCGGGCTTGCTCTCTAATCCATTCCCTCTCATTAACCAGTGGGACCTTTCTAAAAGGTAAGTGTGATCTTGTCCATCCTCCAATTAAAAGAATTCAGTGGCTCCCTTTGCCCATAGAATGAAGCCCAAATTAGTTGAGGGACATACAAGGTCATATCCGATCGGATCCTCACCTCCCCCACCAGACTCCTGTTAACTTGACTCCCCTCTCTCTCTAGGTTACAGCTCAACCTGCCATCTCTTACTTCCCGTGCACCATGGTGCTTCCCATCTGGGCCCCTCCCCTAAGCACTTCATCTCTTCCTTCACATCCCAGCTAAATAAATTTGACTTCCCCAGGGAAGCCCTTCCAAACCCCACCCTCAGTCCAGCATCCACGTTCCCGGTATATATCTTCATGACGCGCTCTCCTTTTCTTTCATACTGTTCATTACACTATTCTTGGAGGGGCTGTTTGCATCATTACATGTTTCATGTAGCTCTTCTCCACTGCCAGAGGATGTGATCCCTGCCAACTTCCCTGCTCTATCCTTATTGTAGTCACTCCATATATGATTAATAAATGAAGACTGAAAGTATGAAAATGTAAATCGTCACATTACTGTTCTTAGAACCTTTAGTCTAGCCAGTATGACTCTTCAAAAGACTTATAGTGAATACTCTTAAGATTCAGAGGAGGGAAAAGGAAAGGAAGGCTTCCTGGAGGAGGGGGCCTGGAAGAGCCCAAAGAAAGGATAGGAAGAGACATGGTCCAGAGCAACAGAGGGAGGTGAGAGGAATGTGCCACTTGGCTGAAGCTGTTCTTTTTTTTTTTTTTTCCCCTTCCTCTGATGGATTCCCAGTGAACATAGTAAGTGCTCAACAAATACATGTTGACTTGAGACATTAATGAATATGCTTGGTGTGTTATGGGAACCTGGCTTCATGGAAAGATTTATGCAGGAGGTTAGAAGAGATTCAGATGGGAAGGGTGCATTAAGGTTTCAAGTTTCATTTAGTTTGGGTTTAATGGTCTGCATAACAAAGAGCTAACTAGGATTTTTACTTTTTCAAAATATTTAAAGAAAAAAATTTTTAAGTTAAAAAAAATCAAATAGAGCAGAATTCTATGAAACACGAAGTTGAAGCCTCTTCCTTCCCCAACCCATTTCCCCAAAGTAGCCATTGCTAACAGATGGGCCTATATTCTTCCAAATATGTTCAAATTATATATAAGTATATTGGATATATATTTATATATATAATACATATATCCAATATCCAGTTGGATATATTTATATTTTTATATATTTATATATATATTTAGAAATATATTTTCACAAATGGGATTCAGCCTGAGCCTACTGAGGCAAATCATATTTTTCATTTATCAGTGAAGGATCATTTCCATGTCTGCACATACAGATTTTCTGTATTACTTTTAATGGTTGTGCTATGTTTAAGGAGATTGTCTAATCAAAGAAGAAACAAGAGCAAAATAAGATAAACTAAAATTCCAGGAGGAAATCTAGGATGAATCAAAACATAATGGTGGAAATGAGCCATCTGTGGAAGTGACCCAAGAGACTGTCTGAAATGTGACTGAAGAATTTCTGAAACACCCCAAATTCAATCCCAGCCTAACTGCACTATACTATACTGATTTTTTTTTTTTTTTTTTTTTATTGTGTCTTGTCTCCTCGACAGACAGCCAACTGCTTGAGGTCAGGGACTCTACGTCTATTTGTATGTGCCATTCAGGTGCCTGGAATATAGTAGGCATTCAGTAAATGTTGGTTGAATGGGAGAACATCAGAGAGGCATACTGGAGTATGATCATAACTAAGAAAGTGTAGACTGAATTTATTACAGTATCCTCTGTCTATAAAGAAAGAATTACAAAATAAAAAAAAGATGAAGAATCTCAACAGCCTTAGGAAAACCATCCACCTTGTCACTAAGATGACCCAAACTTCTGATGCACACAAGAATAGGCTGTCATAAATTTGGAGTTCTGTAAAAATTTCAGGAAATCAACCAGCCAGGGTTGTATCATTATTGTTTCAGCATAAATTTTAAGAAGTTCATTTTATTTAAATTTTTAAAAGCCAAAAGAAGTGTTCTTTGTGGCCAGTTTCCATCAGCACATGATTAACAAATCTGAACTGAAATCACATTATGCACAATTCTGCAATTCTGGGTAAACAAATTTTTAAAAATCAATATTCATCTTTTATTCAAGGTTGTTTTTTTTTTATCCATCTAAATACTAAAATTATCATCTGTTTCCCTTCTTATGAAACTATGCATTTCATCTAAAGTTGTAAATCTGCCTTTGTGGTAACTAAGCAGAAAAGGGGAAAAGTACTGGCGACAGTGCCGCCAGCCAGCGGAGTCCTCTCTTCTGATGACAGGATACTGAAAAGGTCAAAGAAGAACACTCCACAGCCGTTTAATCACACTCACCAGCAAACAGAGGGATAAAATGATCACACTTAATACACTCGACTACAAATGAGAGGACTGCAAAGGCAACAAAAAGCCAAGAGCACCCCAATAAAAAATTTCCTTATTTCCTAAGAACTGATGATGTGATGGCAAAAAGGAATTGTAAACATGGGTAAGCTGGCATATTTCCCTCTGTCCATCAGAAACAAGTTGGCTTGTTTCCTGGGTAGAGAATACAACTGCAAAGAACAAACAAGGCTTTGCTTAAATCTCCAAGCAGGAAACATGATTGAAGATAGTACGGATTTCAGAGAAAGTGTTGGAAATTTTGGAATGCGTGTAAAACCAAAGGGAATATAAAAAGACAAATCCTGCCAGTATTTCATGCAAACAAAAGTACAGATTAGGTGGAAGGTATGACCAGGTCTCAAATTCTGATGTCACTGTATGAATGGCCCTGAACTAGGCACCTCACTGAGTCTCCCCAGTCACCTCCCGGAATGGAACTTAGAGCACAATAAATTCCTCCACCGTGTTCTTTAGTGCAATTACTTTCATTTTAAATAAAAACCACCCTTCAAAAAAAACCAAACATCAAGATTATAGACTAAAAATTCCAGAGCATATGGAGAATACTGACATCGTAATGTATTTGGAAAGTTTGAACTCTTCAGAGGACGCTTTAATTAAACGACAGTCTCTGGTCTCTTGATACTATAAGTTGAACCCCTATGAAGTGATTTTTGGCTGGCAGGGGAGATGTCTTTCTCTCTGGAACTCAGGATATCTCTGATAAAATAATTTTGGAGAGATTAACCTAGACTAATGATCTCCCAACCAAGGAAATGGTTTCTTCTTACATTGAAAAGAAATAAAACCATCTCTGATCCATTTCTTCTCTAAGTGAAATCAATTCTTAACATTTCATTGATTCAAAGACAAACCTTTTTCTTTTCATTTTTAACATGTCTGAAATTGGAACTCATCCACTGCAAAAACAAGAATAAGCTCACACTGCATCTACCTCTGCCACCACACCACCTCTATAACAACACTGCTGTACACACAGGATTAATATTTCTTTGGGAAAATGCAAGGAAAAGGAGGTATCTATCCCAGGGGAATGCCTCCCACATAGTGAACTGAGGGCATGGGCAGAACTGGGAACTGGCTCAGGAATGGATGAGAAACAAGCACCCCTTTGCTCCCCGGATGTGAGATGATCCTTGAGATGGAGAGGGGCCCCAGATCCTGTCATTACAAAGGATAGGGGTTCAAACCACTCTACATAATGGTAAGTAAAGGTGAACGCAGGGGCTGCAGGATCTCTGGACCCTCGGGCGACTGTTACAGCACGAAGGAGTACCAGGTTGAGATCAAGAGCACAAACTCAGGCTCTGGAGTCAGGCTCACCCTGGTTCAGATTTCAGCCAGCCGGTGGGCATACCTACCATGTGACCGCAGACAAATTACCTAATCTTTCCTAGGCTTCGGTTTTCTCCTGTGTAAAACAGAAATAACCAGAACAATACCCTAAGCATGACCTATTGTTACAGTGTGTTCATTAAAAGAAGGACCCCAAGGCACAGCAGCGTCAGACACCCTTCAGTGTGGCTGCTGGTTAGACCAGGGTGTTTCCAGCGACGAGGCATTTGCCAACAGCAGCCCAAGCAGAACTGTTCCGGGGCGCTCGTGTCTGTGCCTCACTTAACTTGTCCCTTGACTCCTGACTGAGCCTGGCTCCCCAGCCTTCAGTGGCTTCTCTGAGCTACTGCATCAGCTCCTTCTCTGTTCAGTTTCTGCTGCTGGCGGCCAAGAGCCCTGAGTAGGACGGGAGGGGTTCAGAAGAACCTGGTAGCAGTGTCTGCCTCTGGGAGAGGGGATGTATTTTTCAGTGCATACTGCTTTATGTTTGGCTCTTTTAACCAAATGCACTCAATACTCTTTCAAATTAAAAATAGTTTAAAGGAGTTTCATTTAAATAAATCTGCGGTTGACAGGGTCCCAGCAGAGCATCATCTGGACAAGAAAAATGTGGACTTGGACTGCAGTAGTAGTAGCAGGTGCAGGATGGAAGGCTGAGTTTTGCTCTCTAACCTTTGCTCATGTCCTCTTGCAGGCGAGAGAGTCTGAACCTGGAGTGTTGGGCTAGAATTCAAGAGGTCTGTGAACTTGAAGAAGAAAGAATCAAAAAAGAGAGAGACAGCAAACCATAGTAGCATCTGTGACTTTGTCACCGAGAGAAATCAGAGATATTTTCATATCACATTACAGTTGTTGCAGTATCTCAAAAATATCATTTACACTCATCAGTACTTCTAAATTTCCTTAGTTATTACACCTGCCACCAGATCTTATTTAATGCATTGAAAAGGAAGCACGTATATCACTATGCCACACATTGATTTTTATCTGTGTATCAATGTGGTTGGTCTGCTTTGCAGTTATATCTAATTTATGCCTTTAAAAGCATTATGCTGAGAAGAGGTCCATAGTCTTACCAGACTGTCAGAGGTGTCTACTGTTTACGTACTGTACACACATAAACACACTCATACACACACATGCACATACACACGCACACACAGAGAAAAGTTGAAAATTTATGCCAAAGCTCTTCATCTTTTGCCTCCCCATCCCACTCCTTGCTTTATCCATTGTATTTCTTCCTAATTTCCTTGCCTATAAAATGGGAACTGTGTCTTTTCCTTTCTTATACAAACCATGTAAGCTGTAGAGTTTTATTTTTTTGAAAGAAATTCAAACCATCAAACTGGCAAAAACAGTTTGACAAATGATAGTCTACAGTTTACTGTTCGAGGATATCAGCAGGTCATAATTTTGTGTTTCTAGACAGGATGGTTAATGGCTAAGAACCACGGGTGTAGGATCCCATGCTGGCTAGCTCTGAGTGTTGCCTCTGCTTCTCACCTAAACATGTGGCCTTGTGGAACTTCCCTGGAGGTCCAGTGGTAAAAAAAGATCAGTGCTTCCACTGCAGGGGCATGGGTTCAATTCCTGGTCATAGATCCTCACAGTGTGAACACATCTGCACAGTGCAGCCAAAAATAACAAACACAAAACCAAAAACATGCAGCCTTAGGCTGATTACCAATAACCCCTGAGTCTCATTTACTTCATCTGAAGATGAAGATAGCCGGTCTACTTGCTTTACAAGTTCACACTATTTATGCAATAATAACAGTAACTGGTAATAATTATTAAGCTCACAGGACCTGGCACATAGTAAGAAACCGTAATAAGTAGTTGCCTCTGGGGAAAGAGGCCAGAGATTTAGGTGGGAGACTTGATTTTCATTGCATACATATTACATTACTTGAATGCAGTAAGTGTTAGCAATTAAAGTCATTCAGTCTAGAAACACAAAACCTTGATCCACCAATAAGATCCTAGGTGATCGATATTAATTTACTTACTCCTTTATGTGTCCTAAGTGAAAAATTTAATCTGCGAGGAAATCGAAGGAGAATTCTTCCTACACTTGATTATGTTAAATAAGCATGTGCTCCAATTTAATTTAACAAGAGGGATAGAGACATCCTTGCTACGGCTCTTCTTTCATTCCTTAAGCAAGCCCTTATTTATAGAACGTTAAGTTTCCCCTCTTCAGAACTTCGTACCACCTCCACTGCCACCCCCAGGGGACCTATGGAGGTGTGGGTGGGAGAGAGCAGCAGCTCTAAAGGAAATCTTTATTCTAGAATTAAATATCTTCTCAATATCCAAGGAAAAGTCTGAGAGGGCTTCCTTTTTCAGTTAACAGCCAGATTCCCTGGTGGCTCAGATGGTAAAAGAATCTGCCTACAGTACAGGAGATGCGGGTTTGATCCCTGGGTCAGGAAGATGCCCTGGAGAAGGGCATGGCAACCCACTCCAGTATTCCTGCCTGGGGAATCCCGTGGACAGAGGAGCCTGGAGGGCTATAGTCCTTGGGGTCACAAAGGGTCGGACAAGACTGAGCGACTAACACTTTAAAATATAAGGAGAATGAAAGCACCAGTATACACTCCAGAACCGAAGAGGATGAAAAGTCAGTTGGCCTTTGAACTAGTCATAACTCAGAATCTTGATCTGTGTGGAGCATTCTTATAGGTGGCAGTAGAGAAAAGGTCTGTGTTTTTAAAAGCAGCATGAGGTCTCTCCTGTCCTTAGACACAAACCACACATGGGGAAAAAATACATGTAGTATAAAATGCAGGGCTGCAAGCCGAGTTCAGGGATGTACCCGGCAGAAATGTGATGAAAAGAACGTAATTCTTTCAGGCATTCGATTCATCCAGCCAACCAGATGTGCCTGCTGTCCAAGCGGTGAGTGCAAGTGGCTGCAGTGAGAAAACTGCACAAGAGATGGCCCTGCCCTCCAGGGGGGCACAGACCTCAGGACTTAGCAAAGGTTTGCTCTCAAAGGAAGGTTCACGGAGTGGCAGTGAGGACCACATCTTAAGACGTGAGTTTTTAAAATTGCCAAAACTGTAGCTATTGTCAGCAAAATATAGACTGTGAAAGAAAACTCTATAGAAGAAAAACAACAACAACACCACAATCTGACTTTTCATTAGAGAAATAAATTGCAAGGGGAAAAAAGAGGTGGAGAGAAATCTATAAATTAAAAGAGACTTATAAGGCATAACAACCAACTGTAATATATGGATTTTTTTTGAATCATAATTTAAGCCAAAGATTACTGAAAATTCTAACATTTATTTAAAAATCAGAAATTGAAATGCTGGGCATCTGATGATGTTGAGAAATTATTGTTAATATCTTAGGTGATGGTACTGAAATTATTTATGGATGACGAAATAATATGTCTTGGACTTGTTTTAGAACGATGTGAGGGAATGAGTGGATGGAGACGTAAATGAGTCACGATTGGCCATGGATTGGTCTTACTGGGACTGTGTATGGATTCATTATATTCTTCGGTATTTGTTTTGTGTGTGTTGAAAACTTCTGTTAAGATTTGGTTAGTTTTTAATCACCAGGAAAGGTAGAGGGGTAATGAAAATCATCCAGCTCTCTGCCTGCAGAGAGGCTCAAGTTCAGCTCGAGAATCTCCTTACTTGTGTCGCATGTGCAGGACCATGCTTCTCATTTCATGTCATTTCCTTGGCCTGGAGATTCTGATTCTTTTTCTGGGCGTGGTGAGAGATTTTGAACTGGTCTAGCTGCCTTTGGGAGGGAGATAGACCACATTAGCCTCCTTAGCCCAGGACTCCCAGGGTTGGACCTTCAGCTACAGATTGGCACCCACCTGCAGGACCTAGGGGCAAGCCAGCCTGGGGAAGGGACAGATGGTCTAGAAGCAGTAGAAAGGCAGCAGCTCACTTTCTGCTGGGCGTGAGCAGGCTTCTCAGGAAACGCTCAAATCCTAAAGCAAGCTAGAACCATTTGGATGTCCCCAAAATATGTGACGCTGTCCCTCCCTGCTTTCTCTGGATGGTTCTCTCTCTGGGACATCCTTTCCCATATTTCTTGCTCTCTTCTGTCACCCCAGTCTGTACCAGCATTCCTACATTCCAAGTTCTTCATAATTTGGCACCTGAGTCTGCCCTGGGCAGGAACAGATAGGCAGAAATAGCAATGCAATAAATACCATATGGGGACTATCGGATTGGTCAGGGTTTTTTAGATGACAATGCCCAATGTTAGTGAAGACGCTGGGAAGGAGGCATTGTACCCCGTCTTGGAAGGGCAATTTGTCACTTGGTATCTGAAGCTTTAAAAATGTGCATATCTTTTGCCACAGTATTTCTCCTTCTGGGAATTTATCCTACAGGAATTAGCTATGCACAAAATTAATGTGTGAGAATGTTCCTGATGGAACTATTAGGGAAAAAAATTTTTTTGTGAACAACCTACATATTGAACGACAAAGGACTGTCTAACTCCTGTTAAAGCCAGATAGTGGAGTGCCATGGAGACATTAAAATCATGACTCAGTTGCCTATTTAAGACCAGGGAAACATTCATACTATATTAAATAGAAAAGGAGATTATCAAACAGTATATATCCTATGATGGCAGCCATTCAAAAGCAAAGAAACAATATATACCAAAGCATTGTCTGTGATTTCTGAATTATAGGATTAGGTACAATTTTAATATAATTTTAATATGCCTCTTTGTAATTCTCTGCTTTTTCCAATATTTTTTCCACTGCTTACTTTTTAAATCAGGGGAGGAAAAACCACCTCATTTTATTTACCAAAAGAAGTAAAACAAGTACAGAGCAAAGTAAAAGTTTGTGGCTGTCTTCTCCCATCTCACCACCCATCAGACTGAAGGACCACATCTACAAATAACAACACTTAAAATAATAATTATAGCAAATGTTCCCTGAAGGCTTTCCTTTGGCCAGTCACGGGTGCTGAGCTGTCTCTGCATTTTCTCATTTAGTCCTCACCACCCTGAGACCAAATAGGTGTTCATCTCCTGCCCAAAGTGGGCAACTCAGACTTGAAAGATGTTTAGTAACCTGCCTGTAGATCCACAGCTCACAGACAAGCCAGGCTTCTAACCTGATCTGATTCTAGAACCATTCTCTGGTTCAAAGACACTCAGCCCTTACAAGCCCAGAAAGGAGTTTCATGCTATGTCCTAATATCCTAAGAAATGCCATGCTCCATCCAAACCAGAAAATTCTGTCTCTGGAAAAAAGCACCAGATGATAAATTGTCAGAGAGGGGTCTACCCACCCATCATGGAAATGCCTCTGGAGAACTGGTATTTATGAGTTCAGCCTGTGGCCTCTGCTGGAGTGAGAAGCTTTTAAATTTTTTAACTTCCCCGTCAGGGAGTTCTTTGGTTATGTTTTGGTTCTTTGGGTAGGCTTTTTATTTTTTCCCTCAAACTCTGCCCTCTTTGAGAATCTTGCACTACCCTAGCCATGCCCATTTTCTTTTCTCCATTTCTGAGCCCATAGCCTAGTTTATAGAAGGTACTGATGTAAGTGTATTGGTTGAATGAACAAATGTAGGAGGCATGATGGTGTGATCACTCACCAAGAGCCAGACATCCTGGAATGCGAAGTCAAGTGGGCCTTAGGAAGCATCATTACAAACAAAGCTTGTGGAGGTTATGGAATTCCAGTTGAGCTATTTCAAATCCTAAAAGATGATGCTGTGAAAGTGCTACACTCAGTATGCCAGCAAATTTGGAAAACTCAGCAGTGGCCACAGGACTAGAAAAGGTCAGTTTTCATTCCAATCCCAAAGAAAGGGAATGCCAAAAAATGGTCAAACTACCACACAATTGCACTCACCTCACACACTAGCAAAGTAGTGCTCAAAATTCTCCAAGCCAGGCTTCAACAATACTTGAACCATGAACTTCCAGATGTTCAAGCTGGATTTAGAAAAGGCAGATGAACCAGAGATCAAATTGCCAACATCCATTGGATCATTGAAAAAGCAAGAGAGTTCCAGAAAAACATCACTTCTGCTTTATTGACTATGCCAAAGCCTTTGACTGTGTGCATCACAATAAACTGGAAAACTCTTAAAGAGATGGGAATACCAGACCACCTGACCTGCCTCCTGAGAAATGTGTATGCAGGTCAAGAAGCAACAGTTAGAACTGGACATGGAACAATAGACTGGTTCCAAATTGGGAAAGGAGTACATCAGAGCTGTATATTGTCACCCTGTTTATTTAACTTATATGCAGAGTATATCATGCAAAATGCTGGGATGGATTAAGCACAAGCTGGGATCAGGATTGCTAGGAGAAATATTAATAACCTCAGATATGCAGATGACACCACCCTTATGGCAGAAAGCGGAGAAGAACTAAAGAGCATATTGATGAAAGTGAAAGAGGAGAGTGAAAAAGTTGGCTTAAAACTCAGTATTCAGAAAACTAAGACCATGGCATCAGGTCCCATCACTTCATGGCAAATACATGGAGAAAGAAACAGTGAGAAACTTTTTTTTTTTTTTTTTTGGGTGGGGGGGGGGTTCCAAAATCACCACAGATGGTGACTTCAGCCATGAAATTAAAAGATGCTTGCTCCTTGGAAGAAATTTATGACCAAACTGGACAGGATATTTAAAAGCAAAGACATTACTTTGCCAACAAAGGTCCATGTAGTCAAGGCTATGGTTTTTTCAGTAGTCATGTATGGATGTGAGAGTTGGACTATAAAGAAAGCTGAGTGCCCAAGAATTGATGTTTTTGAGCTGTGGTGTTGGAGAAGACTCTAGAGAGTCCCTTGGACTGCAAGGAGATCCAACCAGTCCATCCTAAAGAAAATCAGTCCTGAATATTCATTGGAAGGACTGATGCTGAAACTCCAATACTTTGGCCACCTGATGTGAAGAACTGACTCACTGGAAAAGACCCTGATGCTGGGAAAGATTGAAGGCAGGAGGAGAAGGGGACAATGGTTGGAGGGCATCACTGACTCGATGGACATGAGTTTGAGCAAGCTCCAGGAGATGCCTGGCGTGCTGCAGTCCATGGGGTCACAAAGAGTCAGACACGACTGAGCAACCAAACTGACTTCAAGAGGCATGAGGGTATTGATTGTGTCTATCTTGGTAAGCACTATATCTCTGGCATGTAGCTTGTAAGTACCCAGTACAGAAAGTCTCAGATAGATAAGGCTAACTAAATTCATTCACTACATCACTTTTGGGTCTTATCTCATCTACTTGCTAGATAATTTTTATCTTTTTAGTCTGTCTTAATTATAGCTTACCTCCTTACCCTCTCTTTAATTGCTTTAGTTGTAGGTTCTTTAAGATTTCTTTCTTAAAGTGCTGAGATCAGATTTGCAACCATCACCCCTGGTAGAATTCACCTTGGCTTTACACAAAGGAATTGTCAAGTACTTGATTTCTGTGCCCCAAGGCTTTTTCCTGCTGAAATACACTTCCCCACCCTCTCCTAAAGCAGGGCTGCTCCTTCTGCTAACTGGGTCACTTTGCCAGGCAGCCAAGACTTTTTTCCCTCTGGACTCCTCTGGGCCAGGAACAGTGAGTTGAGCTCTAAGGATTTGCCAAGGCTTTCTATTAATGCTAGTCCCTACCAGCATCCCATATCCCATCCTGCCACCTTCAGCCAGATCTCCATCTCCCAGCGCAACCTGCCAGATTGTGTCTCTGGAAGATTTGAGGCAGTTCCTGGCCAAGGGTTCTTTACCTGCTTCACCTGCAGCAAAGGGTACAGGTCCAAGTTCAAAGCTGCCACCCCTATGCTAAGATCTTGGGTGAGCAGAATGCTTCAAATGAACTCCCCTGATTAAGTATTTTTGAGCCCATTGCAGGTTCCCTGGGAAGTTGGATCCACTGCCCAGGCTCCAAAGACAATTGTCTTAGAAGTCTGGAAGCTGCTTATTTTTAAGTCTTTATGAGAGCCCAGTTAATTGATGTGGTTGTCTGGTCCAAAGGAAGAAATGCAAGGCACATTACTCAAGAGGCATGTAAGGAGCATTATCTTTGGGGGAAACTGGGGACAGGGAGTAAGTTAGATATATTCAGGCTGATAATCCACTTATTTAACAAATCAGAGATATTGGGTTTCCCCAGTGGCTCAGATGGTAAAGAATGTGCCTGCAGTGTGGGAGATCTAGGTTCAATCCCTGAGTCAGGAAGATCCCCTGGAGAAGGGAATGGCAGCCCACTCCAGTGTTCTTGCCTGGAGAATTCCATGGACAGAGGAGCCTGGCCAGCAACAGTCCATGGGGTTGCAAAGAGTCGGACGTGACTGAGTGAATAACACTTTGACTCTAAGAGATATTATAATAGATATATTAAAATGTGAACAGATTAGTGTATTTAACTGATATATTGAAGTATAACAAACATATACAAAACATTCACATAGTAAGTGTGCACAGTTCAAAAAATACTCACAAACCAAAATTCAGATCAGAAAACAAACCCTTACCAGCACCCCAGAAGCTCCCATTATGACCCCAAATTTTGCCTACTTTGAAGCTTAAGTGAAATCATGCAGTGTGTAGTATTTTGGATCTGGCTGCTTTGGTCAGTATTATGTTCATGAAACTCATTGACATGTTTAGTGTAGTAGTGGTTAGTTGATTCTTATTGATGTATATTATTTTATCTTGATTTATTTATGGGTGCCACACTTGATGGTTATTCAGGAAATTTCCAACATAGGACTATTACAAACAGTGCTGCTGTGAACATTCTGGGGCCTGTCTTTTGTGAACTTAAGTACATGCTTCTGCTGGGTATATACTTAGGAGTGGAATTGCTGGATTATAAGGAATGCACATATTCAAATTTAATTGTTACTGCCAACCAATTTTCCAAGTGTTTACACTCTACTCCAAATTTTCCCAGTTTACACTCCACCAGCCAACTCAGGCTAATTGTCTAGGTGGTGATTTTTGTGGGTTTTTTTTTGGCACGGTCCTTAGGAGTATGGGTTCTCAAAACAGTCTCTTGCCAGTTATGTGACCTTGGACATGTTATCTGTATAATGGGCACATTGGCTGTAGGTACTGACTTTATAGGACAAAACTGAGAACTGACTAGAGTGGATATTTAGCTACTACTGGGTCTGGCATGTAAAAGGCCCTCAGTAATAAGCAGTCATCTACTGATGGCCACCCTAGCTGAACCCCCAAAGCGGGAGGGTCTGTATGTGAGAGGGAGACAGGGATGGAAGCAGAAAGAGATTTATTCATTCTTGGTGGAGTGCTACTTAGCACTTTTACAGTTCCTATTTTGTTACCTAAGCCCAACTGCAAACTCCAGAGGTGAGCACGCAGGCGGAAGTCTTTACCTAGGTGAGGAGAAGATGGGATTCGCGTGAACTAGTAAGAACTCAAGAAAACTGGGCAGGAAAGAACAACTCCGTTCTTATGCACACCTAGCAAAGCCAAACCAAACCAACCAAGCAAAGAAAACAGTACCGAGAGATTCGCTTGTAAAGCGATCACAGAGTTCGGGATTCTTATCCAACAGGCCATCCAACTCAGACCTACTCTGCCCGGCAGACTTCCAGAAGTTTGGGCGAAACTGGAATCAGTTCCTCTCACCCCTTTGGCCCCTCCGGTCCCTCCTTTTCACTGCCGGCTTAACTCCAGCTCTTAGCACTTAACGCTAATACCTTTGGGCAGGCTCCACCGCGGAGTTTAACTAGCTGCCAAGTTAAATAACGCGGAGGATCCTAAGCCGTCTTCCCAGGGAGTTAGAAATCCGACAGCATCCGCGCTACAGGGTCTGTTACTCCTCCAAAATGCCTTTTTATTTCATATATATGTATATATATAATGCACACTTATATGTATGTACATAGTGTGTAAAATATATATAAAATATAACCGTTCTTTGTAAACTATTGTTTCCTTTGAGTTGCACCTGGAAATCGCGTGGCAAGAAAAAAAGGCATTTACAAGATGACTACCTGCCCCCACTATTGGCTCAGGAAATGACAGGTCCGCTGGCAAACTGCGACATGCAGGTATTGGATTCAGAGTACTAATCAAAAGGCATTTTAAGTGAAGGGTTGTGGAGAGCAGTGAACATATATACATACACATACAATATACTTACATGTGCATATATATGCGTGAGTGTGGTTATATGTGCATCGAAAGCAGAGGGGACAGCACACCAAACTTGCGTGTAGGGGCTGCAGATCTGCTCTCTGGGGAGGTTCCCTCTGGCCAAAGAGTGTGCACACTGCCCCTGATTTCGGAAGAAGAGGTGGAAGTCCTCTGCAGCGATCGAGGTGGGGGTTGAGAGGGTCCTGGAAACTGTAATAGGTTCACAGCACCATCCCCCTCCCTCCTTGGCAGCAAAGCCGGCTGCCCTTGATGTATAGGCATCTCTCCTCTTGCAGGGTGAAAACCAGTCTGTGGGTGCGCTGAGATTTGCAAACCAGTCCCCGGATGCGAGGGGCGCTGTGAAACAGCCGGGTGCAGTGGGCCGGGCGCTTCGCCACCCTGGCGGTGGGCGCCGCAGCATCCCCGAGGACGCGGGCAGATGCAGACGGCTCTGGCCCATCTGTCCCTGGAGGCCCGGGCCCAAGACTGTGCTCGCGCGGTACGCGTTACCGGGACCGAGGCGCTCCGGGCCTGGCCTGGCCGGGGGATCAGGGCCTCTTTTGTCTCCCCGACGCACTAATCCAGCTCACTGCGGGCACTAAAGGCGGAGGCCCCTGGGCCTTGGACAAGCCCGCCGCTGGCAAGCCAGTTCGAATGTTTTCAATAAAATGCTTCCTAGGGGATTGGAAAAAAAAAAAAAAGGAGATCGCAGAAGAATTTCTCTGCAGAAGTTAATCTATTTTCAGCGATTAAACGCAGCACCGGGTAAATCCGATCCTAAATATCCCTTTAGAAAGAAGAAGAAAGAGAGGGAGACTCCTTAAACCATGAAGTTTGTTTGGTTTGGGTTTGTTTATTCGATTGATTTGGTTTCTGTTTGTTTGTTTGTTTCCAAATGAGTTTCAGGGCAGCGGTGAGAAAGAATATCAAATCTGCCCAGTGGGTGTTTCTCCAAACTCAGCAGCCTCCAGCCTGCCGTGGCCCCCAAGCGACTCAGCTCCCTGAGGAGAGGACACAGGACACTATATTATGTCTTGCAACCTAATAATAGGGTGAGGAAATAATTATAATCGTAATACTTAAGAAAAAAAAAAAAAAAAAACAGTGCCTCTTGCCATCTAGCACCAGGAGACACAAGCCACCAGGGCTGGAATTGCAACACTTCTGTGGAGCAGAAATGCTTGCCTTTTCCCTCTGCCATCTCAGAAGTAATGCAAACGTGTGAGCTTTTGCTCCAGAGGGGGGTTTTCCTCTGAGGTTGTCTACACCCTGGGAAGGCGTCTGCTAAGTAATTTATTCTAAAGTGAGGGCGATTTCTGGCATTAAGACATTTTTGAAAACAAAAGTCATCCTTAACAGTGTTCGGCTTAGTGACCATAAAAAGGCCCGAGGGAGGGGGTAGAGAGAGGAAGACTCTAGCCGTGCCAGTCATATTTAATATGCTTCCCACAAGAGAAGCCTCTGCAAAATCAATAGACAGCCGCCAGCTGTGCTTAAACCTGCGATTTCAATTAAAACATTGCGCTCCGGTCCCTGTTTGAGCCTAGATCCGCAGTCAGTGGTGTGCGAGCGGCTTGGCTCCAGGCGCGGCGTCCCACAGCCGCCGATCCCCGAGGTCGCGGTCCGGGTCAGGCCCAGCGGCGCTGCGGAGCACCGGGCCCTGGCACCCCGCTCTGCAGCGTGGGAAGAGCGCCGGCCGCCGAGAGGCGTCAGGCTTAACCCTGGCAGTGTTTCTCCATCGCGGCAGAGCTGTGGAGGCCCAAACGTGGGCCAGATGGGCCGAGACGAAAGCGTCTGGCTTTCGGCGGAGGCGCCCAGAAGGAGAAGGGCCTGAAGCTGAGGCCACAGGGCCCAACAGGACCCCACGGTGGGTCCAGGGCTCACAGGCCGACCTCGAAGGGCTGCAGCCCGCGCCGTCCAGCAAGGCCGTCAGCCCCTGGCCCGGGTGCTCCGGAACTGCGGGCAGGCAACCTGTCATTTGGCCCCTGGGGCAGAGCGGCGCGCTGAGTGAGGCCTAGTGGGCCTTGCTTGTGCCGCGGCCGCGGGCCTCCAGGTCAGGTGCCTTGTTTGGGGCTGAGACCAAGGCACCAGCACCTCAGAGCCACATGTATGCTAGTCTGGATTGGGAGAGAGCCTGGGATTTCTTCTATCTGGATAGTCACTGCTCACTCCTCTCCTAGAACCACTGCTTAAAAGGACAGGACTTGCTTAGAGAAGGAGGTTTTGGAAAACTTGTCATGAACGGATCCACATCCCTGAGATAGTTGCTCTCCAGCTAGCCTCCTATTGCCCTTACTGTCGAGTTACTCCAGATTTTTTTTTCCTTCGCTAAAAATGTGTGGGTGGAAAAAAGTTGTCCTTATTCTTGAAGAACCCCTCCAAGAACTCCCCCAAAATTGTCACATTTCCATACTGTCCCTCCCCACCCCCCCTTTCTAAAAAGCATTTCAGCCTCAGGGGGAAAAAGATGCTGCGGTTGAGAATGAATTTAGAGGGCTGGGAGCAGCAAATCGAAATCTCAGCATTGCCTCCACCGAGTGCCACGTTTCCCCAGTCCTCTATTATTCTGCCTGAAATCATCTCGTTTACAGAAAATATTTGTTTGCACTATTAGTTGGTACTGGAGTTAATTACTCAATGTGTTAACGTGAAGTAATATGTATAAAAGTAGGATCACTGTTTATTGTGTGGGTGAGCTGTTGAGCGGTGCTTGAATAAACTGCAATTAGGGTTAGATAGAGATTAATTAACATGTGAGTGGCAAGGTGTAAAATAGTTTCCAACCCTCCACTTCAATATAATCTGCAGGCAGGGAAGGAGAAGTTTGTGGAAGCTAATTAAATACTTTCATAAAAGCCAGTGTATTCACCCAACATTTGGAAAGAGAGGCACATTAGGGGCAACTTGTTTTTACCCAAATGTTTTCTTTCTGTGGAGGTAGCACTCCTTTGTGATACTGGGGAGAGAGAGATGGCTTCTGCAGCTACAAAAAGCACTAGGGATGGCAAGGCAGGTTCATGGGAAGTCTTTGGAAGCCTTTCAGCCTGATGGAGCTTTCAGACCAGCAGATCTTTCAAGCTGCTGCCGAGATCAACAATTACCCAAACTGGAAAGGGGGTTGGGGTGCAAGTGCTGGTGGCTGAACAGGATCCACAGGAAAGTCGGGATAGAAATTCAGGTTGTGAGACCTTCGGGTGTTATTGATACTGTTTCAATGTCAGGGTGAGTTGTTGATTTAAATCGTTTCCTGTTTGGTGGTGGGGTGGGATAAGGGGTAGTTTATCTGTCTTGTTTTTACATTAACATAGGGATGGGGGCATACTGAGTCTGGAATTCTGCCTCTCTGAACATCTAAATTAAATAGGCTATATGGAAATGTTCTCTTCCAGAGGAGTTAGCCTCTTTCTCGCTTTGAAATTTGGAAGTTGGGGGTGGGGGGGGGCACAGAATGCTGGATAACAGATTGAAGACTGCTGTATTTAGGGGTAGTTTCCAGGCTTGGCAGGGTGGAAGAATTAAACCACGGCAGTGGCCATCCAGGACACTTTCCCCCGGAGACCGACCTCTCTTCTCCCTCTCCTAGCCTTCAAGGTACACTTTTCC
The DNA here is from genome assembly GCF_019320065.1 of Cervus canadensis. Classification (NCBI taxonomy): domain Eukaryota; kingdom Metazoa; phylum Chordata; class Mammalia; order Artiodactyla; family Cervidae; genus Cervus; species Cervus canadensis. The sequence goes on along the minus strand of NC_057407.1, from coordinate 21,356,819 downwards.
TTCTTTCACCTGCCACATCCATATCATGTCTGCAGTTACACGTCAGAGGGGGAGTGGGTAGGAAAGAGAAATTCCAAAGGGGAGAAACGAGTGGTTTGCCTGAATTTAAAACTAGTCCTTTCCTGTCTTTTTCCCCTGCTGGTTTTCCTGGGATGTTTAGCAGGAGAGAGGCCTGGGATGGAGCACTCAGCCCCCTCAAGACGTGTTCTTGAGTGAGAAGGGAGAGGGTTTTTTTCCCACCAGCACTCTCTGGAGCGCCACAAGATCTTACACCTTTGGAGAGAGAATACAGCATCAAACCCTCAGCCCTGTTCGCTCATATTATACCAACCATAATCCTCTGAAACTGTAGTTGCTGCTACAAAGCTCCTGGTCTTGCAAAAGCCGGCAGGCAAGATATAATTGTCCAGCAAACAAAACCCTCCAAAAGTTTTTTTTTTTTTTTAACCCCAGAATCCCCCTTCTCCTCCTTTCCTAAACGTAATTCTTTCCCTCGCTCTCTTGCTAGCCGCTGTCCCCCTCCCCATAAGAACCCTCAACCTTGATCACTTTTGTTGTCGCCAAGAGCACCCGGCCTGTTAAAAGTGCTGGAGCGTCTTTGAGCAGTTTGTTGTGATACGCAGGTGGAATGGTCTGCAAACAGATGAATTCAGCCCCTCCAAACCAAGCGTGGAGCGCGCTGCTTTTGTGGAGAGGCACAAAACGCTGAATTCCTCCGAACTTACTTGGGGCCTGTCTAGAAAAGGGCCTTTTTCTTCCCTCTGCGTGTACCTCTGGCCACACTAAGTCTCTGCCCGCCCCCCTTCAGTCCTCCTCCCTCTCCCCTCTGATAATCCTTCTCTTTATTTTAGAAAAACACAAAACCCGGTTCCACGCGGTGCTTTAGTGGCTAAAAGTGAAAGAGCTGCCTTGGCAGAATTCAGCTCTATGAATCACTTCGGAAAATTGGTTCGACTGAATGGCCTTAGGAGGAAAAACGTTTTAATAGGATCCAGGGGAGGTTCTGCTGTTTCAATCTGCTCCTTAAACAGGTGGAGATTGGACCGTCTCAATTATACAAACAGTAAGTACCCATCAGCGGGGAGACCTGCCCTCGGAATCCTCCTTGCTCGCAGCCCTGAACCCGCAGCGGAGTCGGGCTTTGCCTCAGAAACCCGATCACAAATCAGCGATCCCGATCAATCAAGCTCTCAAACAGCCCTCCCGCTCGGGGTGCAGCCTCCCTCAGCCGCAGGCGGAGAGCGAGTCTGAGAGGGGGACGCGCACCCTCCAGGCGCCGAAGCCCCCAGGATCTGGGCGGGCGGCCTTGCTCCTACGGACGCTACGGGGTCGTCCTTTGGCTGCGGGAGCTCTCTCCCGACCTCCGACGCCAGCCAAGGCGAGCTGGTTGTTTTTGCATAAATTAATATTTCCCCATTAACAAGTTCCCCCCTCCAAACGCGGCGCCCGCGTCCCTGCGCCACATCCTAATGAGGTAATTATCATTTGCGCGTGTTCGGGGCTGGCGCCGGCTCCGTGGGTAAATGGCAGTTTATTAGCACGATGCCCAGCGCGGCTGCAGAGGGCTAAGGGATACTTCGGTGACTAGACGGACACCCAGGGTCCCTTTGAGGCGGCGCGCCCGGGAACCCCTGCCCTCTCCGTGTCCCCCAAACCTATAGGCCCCCAAAGTTGTGAATCACGCACGGAACTCTGCCTGGGTTTGGGCTCCCCCCCCCCCCGCCTCTTTTTTTTTCCACCGGCAAAACCATCACGATTCCTCCCCCTCCCCCTCCCGTCTCTCCCCTCCTTCCCGATTCGCGAACCGCTCGCACTTTCCCGAGGGGAGCGCGGGCGCCAGTTGCCTCCTTTTAAAGTTTGAGGGGCGGTGGCGGCAGCGGCCGGCAGGCGCGGTGGAACACAGGGGCCGCTACAGGAGCGCGCCGCCGCCCATGTCATTCCACTTCAAGTGACTTCATGTGATGTCAGCTGAATGTAAAAGACAGTGATCTCACGCGGAGGGGAAGATGTTTGCCATCAAAATGTGACAGAGGAGACAGGCTGCATGGCTCGGACCGCATCTCCTTGGCGGTGGGGGAACGAGGTAAATGCGAGGTGGCTCTCCCGGTCCTCTTTAACTTTGCCCCTTCACTATCTAGCTCCCAGCACGCGTGGCGGAGGCCGGGGTCCAGGGAGCGGCTCAGGGGGTTAATTTGAGGCTCTTTTCTTTCTTTCTTTTTCTCCCTCTCTCTCCTTCCTCTGTAAGCCCTCCCCCTTTCCCCCCTTTCAAAGTCCCGGGGCAGGGGCTGGTGGGCTCCTTCGCGGGCGGGTTAATGGGCGGTAATTTGGTACCCTTGGGTGCACTTTGTTCTGCCCCTGTTCATTTGAATGCAAATGGGTGACCTGGACCCGACAAGGTGCTTATTAAATTGCGGTTTCCCTCCCTGCCTTTTCCGGAATGCAGACTTAGAGGAGAGAGGCTGCGCCCTGGCCCAGTCCGGTACGACTCGGCTCGGCGCGCCATGGCAAGCTCGGCTTCCCTGGAGACCATGGTGCCCCCGGCCTGCCCGCGCGCTGGAGCGTCGCCGGCCACTTCCAAGACTCTGGCCTTTTCCATCGAGCGCATCATGGCCAAGACGTCGGAGCCCCGCGCGCCCTTTGAGCCCCGGCCGGGGGCACTGGAGGCGGAGGGCGGCCAGGGCAAGAAATTGCTCAACCTCTGCTCGCCGCTGCCCTGTATGATCCCCCTCCAGCCCCTAGGCTACGAGATGCCGTCCAAGACGCTGCTCAGTTACTCTGAGCTCTGGAAAAGCAGCCTCCGGGCGGGCGGCAGCGGCGGCGGCGGCGGAGGAGGAGGTGGAGGCGGCGGTGGGGGGGCCCCGGTGTGCGGCGCCAGCGGCTTGTGCAAAACCAACTGTGGCGTGTGCTGCAAGGCCGAGCTGGGCCTGGTACCGTCGGCGCTGCCCGCGGGCAGGGTCATCAAGCCGCAGGTCATCAACCAGGCGGTGGGGCTTCCGGCCAGCGGCTCGCTCTACTACTTCAACTACCTGGACTCCGCCACGTACCCGCCGTCTGAGCTCCTCGGCGGTCACCTCTTCCCGTCCGGTCTCCTCAACACACAGGCCCCCGCGGCCCTGGCTGCGCACCCCAAACTCTTTTTGCTGGAGAACGCCAAGTTGGCCGGCCTGACCGCGGACAAGTTTGCCCATCCAGCCGCCTACGCCCATAAGGAGCGCTTGCCTGCGCCGCTGGAGCAGGTGCTGAAGGAGAACTCGGCCCTGACTGCCGAGCGCGGCGGCGTCAAGGGCCACAGCAAGCTGCCTGGGGGCTCAGCGGACGGCAAGCCTAAAAACTTCACCTGTGAGGTGTGCGGAAAGGTGAGGCTCGGGGTCCTGGGGGGCTGGGAGGGGTGAGCAGCTGCTTCCCTGAGGGGCAGCCGGGACAGCCCCTTTCTCAAATTTGGGAGCTCCCTAGTAGCTGTCTACCCGAATTGAGGGCACAGTTGGGCCTCAGTTTCTTATTCTATAAAATGGGAATGCCTTTGTCAGCGGCCTCACAGGACTGGCACGAACAGTGGATTGGGAAGCTCTTTACAAAATGAAAAGGGTTGTGGTTTCTGAAGGGGGTTTTTGGTTGGGGGAGGTGGTCTCTGCGCGCCCGCCCCCCACGGCCCTGCCAGGCGGACTCTCAGACAGACAGCCACAAGGCCCCCGTGTGTGCTTCCATAGGTATTTAACGCTCACTATAACCTCACCCGCCACATGCCAGTCCACACCGGAGCCAGACCGTTCGTGTGCAAAGTCTGTGGCAAAGGCTTCCGCCAGGCCAGCACGCTCTGCAGACACAAAATTATCCACACCCAGGTACGTGGGCCCCGGGTCCAGCCCGACCCGTACCCAACACCCGGAACTAAGTGATGGGGTTGGGGAGAGAATGGCCAAGGGTTCCCCTTATAACCCCCACCAGAGGCCCCTGTCCCTTCGGCGTGCCCCTTCCAGATGCCCCCCAAGGTGGCTTCTCCCGGCCGGGGCCTCAGCCTCACGATGCACACGCCCCTCTCCGCAGGAAAAGCCGCATAAATGCAACCAGTGCGGCAAAGCCTTCAACCGCAGCTCCACGCTCAACACACACATTCGCATCCACGCGGGCTACAAGCCCTTCGTCTGTGAATTTTGCGGCAAAGGCTTTCACCAAAAAGGTAACGTGCGGGCGAGGCCCTCTCCTCACCTCCCCTTGGGACTCGGCAGGTCATCGCTAGCGGGAAGGCAAAGAAGGATCTGGAGAGAGAGCGCGCGAGGGCCGCGGGCTCGGGCGCAGCATTTCTTTGGAATCGGGTTGTTCGGGGTTTCGGTGGAAGCTCTCCGGGTTGGATTAGTAGAGCTCGCTGGACTCAAGCTGATTGCACGGGGAGACTGTGAATTTGGGAGATGGGAAGGAAAGGGGTAGAGGGAAAGGAAGTTGGAGAAAGACAAGGTATCGCCCTATGGAGGAAGCGTCCCTTTGTACCCGGGATTCTTTTGAAAATGGAAAAAAAAAAAAAAAAATTCGAGGCGTAACCCACCTCCTGGGAACAGTTTAGACTGGGGGAAACCGCTACTGTCTCCAGCACTCAGCTTGGATTTTTCCAGGCACGTTTGGATCTCCAAGTGGTAGTTAGGGGACCACAGGGAGTAACTTTAAAAATAAGAAGAAGAAAATAATAATAATAGGGGATGAAGCCGGGGTTCATGCGAATTTCTTCGAGCGAGGCGGCGGCCCGGACAAGGGCCCCATGCGTCTCTCTGGGCAGCACAAAAGTTTCCGGGCCGGCGGAGCTCAGCGGGAGGGATGCTGTTCGGGCCTCAGGCCCGGGTGGGGCTGGGACGCGGGGCGGCTACGCGGGACTCGGCCCTCCATCCTGTAGTGAGAGCCCGGGGCTTGACGCGTACGAAGTTTGACAACTTCTTCACTCGGAGAGGTCGCGCCTGCCTAGCCAAGCGTCGCCTTCTTTACGCGGGCACCTGAGCCAACCCCGGGACACCCGGCCCCTCCCCGTCCCACTTTATCCCCCCCCCCCTTTTTGTTTTTGGTCTCCTGTAGGGAACTACAAGAATCACAAGCTGACCCACAGCGGCGAGAAGCAGTACAAATGTACCATTTGCAACAAGGCCTTCCACCAGGTCTACAACCTGACCTTCCACATGCACACCCACAACGACAAGAAGCCTTTCACGTGCGCCACTTGCGGCAAAGGGTTTTGCAGAAACTTTGACTTAAAGAAACACGTGCGCAAACTCCACGACAGCGTGGGCCCCGCCGCCCCCTCCACAAAGGACCTGACTCGGACAGTGCAGAGCTGAGAGCTCCTGCCTCACCCTCCCTTCCAGTCCTATCCAACCCCCAAACAGATCACACGTATAAACTTATTTCTAAAATTAAGAGAAAGGAGAGAGAGAGAGAGAGAAAAAAAAAGCTATAGCAGAAAGGCTAAAATCTATTTATCGAAACCAGCATATTTTTGGAAAGCTAAACGTTTCCTCGATGACTGGCAGCAAACGCCTGGCTCCCCACCTTTGTATATTCGGGAAACTTATTTAAACCCAGCGCGCCGAAACGTATTTAATTCCAGGCCTCGGCTTCTGGCTTCTCCTCCGGCGGCGGTGGGTTTTAACCCCAGCCTGTCACGTGAACGTCCCGGAAGAGCGCGGCGCCCCCAGCCATCTTTATACAGCCATGTAAATTCTCCTGTACACACGAACACGGAATATATACATATATAACTCAATAAACAGAATCCTTAGTGCGTCTTTTCTTTCCCCCCCTCTCCCCTCGCCGCAAGTCAGCTCAGCAACCCTAAAGAATGAAAAAGAAATAGGCATTTTTAGCATTTCTTGGCCGCCCACATGCGACGTCTTCTGGGGGCACTGGGACCAGGGTGAGGCCAGATCGGTCCTCCTGCCACGCTAACATGTTCAGATCCCCCCAGGAACCAAGGATGCAACGGCCTGCAACGGCCCTCACGTTGTACCAAGTTTTTATTTGCTAACTGTTCTGACCAAGGGATTCTGGGTGTTGCCATATTTGGGTGCGTTTTTAAAAAAGAAGGGATTAAAAGTGGCTAGGTGTTGGAGAGCAGGTTTGAGGTGCGTGTCCTAGAGCAAAGAGCCGCACCACAGTGGGGTAAATGGCAGAGGCACTGCCCGCGCCGGGGCGCTTCTGGGCACACCCTCTTGTCTGGGTGATGTAAGGGGAGCCACTCTTCCATTCAATCACTCCTGGCGGCGAGAACTGGGGGCCAAGTGTCCCAGCCCATCCGGAGCTTTGGGGCTCCGCGGCCCGCGCTGTGGTCTGGCGCCGGCCTCCGGGTGCTGTGCGCCCTGCCGCGGGAGGGCGCACCCGGGCTCCCGCAGCTCGCAGCCGCCGCCACCGCCGCCCCGAGTTCTGATTACCGCGCAGTTAGCCCATTTCCTGAATAGCTATCTCCGCCGCCGAGCACGCTGATGAAATGATCTCACGCTTGCTTTCTAAGTAATGACCCAAATTAAGAGAGAAAACAGAGACCCTTCAAACAGCATTACATTAATCATCTAATCATTCCCAGGAGGGGGCCGGCCGCCGCCGCCCCGTTTGATCCGAATCTGGATAATCAAGAGCTCGGATTACTGGCTCGGCGCGCCGGGCCCTCTCCTCCCGCCCCTAATATTCGCGCCGCGATTCAGCCCACGTTTTCTGGAACAATGTTCCCCAGCACCGAAGGAAATGTGGCGCGGGGCCGGGGAGTGGGCTTCCAGGCAGCCTCGCCACTGCAAGGGCTAGGGCGGCGGCGTCTGGGCGCTGATCCCACGCGGATTCCCACTGCAGGTAGAGGGTATTTGGAGGGAAAGATGGTTGATGCAAAAGGAAACCCCCAAGTAAGTCTGAAAGTGACTTGAGTGGGGATTATGCCAGAGCCCGGTATACAGTAGGCGCTTAGCGCTGCTTGCGCCAGGGGCTCCCACAATCAAAGAAGCTCACATTGCCGGAGCACTTGCTCCACGCCACTCAAACCATATTCTTTCAAACGTTCACAACCCGCAAGCTGGGGGGGTGATTATTCTCACCCTGTGGAAGGATGGAGAAATTGAGGCAGAGATCAAAACCAAATGACCTGGGACCCAGGACTAGGTAGGGTCAGGAATCGGAGTCAAGGCTTTTAGAAAATCACAACTGCCTTCAGTCCTCGTTGGTGGGGGAGGAATGTCCCAGTTGAGACTCGGGAGAAGACGTTCGGCTGCTGGGTGCAAGCTCCGTACAGGTCACAGCCAAAGGTTGGGTCCTCACCCCAACCCCCGCCGGATTCGCAGACCCATTGCGCGGGGAAGGAGAATTGTCGATTTTGTTTGCACAGAGGACAGCGACAGCTTCCTCAGGCTGTCGCAAGGGTATTTTTAGTACCTCCGATTCAGAAATAGGAACGTGTACATTAGAATTCCATTTCCTGAAAGGAGAGCGTCCTCGTTTTTTTTTTGTATTCCTCTCCCCCTCCCAAGTCTGGGAAGACGCAGCCAGGGGAGGGGGGCGAGGAAGCGAGGAGGAATTTAAATGTTAGCTCGTTCTGGCTGCATTTCGCTGAGGGGAGATTGGGACCCAGAGGGATATGCAGATTTAACTCCGAAATCTCGGTGGATGCCACAAACCCCAGGAAACCCCACATTGGGCGAGGAGGACTTGGCGGCTAAAGATACGGAAATAGCGCCTTGCTCTTCCCAGACATCTATCCCCAGGGGGCTTGCGGGCTGCTTTGAGGAGTCCGATCCTATCCCAGTTTTATTTCCCGAGGTTTTATTAGCCCCGCCTCACAGATACACACCCCTCCCCCATTTCTGGGAGCTCTTGGGTGCCCTCCGACTGTCTCAATCAAAAATCCTTTGCTTCTTGCATCTCTGGAAGGATCCTTGGCAGAGGGGCTTCTTGGAGACCAGACACTGGCCAGGGCAAGCCCATCTTCTTCCTAAATAGTTCCAGAACTTTGGGCAAAGGGCAGACACCACAAAATTTAGTGCAGAAGCCTCCTCTTAGAGAATTCTTAGAGAATTGGGTTTAAAAAGTTGGCCTGCATTCGGGAAAGGTGATTCGGTTCTCCTCTTTCTTCTTAAGAAGAAAAGATAAATAAAAAATAGATGGGGCACTCCCATCCAGGGAAATAACTTTCTAACCATCAAATGAGAGAATGGTTCTCTGAAGAAATTCTTCTGTAATGTTTTCATAGGAGAAGGACTAAAAGGGTTGCCCATCTCATAAACTGGAGACATTTATTTCCAGGTGACGGTTCTGAAGAAGGTTGAAGATGCCCCATGTTTGCAAAGGACTGCAAATGAGATAATACTAATGCGTGGAACAGGAGGCATTTCTCTCTTGGACCGCTCATCTCTCTCTGCCGTCGGGGAGAGGTAAGGAATCAGAGCTCTGAGTGGAACCTGAGCAGAGTTACTTGACTACTCCAACCTCCTTGAGGTTTTTCCCTCATAACCTGATTGTTACTTAACCTTCACACCAGCGCCTGTCAATCGCTCTCTCCTGAGAAGGTGTTATTTCACATCTGGCGGTAATTGTAGATAAACAGAGTTCTTCCATATCTATAGGGCTTAGCGCTGCTTTGCCTGAAGTCCCTCCTCCTCAGTTTAAGATACCTGCTTCCTTCAGTTGGGGGGGATTCAAAAAAGGATTTCTTCACCTGGAAAGTAGTGTGAGGAGAAAAGGAACCTTCTCTATGTATGACTAAACACCTTTCACAGCCAGTGCAGGTTCTGACGCCAACGCTAAGCTGGTGTAAGTAACTGTCCTCACTGAGATCCTTCTAGGTTATTCCCCATGCATCGGAATTGATGGGTGAAAGGTTCTATTTTCTGGGGGTTTTGGTGGGTTTTTTTTTTTTTGCCTCTTAATATTAAGCTGTTTGCATGACTTGTAGTTTGCATTATTAACAAATGACTTAAACAAGGTAGTCATCAGCCACATATTAATATTCTAACCTTGATTAAATTGAAGAGGCCGCCCTTAAAAAATATTTTAAAAAAATCAAATTGCGGGGGAGGGGAATCCTGTCACAGACACAAAAAAGACTCCAATTATCTTTTCCCCTACAAGATGTTTGTTCTGTCCATGACTGCTCACACTTCAGCAATCTTGCCAGCAAGACTCAAAAAAAAAAAAAAAAAAAAAAAAACCCTCCTTCTTCCAAAGCCACAGCCTTGTACATAACAGATTGTACAGTCCTATTGCCTTAGGCGGGTAAGAGGTTCCTCTCTGCAAAGAGCGACACAGAGAAGTTGCCAGCATCCAGACGCATTTTGGGGGGCACTTGTGCTCACTCTTGCCTCGGCTGCAGAAGTGTGTCTGTAAGGTCCCCATTTTGCTGTTTGGCTCACAAGAGGATAGGGAGTCGCCTGTGCCAGGCCCGAGAATCACAGCAACAAGGCATCCAGGTGTGCTGGTGGTGAATGAGCTGGGGAGTGAATAACAGTGAGGGGTGGGGGGGGGTGCTGCCAGAGAGAGGACTGGAGTCTTGAGAAAACGCTGGGAAATAAACAACCTCAAGGCAGCTGCGTTGCCCTTTTCCCTGCACTTCCCTCTCAAACGTCTGAGCAACCAGTTTGCTCCTAGAAACATGTTAATTGCCAACGGAGCTCATTAAGGCATGCACATGCAAAACACAGCAAGAAAGATTAATGGACAAAAGCGCAATAATGAACTGTCAACAATCGGGCCCATCTACGCGACCAGGATCACTCAAGAATGAGGCATTTAGAGGCAACAAAGGATTGTCTGGGACAGGAAGAAAAGACGACCTAGACTTTTGTTTAGTCAACACAATTGATTACAAATGAGAGATTAACAGGATAGCTTCAGATTTTTTTAAAAAGAGGCAGAAAAGAAAAGTCCAATTAAGTCCACCGAATGTTAACTACATTGCGTTCCATGCCTAGCCCCAAAGAAATTCTCATTAAACCATCCCTGGCGATCCCTTTTGGAAAGTAATTTGTCTCCCTGATGGAGCAGAGAAAGAGAATCGTGTAAAAGAAAGCGTTAGTTCTTGGCACAATGAGCTTAGGAGACACACTAGAAAGAGCCAAAGGGGGAGTTAATGAGCATCTGACAAACTGCTTGGATTCAGGCCTAGAGAACAGCGATGAAAAGATGAAATTGGCCAACAACTATTCTTTATATCAAACATAAAAAGGCCAATCTGAAATGGGGCTGCTCGAAACTGGTTGAAAGTACAGAGCCCAAGAAAAGGGAGCCGCCGCCAGGCCCCTTGGTGGACACTGGACAGACAGAGGCAGGACTCAACCAGCCAAGAGCGAAGAGCTAGGCAGAAAGGTGGGCTTGCCAGCACAGAGCAAACTCCACCACGAGCCACACACCTTTGGTGGCGCTGATCTGAAGCTCTTGGTGCCCACCACCCACCCTCTGGATGTTTCTTTCATAAGTAAAAAATGTAGCAGGCTAGCCTTTGAGGACTCCCTACAAGTTCTGGTAATCTGGTTATTAGCTCCCAGCATTCTTCGAACTATACCTCTCTCTCTTCTAGAGCTATAGACCACCCCCACCCCACTCCCACCCACCGGGATGCCAGATGTCACTAATTCACATTCAGTTCTTCTACCCTCCCTCCTGGTTACCATTCAAAACTGTCACCCCCCAGGTGACTGCCTTCCTAATTCTACTCAGGGCACAGAAGTGGAGAGAAAGACACTCATCACCCACGGCTTTGTGGACCAGGTGATCAAGTATTTAAATTATTTCTCCTAGCTCATCTGGCATTAAGAGGCTGCGTCACTTTAATGTTTCCACTTCTTAACAAAGTAGGTCAACATATCTGTCTATTTCAGATGCATATTACATCCCAATTAAACATAAATGTCCAGACATTCCCAACAGCGGAAGTGTTTGGGGTTCTTTTACACTCAGTGTTCAGTAAAGCCAGGTAAAGAGAACCTAATGGTGTGTGACAGGGTTTTCCACTAAGGAGTGTGTTAAATGTCCAACTCTTTGCAACCCCATAGACTGTAGCCCGCCAGGCTCCTTTGTCCATGGAATTCTCCAGGCAAGAATACTGCAGGGGGCAGCTATTTCCTTCTCCAGGGGATCGTCTCTACTCAGGAATTGAACCCAGGTCTCCCGCATTGCAGGCAGATTCTGTAGTGTCTGCGCCACCAGGGAAGCCCAACTTCCAGCTAAGGAACCCAGAACAAATTGTGCGGTTGCTTAATGCCTTATTTATTCCATATTTGACGTGGGACCCGTGCCACCTCAGATACTAGAGTGCAGCATTGAAATCTTGATTCTAGGTTTTGTATTCTTACTCTCAAATCCTTGGTAACAGCGATCACATTTCTGAGGCCTTGGCTTGCACTTCAGGCTTTGCTCACGCTTCATGAAAAAAATGTATTGGTGCCTAGAAGTAAAGAATGGGGAAGAAAAAGTATACCAATTCAAAATAAAAAGAGTCATCTAGGATGAAAGACTAGTTCTGATTTTCAAAGCACAGAGGTGTTATACAATCTAGAAAGGTAGATTTCAGGAAACAGAGGAGAAAGTGAGACTTTTCTATTGTAGATCAATCAGAATCTGATATAATTTGTTTTTTATCAGGGCATCCTGTGAAGGCCATGTGACCTGACACATGATCTTTGTGGTTTCTCTCCTTTAGTGTTTTTCAGTCCTGGGTCATTTTTGGAGTTCTTTTTTTCCTCAAGGAGTTTCACTGTCCTCATTTTGCCCTGCCCCCACAAGGTGGGTGTTGATGAATTGCCTTGGAAGAGATAACTTCTTATTTATAAGGAGAAAATCCAGTGAGTGGTTAGGAGCCTGGGGTCTGGCATCAAAACAGCTGAGTTCAAATCCTAGCTCAGATACTCCTCAGGGAAGACTACCTTGTCTGTTTCTTCATTTGCAACATAGGAATAGTTTCTATCGTGCCTGAAACTAATATAACGTTCTGTGTCAATTGTACCTTAAAAAGAAAAAAAAAATTTTTTTCTCACAGGGCTGTTGTGAGGCTTAAATGAGTTAACACATATAATTAGAACTTAGAATAGCACCTGGCATGTACACAGGAAGAATTCCAGAAGTTAGCAGTAATTATTAGAAAAACTCAAGTAGCAAAACATGAAGGCAGAGCTTTCTAAAGAAATTTTACCTGTGTTATCTTGTTGACTTCTCATTACATATTCATTACGTAAGTTTTCTCAGCCCCATTTTAAAGAGAGGCAAACCTAGTTGCTGAGAAGGTATGATTTCTGTTAGTTCACATGACTGGAAAGCAATGGACTGGGGACTCATATTAAGATGATTCTGTCTAAACATGGGTCATGGTTTTAAAAGGAAGGTATACAAGAACCAAATTACATTTTTGTTTAAAATGCATCTGATGGGAACATAAATTGATGCAGTCACTGCAGAGAACAGTACAGAGGTTCCTTAAAAACTAAACACAGGGGACTTCCTTGGTGGTCCTATGGTTAGGAGTGTGCTTTGGGATAGTGGGGCACAAGTTCGATCCCTGGTCGGAGAACTATGATCCCACATGCTGCAGGGCAACTAAGCATGCATGCCACTATGAAAGAGCCCGTGTGATGCAATGAAGAGCCCATGTGCTGCAACTAAGACCAGATGGAACCAAAAAAAAAAAAAGACTAAACATAGAACTACCATATGATCCAGTAATCCCACTACTGGGCACATACTCTGAAAAAGCCATAATCCAAAAGGACACATGTACCCCAGTACTCATTTCAGCACCATTTATGATAGCCAGGACATGGGAACAACCTGAAAGTTGATTAAGAGATGAATGGATAAGGAATATGTAGTACATACACATGATGGAATATTACTCGGCCACCAACAGGAATGAAATAGGGTCATTTGTGGACATGTGGATGAACCTAGAGTCCGTCATACAGAGTGAAGTAAGTCAGAAAGAGAGCAATAAATACCGTGATTAACACACATACATGAAATCTAGAAAAATGGTACAGATGAACCTATTTCCAAGGCATGAATAAAGATGCAGATGTAGAGAATGGACATGTGGACACAGAGTGGGAAAGGAGGGTAGGACGAATTGGGAGATTAGGGTTGACATATGTACACTACCATGTATTAATATAAAATAGATAGCTAGTAGGAACCTGCAATAAGGCACAGAAGCTGAGTTCATGCTCTGTGATGACCCAGATGGGTGGGATGGGGGGTGCAGGTGGGAGGGAGGTCCAAGAGGGAGGATATATATGTATGCATAAGGCTGATTCACTTCATCACACAGCAGAAACTAACACAACATTGTAAAGCAATTGCATTCAAATAAAAGAAACTTTTAAAAAAGAAAAAGGCACCTGAATTCAATTTACTGAGATGCTGGGTGGACAGTTCTGTTCTGTAGCCCAGGAATCTGCATTGTAACCTGAAGCAGTTGGTTCCTAACTACCCTTAAGAAACACTGATTTAGCACCTGTGTTCTTTCCACCTCACAATGATGCTGCCTTTAGAAGATAAAAGGACTGTGGCCCACTAGGCTCCTCTGTCCATTGAATTTTCCAGGCAAGAATACTCGAGTGGGTTGCCATTTCCTATTCCAGGGGATCTTCCCAACCCAGCGATCAAACCCGTGACTCCTGCATCTGCAGGTGGATTCTTTACCACTGTGCCACCTGGGAAGCCCCAATAACACCATTTGCTGCTGCTGCTGCTAAGTCGCTTCAGTCGTGTCCGACTCCGTGCGACCCCATAGACGGCAGCCCACCAGGCTCCCCCGTCCCTGGGATTCTCCAGGCAAGAACACTGGAGTGGGTTGCCATTGCCTTCTCCACTGCATGAAAGTGAAAAGTGAAAGTGAAGTCGCTCAGTCAAGTCCGACTCTTAGCGACCCCATGGGCTGCAGCCTACCAGGCTCCTCTGTCCATGGGATTTTCCAGGCAAGAGTACTGGAGTGGGCTGCCATTGCCTTCTCTGGAGGGCTTCATAAATTAATACACTCATTCATCCAACAAATATGATAAGAACACCTCCAATGTGTCAGACACAATGCTGGGCGCTAGAATTACAAGGAAGAGAAGAACATAGCCTCTGCCTCAGAGTTTATAATAGAGAAGTGTGAAAGTGAAAGTTAAGTCGCTCAGTCGTGTCCGACTCTTTGCGACCCTGTGGACTGTAGCCCATCAGGCTCCTCTGTCCATGGGATTCTCCAGGCAAGAATACTGGAGTAGGTTGCCATTTCCTTCTCCAGGGGATCTTCCCGACCCAGGGATTGAACCCTGGTCTCCCGCATTGCAGGCAGACGCTTTAACCTCTGAGTCACCAGGGAAGCCCTTTATAATAGAGTAGGGGTGGAAATCACATACAACAAAAATCCCCATATGATACCTGGTCATGAAGATGAAATTCGGCATTCAGTCCTGTCTGGGGTGGGGTGTGTAGTGGACATCTGTTACTTTTGCCTGCTGAGCATCATTCTCCCCTCTGGTAACAACATTCAACATTTCCTTCTGAGACACCACCTCCCCTCCACTCTGCATCTGTATGGTTAAGGTGGGTCCCGCCCCACAGTGGGCACGTGACCCAGGCCTGACCAATCAGAGTTCGGCGTCTCCCTGGCCACGGTGACTGGCTCAGGGCCGGTCACGTGACCCAATCAGAGCCTTGCAAGTTGCGTCCTGGTGTGGGTCAAGGTGGAAGCCGTTCTCCTGGGGTTCACAAGGGGACTCGGCCCAAGTCTGGGGACTTGTGTACACGTGTTTGTTACAGTGTTGTGGTTTATGCATGTTTGTTACGATATTCAGATCTTCCAGTACTGAAAGTATTAGAGGTGGAGTGGGAGAGGACTCGAAAGGCAGCCCGGAAAGACCCCGTTGGACTCTGGTATGATTGAAGTCCAAGGCACACAGGGACTTCATGGCTATTTGCTCTAAAATGGAGTCTCCCAGCTCTCACTTCTGTGACTCCTGATGGACATTGGGCAGAAAAAAGGGAAGTGTGAGATGCTTGGTTAGAGAAAGTCGTCCCTGCGTTGAGTCGTCGGCAGGCAGGAGGCATTACCAATGGAGAAATGGAAGAATAGCCATCTCATGCAGCCCACGTGAAAGCCCGCAGGTGGAAGGACGGTGAGTTGATGCGTCTAGATGTGGTTGGGTGTGGCTGGGTTTAATATGGAGAAGTGTGACTTTGAAATTTAGTTGTGCCTCTGAGCAACTGTAAAACTGCGCTACAGTCTTACCTTCTCTGAACCTGAGATTTCTTCTCTGCAAAATGGGTGCAGTAACGTGGGCCATAAGGATTCAATGCAGTGGGGCTAATCAAACACCTGATCCGTTACAGGTGTTTAGGTAAATGACTGTGATGATTATCACCGGAATGTGATTATCACCTTAACTCGTTATTGACCAGGTGATTCTTGCTGAAACTACTGCTTGTGGATGGCAATTTTTATTTTGACAAACCAAAAATTAATCGTTATTTAATTAACACTTTGTGAAGTATTACACCCAATAAATTACACCTGACACACCTGTAAAGTCTTCTCATGTACCATGAGTTTCCTTTTCACTTCCCGTAACAGTCAATCACTAAGGTTTTTGTCTTTCTCTCGGTCTAATATTGAGGTCACCTGATTAGAACTATATTCTGAAGAACTGTCCTCTTCAGAGACACTAGTGTATGTGTCACTTGAACTATCAGAGAAAGTATCTCATGAAATTCACCGAAAAATTCTTCTTCACTCGAAGTTTCACCATGTGCCATTTTTGAAAATTTTTCAGTAATAAACTTGAGTTTATAATATACATGAGTTGGAAACAAACCTAACAGAGCAGAATGTGATAGTGATAGTAAGTTGTATAATGAACCTTTGATGAATTTAAGCTCTAACAAACATCACAGCTCTAGTGATGTTAATTGTATCACTGTCTAAAACAAATTGATATATCCCTGGTCAATAATGTTCAGATAACAAAAGACAAACCACATATCAATGATGTGGTTTAAGAGGGAGGGACTGTTGGCATTCTAATTTCCCACGTGGTCCAATGCAGTGTTCTGCTGGAGTTTGAGGTGTCTTAGGGCAAAGATTGGTACCTTAGCACCCTGTCAGCATCTGCCTGGCTGCTGAAGCCTGCCTATTTCTGAGTAAAGCAGGGAATATAGATCAAATATCATTGACTTTGTGGAGTACCCTAGACTAAGCTGCGTGACTAAGCTTCTGACATTGAGACCCAGTTGCCTCATCTTTAAATTCTTTGCCAATAGCAATGTTGTTAGAAGGACTTAAGTGAGATAATATGTGTAAAGTGGCTGGCACATAGTTGACATGCAGTAAATTATAGCTTTCTACTCTGACTACTACTTGCTAATACTACAGTTGTTACCCTTCAAATTTTGAGATACGTGATGCAATGTTTTGTTTTTTTGGTAACCTGATTTATTTTGGGCTGGGCTGGGTCTTCGTTGCTGCAGGGGCTGCTCTCTAGTTGCATTGCCCGGGCTTTTCATTGCGGCGGCTTCGCTTGTTTCGGAGCACAGGCACTAGGGCACATGGGCTTCAGCACGTGGGCTCGGTAGTTGTGGCCCACGGGCATGTGGGGTTCTTTACCACTGAGCCCTGCAAGCCCTGGGAAGGCCCTGCAAGGTCTTTAGCAAAGTAAGCACTACAAGGGCAAGGCTGTCTGCCTTGTTCACTGCTGTGTGCCCAATGCTTGGCACATAGTAGGTACACGAAAATGAGCTGGCTAAGAACTTCCACGGAGGTTACCTGCTCCGTCTTCCGGGCAGCCACTGGCACCCTCATCTTGTAACAGTTCAGTCCTAAAACATTTATTTAAGGCTTACTATGTGCCAGCGGTCGTGGTGAGGATACAGCCGTGAACATGGCAGACTCTGACCTTGTGGATCTTAACATCCTAATGGTGGACACAGGTGATGAAGAAATCAGGAAACAGGAGACAAATTCAGATGCTGGTAAACACCAGGAAGGAAATCAAAGAGGGTGACTTGATAGAACAAGTATGTGGGAGAAGGCTGCTTGAAATAAGTAGTCGGTACCAGTCATGATACCATTCAAGACCCTGTTGTATCCAGGCACCAGCTAAGAGAATCATCAACACAACTCAAGTTGGCCCCTGGAGTTAAT
Organism: Cervus canadensis; assembly: GCF_019320065.1. NCBI lineage: Eukaryota > Metazoa > Chordata > Mammalia > Artiodactyla > Cervidae > Cervus > Cervus canadensis. The sequence continues at coordinate 21,339,697 of NC_057407.1, read as the reverse complement.
CCACTTGGACTTAATCTCAATGCCTCTCCTCCCCCACAGCTCCTAATTATCCACTGGTTGGTACCGCTAAAATCTGCTTGGGACCTGGTAAAAGGGTTTTCCATGGTATGATACACAAAAGAAAAAGCACCCCTGGGCAGTGAGTGCTATAGGCCATTGACCCACATATCATTTTCCCACTGAATGACACGGTAATTGATCACAGTTAAAAAAAAAAATTTATAGAAAGAGATACTGCTGCCATGTTTTTAAAGCGCGCGTTTCTCAGCCAAGTCTCCAGATGGAATCACCGAAGCAACACATCCTTGACTTAAATGTGACTGTTTAACAGTTATATTGGGTAGGCCATATTTTTCCACAAGGAGGTGGTTGCTTGTCTTAGGAACTTGAGACTCTTAACAGACTTTTGGGTGAGAGCTTTCCAGGATACCAGTCTTTTTCTCTCACTTCCTGAAGTCACAGAAGTCAGAGACCTGGCCGTCGTGTCAGGAGAGCGGAGTGACAGAGCGAATTGTCACCCAGCTCACGGAATGATGAGGTTCGTAGGGTGTCCTCATGCCCGTGACTGCCGCTAATGATGCTTCATAAGCATAAGCACGGTTGCATTGTTTGTTTTCGCCTGAGCATTGTCTGCTTTCCCTCCTGGTTATCAGCCTTCTGGTTTTGTTTTGAGGGAGCTGCTGTTCTCTGCTGAGCACAGATCCTTGGTATTGTGAAGAAGTTCCCCCGGGACATGTCCACCAGCCAGGGGACAGGTGTGGAGTTTAAGTTGAATTATGCAGATGATTTATTTGGAATTCAACTCTTGAGCAGAGGGACAAGACTACAGATGACTGGACCTCATTCATTTCAAGGAGACCCGAGGGTCAGCCTGTTACATATCCTGAGTTGCCCTAATTCCTGCCCTTCCAAACCTTCTATTACAACCTTCCCTTTTGTTCTGCTAGCTCCATCATAACCTTCCAATGAATTAATTTTCCACATAAATTGGCCAGAATTCTCTTCTGTAGTTTATAACCAAAAATATTGACTAGTACAGTAATCTCACCCATGACTCACCTTCTCCTTGTAATCCTTAGAAAACAGAACTTTTGAAGTTCAAGATCGGTTTTCCATGTGCTTCATTTTTATAGTCTGCCTAAATCCCTTCTTCTGGTTGTGAGAATCTTTCAAGTAGACATGTCCTACTTTGCGACGTGAAAGAAGTTTGGAGGAAGAAAACTCTATAACCCTATCCACACATCATATTTATATACAGAATAAAAATGTCTTCAGAGGTGGGGCTGAGGCTCAGCCAAGGAACTCAGGGAAAAGTTAAAAATACAGCACCACCATGATGAGCTTTAGGAAAATTTCTCAGGGAGGGAAACGGGGAAATACTGATCAAAGGGTATAAACTTCCAGTTAGAAGTTTCATACGTTTTGGGGATCTGATAGCACTGTAAGTCTAGTTAACAATACTGCATTTTATACTTGAAAGTTGCTAAGAGAACAAATCTTCAATGTTCTCACCATAGAATATAAATGGTAATTGTGTGACGTGATGGAGGTGTTAGCTAACACTGTAGCGGTAATCGTTTCACAATATACGTGTATCAGATCAGCATGTCATGCATCTTATAATTGATATAACGTTGTGTCAGTTTATCTCAATAGAACTTTAGAAGAAACAATAAGATACCCCTCTTCCCCACCAAAACAATAAAGAAGAATGAGCTCTTAGGATATAATCTAGCTATTTTTTGCAGTACTCCCATGATGTAGGAACAACTTAAGTGTGGTTGACTGAAAAAGAGGACATCTCAATGTAGACTTTAGGAAGATACTGACTGAGGTCAAGCGGTACCATGGAAGAAGGCTGGATTCCCTTCCTGGGGTCTGAACCTAGAAGTCTGTGCCTTGTTTGTTGAAGGACATGGACCCTAAAACCTGGTGGACCTAAGAGCCAAAAACCATCATTTATCATTTGTCCCTTTCCAGAAGTAAATCAATCTAATTTCACTCAAAACCACTTTTTAATAAGGTAGTCAATAAAAATATTAAGTCAGGGTAACATATGGGAGGAAAATAGATGGGCTACTAGGTTACTGAGAGAAAGGGTTCCTGACAGAAAGAGTTACTGATGGTGACAGACACTAGGCTTCCTGGTAACCATAAGGAAGGACAGTGGGTTATATTCTGACATTGTCCAAGAGATGCCAGAAAACAGAACAGCTTCCTTGATCAGATTTGTCTTAATAGGTTTCAAGTTAGTGCTTCGGTCTTGAATATTGTGAAGTGTGCACCCAGAAACCCGCGTACAGGTTAACACCAGCTGGGTTGTATAGTAATAAGTAGAAGGTGCCAGCCGACTTCTGTCATGTCCAGAGCTCACAGAGGGAAAAAAATGTGGAAAGTCAAAATGCTCTGACTTGTGGCTAATTCATGAAAATGCATGACTTTTAGATAAATTGTCCTCTTGGCCTGAATTTTCTCTCACATAAATTTCTCACATACTACACGTCTGTGATAACATGTGCAGGTTCTCTCTGGGGAGGAGAGCAGAGCGGAGTTGGATGTCTTGAGTGAGTCAGAGTAAACGTGGGATTTAAAACTGTAGGCCGAAGATTAATTTGAAGAAGATGCGCGGTCTCGATGGCTTTCTCTCAAATCTTTAAAATTGACATAAGACCACTGACGATCTACTGCAAAGGAATATTGTGTTGGAAGAAGAATGCACTGCTGTTTGCAGTTGCGTCCCTCGAGGGCTGCTCCTCGGAACTCACAAGTGGAAGCTCTGTGCTTAAAGTACTCCTCACATCACTTCTGCTTGCATCATGGGAAATCAATAGCTTCAGAAGTCAGTGTTAGGTATTCCGTCCTCTGGGAAAGTAGATGCCAGAGTGCCTGCAAGAGAGAAGAGATTTTCATTTCCCCATGAGTTTTTTGTTTTTTTTTTTAAATTGTGGCTGGTTTTGTTTGATTGAAGTCTTCCCCACATCTGATAGTTTGCACCTGTGCTTCTTGTTCTCAGCTATGAAGTGGCCTCCTCCTCTCCCTCACTGTTCTTGTGGCTGGCTCCTGCTCATCCTTTGAGCATAGCCTGCGTCACAAAGGTCTTTCTTGGAAAGGAAGGACGTACATAGTATAAACTTGATAGTGACATTGGAGGTGGGTCTGGTCTTTGTGATGTTTATCCTTGAAAAGAGCCCTGGCTCCCCTCACTCCACCTCCTCAATCCTAGGTGGGCTTGTATTAAGTCATGGTTAATTTTTCCTTTCTTGTTTTCACTGGGAGGACCACAGTGTGGGGTTGTCAGCCATGTATGTCCCGTGCCCAGTTCCACGCTCATCAAATCTAGGTCTGAATGAAGCTAGGTACTTCCTCCTTAAAAAAAAAAAAAAATCGAGTGTTGAAAAGGATATACAAAGTTCGGAAGATAACTGTTGCTGGTTCCCTCGTCTCTAATTAGGGGACGAGAACTTAAATCAGCAGCATTTATTTTCTATCATGCGAACTCATGGGCTTCCCTGGTGGCTCAGATGATAAAGAATCTGCCTGCCAGTGCAGGAGACTCGGGTTCAGTTCCTGGGTTGGGAAGATCCCCTGGAGAAGGGGGGGGGGGTGGCTCCCCACTCCAATATTCTTGCCTGGACAATCCCATGGACAGAGGAACCTGGCAGGCTATAGTTCATGGGGTAGCCAAGAGTTGGACACGGCTGAATGACTAACACATGAGAATGAGTATTTGTTTGGCATTTACTATGCTCAGGAATTTTGTGAATAGTAGTTTTTATTTCTCTCAAAGCTTCCGGGCACATGCCCTTTTATTTAGGGGAAAAGGGAGTTCCCAAAGACTGCAGTGGGGCCCAGCTGTTTTGGGGCGAGTGCTGATGACAGGGTTCACTCCTTCTGTGCCCTTCCCGCCTTCACAGGGTCCTCTCCCTTCCTCGCGTGCCTCAATTCTCTGCCCCCTCAAAGCTCAGTTCAACATAACTTCCTTCCTCCACGTGCCTCATTGAAAACTCACAGCTTTTTGTCTGTAGCTCTTGGATGATGTCTGACATTTTTCTTCCTTGGATCACCAATGTCGTCTTCAGATCACATCCCCGGGGCTCAAGCACTTTCCGGTCTGCCTGCAGCCTGAGGCTACAATCCCATCCTGTGTCTGCTGTCCTTCATGCTTTGTGGACTAGCTGTCCTGGTGTCTTTCTGTCCTTGAAACAAGCCACACCTGTTCATATCTCGGGCTCTAGAATATACAGTCCCCTCTTTTGATGTTGGAAAGATCTCCTGGAGCAGGACATGGCAACCCCCTCCAGTATTCTTGCATGGAGAATCCCATGGACAGAGGAGCCTGGCAGGCTACAGTCCATGGGGTTGCAAACAGTCAGACACGACTGAAGTGACTTAGCATGGACTGCCCGATGTACTCTGTTCCCCATCATTATATTTAGCTCCTCTGTCTCATTGAAGACTCACCTACCTCCAGTATCACCTCCTTGAAGATGTCTTCCTCAACGCCTAGACCCATTCTCTAACCTCATCTAGCATTATGCAGTGATGCAAGGACCTGGATTTTGTTTTCAGAATGATCACAGCTAGCCATTTCTGTCAGCTGGTTTTCTTGCTTGTGTTTCTGTCTTTCTCCAGTCTAAGCTTCACGAGGGCAGGGACCACGTCTTCCATGATGGTGGCACATCCCCTGCACCCACATGTCTGGACTAGCACAGCACCTGGCCCACAGGAGATGCCCAATAACTGTTTGCTGCAAGATATCAGATCACGTCACTCCTCTGCTTAAAGCCCTTGAATGGGTAAATATCATTTACCACTCAGAGTGAAAGCCTAATTCTGACTTTCAAGGTCCCGCACCCATCCCCTTAAATTGGCGTCTGAGCTCATCAGCCTGTTCCCCCTCACTCACTCCAGGCCTGCTTGATATTGTTCACACATGCTGGGCAAGCCCCTGCCTCAGGACCTTGGCACTTGCCATGCCTTCCTCTGAAACTTTTTTTTCCCCATGGATTATCTCTCTCTCTAGGTCTTTACTCACTTCTTGCTCTCTGAGGAAGGCCTTCCCTGCCAGTCAGTTTGAAATGTGAAACTTTCCTTTCTGTGTCCACAGCGTTACACTCACTCCCACTTTTTCCTTCTTCTCTTTCCTTCTTTATTAGGGCAGGGATTTTTATGTATTTTCTTCATTGCTGTATTCCTTGGATCCCAGAATAGCACATAACACATAAGAGGTGTTTAGTAAATTTGGAATGAATGATTATCTTGGCCTTTATTATCTGCCCCATTGTTCTTCATGGCCCTCAGGGTTCCAGCAAACATTCATTGAATATCACATCAAAGAATGAATTAATCTGTCCCTGGATAGTAAATGCAGCCCCTTCAAAGAGTGTGCCAGACATTTGAATAAACTACAGGCTTCCCAGGTGGCGCTAGTGGTAAAGAACCCACCTGCCAATGCAGGGGATGTAAGAGATGTGATTCTGATCCCTGGGTTGAGAAAATTCCCCTAGAGGAGAGCATAGCAACCCATTCCAGTATTCTTGCGTGGAGAATCCCATGGACAGAGGAGGTCTGGTGGGTTACAGTCCATAGGGTTGAAAGAGTCAAACATGACAGAAGTGACTTGGTGCGTGTGTGCGCACACACACACACACACACACACACACACACACACACCTTCAGCAAACACTTCATAGTCTTTGAGAGAAATAATATTGCAGTAATACTGCAAAGCCTTAACTTTCAGTTATCATTGGTGAGTCTGGCTAATCATGAATGAAACAAAATGTGTTGCTATCTTTTTTCTCCTCTCCTTGACATCTCTCCTGGCTTCCCCTCTGCGGACTCGCAGTTTCTTTTCATTGAAGACCATCTCTGGGCTGAGAAGCTGGCTTCTGAGGATGGAGCAGTTCTCACACACACACACACACACACACACACACACACCTTCAGCAAACACTTCATAGTCTTTGAGAGAAATAATATTGCAGTAATACTGCAAAGCCTTAACTTTCAGTTATCATTGGTGAGTCTGGCTAATCATGAATGAAACAAAATGTGTTGCTATCTTTTTTCTCCTCTCCTTGACATCTCTCCTGGCTTCCCCTCTGCGGACTCGCAGTTTCTTTTCATTGAAGACCATCTCTGGGCTGAGAAGCTGGCTTCTGAGGATGGAGCAGTTCTATCAATGAACTGGGGTGTATAAACTTTTGGTTTAACTTTATTCTTCAGAGAGAACAAAAAAATCAGAAATTGTTGAAGAGGGTGGATTTATGAAGCATTTTTCAACCTTATTTCTCCAAAACTAAAAGCTGTAATTCAAGAGTGACCTTAATTAGTATGGCTTTCTGGTCCCTGCAGGTCCCAAGGTGTGGACTGGCAGCTGCTTCTGTAGCAGCTGGGCTGTGTGGGTCATACGAACCATGTGAAGGGAAGTTGTCTGAGTTTGTTTTTGTTTATTTGCAGAAGTAGACCTTCCTTTCAGGGTATAAAACATTTTCCTTTCGTAGAGCTCTTGGGACGTGTTCCTGCTCACCTCGTTTTCTCCCGGGGTTCACTTTTGTCCTTGGGTTTGCTCTTTCTTCTCCGCCAGCATCTTGAGCTGCTCTCCACCCTAGCACTTGGCAACCTCTGCTGCTTTCACCGCCTTCCTCGCCCCTGCCCATCCTCATTTATAAGCTTCTTGAGCAGAGGGAGAGTAGGGGTTCCAAAAGAAAAAGAAAGCTCATGGAAGACATTAATAAAAAGAGTAGGGACTTCCCCGGAGGTCCAGTGGTTAAGGCTCTGCGCTTCCACTGCAGGGGGTGCAGGTTGCATCCCTGGCTAGGGAACTAAGTTCCCACACGCTGTGGGGTATGGCCAAAAAAGGAATTGAGGAGACATAGGCATGACAGAAGCAAGGAGCTAACCAGAAAGGATGAAAGTTGCCATCCATCAATTCTCCCACCTGCAAAATAAATAAGGATTTTAAAAAGAATATAATTCATTCTCCTCTTTTCATTAGTCATTTGGGTTGCTAATTTACATTGCTAAATGTGAGTCACATTCTGAATACCCTTCTCAGATGAGGAATGAAGGAAAGAAAAGTCCCATTTTAACCTTTTAAGAAATTTAGGCAAAAATATTTGCAGAATCCTTATCTCATGACCTTGATTTAAAAAACAAAACAAAATAATTACATCTTAGCACAGTTTAAATGCTTCTGAGAGAGGCCTGTTAGAAATCCCTTCTTTAGAGTATTTTTACAAAGTATGAACATTCATGAAAAAATTATAAGGGTTAAAAAGCCATGAATTTTCATAAAAACTCATCTTCTGTTAATAAAAAAATGCCCCTTAAGCCAAATAATTTCTAAATCTTACTTCAGAATTGCTTCTGTTCTGTAGCACTTAGACTGATCAATTTTCAGAAGTTGTAGGAGAGAAAATAAATTCTGTCTCCAAACGATGTTTATAATCTCAAATCTAAATTAAAACATGTCGATTCCACAGCAATAGTCACTATGGAAATAGAAACATATAGGCCTCGATTCTAAATCAAGAGAGTGTTTAGCTGGGTGGTATATATTTTCCATCATGTTTTTGAAAAATCTGTTACAGTGTATGCATTTTCAAAGGCTTGGATTTGATAAGCTTCTAAGAAATTGTACATGTGTGGGTCAGATTAGATTTAAATGTGCTTTGTACACTTTGCAAATGTGGTTTATAAAGTCTTGTCCCTATTAATGAAAATCCCTGTTGAACCATTAGATTTATTTTATGGGATTTTAAATAATAAACATATTTGAAATCCATGATAGCTTCTGTCACAGGCAGATATAGCTATACATTATCTCCATTCAAATTCTACTAAAAATCAAATGTTGTATTAATACTAACAAGTGTAGAATGGATTTTAAAGAGTTTAAATAGAATTGCCACTCACATCTCTACTTACACCTAATTATCAAGCTTTCTTTAGATTTAGAAACTGTTTAAAAATATATTTGCTAGTTTAAAAAACTGTCAGCTTAAAAAAAAAACCCAGAAGTAATAATAGAAATAATTTATTCTAAAAGGTGTATTTTGCACACACAAAAAAAGGAAAAGATTTAAAATTTATTTAGAAGTTTTATATGTTAAGAAAGCTTTTGCCCCTATGTTTGGCTGAATAAATGTTCCACCTTTTCAACTTTTTCTAGTAAATACTCAAGAAATATTTCTTCAACCAGAATCTGCATGCCTACTATGTGTTGGGTGATGTTCTAACATTGAAAGTCACTTAAGTAACAAAAAACAAAACATATGCTGTGATCATTTTGCTTTAAATAGCATAAGCCAAGCATATAACTTCTTTACATAAAATACATAATTCCCATTTAGAAATGACGTCATTCCTTTCTTTCAAGGAGCTCAAGATGTTTTTTGAATCAAAACAGTTATCTTCACATTATCCTCCTGAACTTAATGAAAACCAAGTGCTACCTACTTTTTCCTGCACCTGGCATGCCTTTCTAAAAATTATAAAGAGTCCTTGGTGAAGACAGAGTGATACAGCACTTCTGCCCATTCCTTGCCTAGCTAATCGTTTCTCATCAGTTGCGAGATGAGGGTGGCCTAGCATCCCCTTTCCCACAAAAGGATCTCTTGTCAAAATTCAGTCATTTTCCTTCTCTCTCTCCAGCCCTTAGATTAGATCAGCATCTCTCCCTCTGTTGATACTTAACTTCAGAAGTCACCTGCTTTGATACACCACACAGTACCATGTAGTCTGAGATCATTAGCTGAGATCTTTCTCACTTGCAGCTGACACCTTATAGTCATGCCTCCAGACATTTTGAGATCCATGATATATGAAATTCAGACGTTTGAGTTTTTGCCCCCTTGTTCTAATAGAATTAACCTAGGCACCAATTTTTTTGTTGTTGATCTTTTCTTCTCTCTACTCAGCCTCACCCTGTTGGCTAGAGTACTCCTAAATTTCTTAGAGACTGGTACATTAGTGTTTTTCTTTGATCCCATCCCAACTTGTGTTTCGAGCTAAAATGATCAGCTGTTCTGGAGTCACACAGATCCACTCAGTTTAAGCTCACAGTTTACTTAATAAGTAATAGATAGGAAGTTTAGTTTAAAATACTAAAAAAGCTTATGTATCATTTAGGAACTCTTAGCTGCAAGTAACATGCAAGAGGCTTAAAGGGTAAGGAAACTGACCATTTCACATTGTAAGGTGGTCAGAGGTAGGAGCCTCAAGTCTTTTTATGTGTGGTTGTCTTAGATTGGTTCTCCTCTATGTGATGAAGTTCTCTTTGAGGCTGGTAGAAAGATGCTGCAGGGGACCCAGCCTCATGTGCAGCTCTGACAATGTCCAAGTGAATGATATTTTATCTCTTAGAGAAGCAGGAGAAACTTTCCCAGAACCACCCCCCCCCTCCAACTGGCTTACTCTCCCATTTTATTGGCCAGAATTTTATCACATGTTCATTCCTAAACCAGTCAATGGCAGGGAGAAGGGGGTTGCCATAACTGGTTTAGATAAAAGGGTTTATGTAACCCAGCTTCCCTAAAATGCTTGAGGTTTGGGAAAAGGTGATATTTGAATAAAATAAAGTTGCAGTTAAGCAGGTGGAGGAAGCAGTGTTATAAATGTTAGATAGCCAGTCACATTCACAAAGTCACAGTGGCATTTTGGAACTGATGGGTGATTTCCCCCCGGGTGATCAAAAGGAAGGCCAAGTGTAATATATTTATCTTTGGGATTTTTCAATCCATATCTCAGTACAATAAAAACATTCGGTATATATAAATTTAATGTTGGAAATTCCCACATAAAAAAATAATAATTTGTCTTACATTTTAGCAGCATATACAATCACTGTGTTGTGTAAGTTAGCAATTATAACTAACAACAGAAATGATGCATTTGATAACCTATGCATCCAAAGTTCAAAATATTATCAATGGAGATAATTAATTAGCTGAAGTCATCTGAATACATTTTGTAATTTGTTTTCCTCTGAGTTGATTTGACATTTATATTAAACCCAGCTTTTGAAAAAAAAATGTTTTTGATGCTACTTGGCATATCCTTGTACTACATTATGTGTTGCTGTAGAATTTACAAGATCAACATTTAGATGTCACCAGAGAGACATGCATCCTTGTACTGTGATAGACATTATCAGGCACTCCCAAAGTAGCAGCAGCTATTTACATTGAACTTAAATAGACAACTATGGAAATGTCAGGAAGCATTACATTTTTGGAAGTTGGAAACATTGAATAGAATTAGGCTTTTTGTTTTTGATTTGGATTCAAGTGACCAAGATGTCTCTTTTGTGATAGAATGATTCCATATGGGCAGAGCAAAGACCAGGTAGCTAGAAATCTCAAACCATGTACCACAAACCTTTAGAGCATCATTAGATTAACTTAGAGGGTCACCACCACCATTCTTTCCCCCTTCTATTATTTAGTTAAAAAAAAAACCAGAAATATGAAAGAGCATTATACATAGCTAGGGTAAGAGTAGATTCATTTCCTTTGAACTTAATTTTTTTATTATGAAAAAGTTCAAGCATATACAAAAGTAGAGAGAATAATATAATAAACTCACATATGTTCATCACCCAGATCCAACAGTTGTCAAGATTTGTGCCATACCAGTTTTATCTCTTTTTTGGCCAATTATATTTTAAAGTAAATCCCAGACATTACTTCATTTTACTCTCATATATTTCAGGATGTATATATATTTTTAAGTGTGTGCATTTTCTTACAAAACCACAATGTAATTGTTACCAAACCTAATAAAATTAACAGTTAATATGTAATAGCCAATCTCTAAAATACCCAAATATTCTAATTTCCCCAGTGAACTCTTTTTTAAAAACAATTAACTGGAGTATAATTAATTTATAATATTTATTAAAATAATGTTATTTAATACATTTGAGACATCATCCATACAAAGCTTTATTTTTAAAACTTTATTTATTTTTGACCACGTCATATAGCATGTGGGAATCTTAGTTCCCCAACCAGGGATCGAACCCCTGCTTCCTGCAGTGGAAGCACAGAATCTTAACCACTGGACCACCAGGGAAGTCCCTCATTTACAATTTGTGTTAGTTTCAGGTGTAGAGTGAATGAGTTCTACATTTGCATGTGTCTCCTCTTTTTCAGATTCTTTTCCCATGTGGGTCGTTACTGAGTATTGAGTTCCCTCTGCCCAGTAGGTCCTTGTGTGCGCTCGGTCATGTCTGAATCTTTGTGGCCCAGTGCATAGTAGCCTGCCACGCTCCTCTGCCCATGAAATTTTCCAGACAGGCATTTCCTGCTCAGGGGAATCTTCCTGACCCAGGGGTTGAACCCACGCCTCTTGCATCTCCTGTGTTGCCAGGTGGATTCTTTAGCACTTGTGCCACCTGGGCAGCCCTCAGTAGGTCCTTATTGGTTGTTTGTTTTATATAGAAGTGTGTGTGTATGTCCATCCCTACCTCCCAAGTTACCCGCCCCGCTTTCTCCCAGGAAACAGGAAGTTAGTTTTCTGCATCTGTGAGACTATTTCTGTTTTGTCAGTTCACTTGTACCATTTTGTTCCCCTAGATTCCATATATAAGCAATCATCATGATACTTGTCTTTCTCTGATTGACTTCACTCAGTATGACAGCGTCTAGGTCCATCCATGTTGCTGCAAAAGGCATTATTTTGTTGTTTGAATGTTCATAGCATTCCATTGTGTATATGTACCACATCTTATTCATCTGTTCCTCTGTCAGTGGACATTTATGTTGCTTCCATGTCCTGGCTGTTGTAAATAGTGCTGCAGTGAACACTGGGGTGCATGTGTCTTTTCAAGTTACGGTTTTCTTCAAACATACGCCCAAGAGTGGGATTGCTGGATCATATGGTAGCTCTGCTTTTAGCATTTAAAGTCACCTCTGTACTGTTCTCCATAATGGCTGCACCAATTTACATTCCCACCAATAGAATAGGAGGGTTCCCTTTTCACCACACCCTCTCCAACACTTATTGTTTGTATATATTTTTAAAAAATATTTTTGACATGTACACAGGCTACCACATTTATTTTTTATTTATTATATTTATTTTTGGCTGCTCTGGGTCTTCACTGCTGCATGCAGACTTTCTCTAGTTGTGGTGCACCGGCTTCTCATTGAGGTGGCCTCTGTTGTGTGAAGCTTGGACTCTAGGGTGCACGGACTCCAGGAGTTGTGGCACATGGCTCAGCTGCTCCAAGGCATGTGGAATCTTTCCCCATCAGGGATGGAACCCATGTCCCCTACATTGGCAGGCAGATTCTTATGCACTGTGCTACCAGGGAACTCCTGCTTGTAGATTCTTTTTTTTTTTTTTTGATGATGCCCATTGTGATCAGTATGTAGTGATACCTCATTATAGTTTTGATTTGCATTCTCTTATAATTAGTGTTGATTAGATATTGAACATCTTTTCATGTACTTTTTGGTTATCTATATGTCATCTTTGGAGAAATATCTATTTAGATCTTCCACCCATTTTTGATTGGATTGTTTGTTTTGTTGATACTGAGTTGCTCTTTGTTTATTTTGGATGTTAATCCCTTGTCAGTGGCTTGGTTTGCAAATATGTTCTTGCATTCTGTAGGTTCTCTTCTGTTTGTTTTTGTTTTTCTTTTTATTACTCTCGGAGGTGGATCCAGAAAGATCTTGCTGTGATTTATGTCAGAGAGTCTTCTTCCTATATTTTCCTCTAAAATTTTATAGTATCCAGCCTTGTGTTTAGGTCTCTAATCCATTTCAAGTTTATTTTCGTGTGTGGCATTAGAGAGTATGCTAATTTCATTCTTTTACATCTGGCTGTCCAGTTTTCCCAGCACCACTTACCTTTTTAAAATTTATTTTTAATGGAAGAATAATCACGATATTGTGTAGGTTTCTGGCATGCATCAACATGGATCAGCCGTGAGCATATGTATGTCATCTCCTACCTCATCCCACCCCTCTAGGTTGTCACAGAGCCCTGGTTTGAGTTCTCTGAGTCATACAACAAATTCCCACTGGCTATCTGTTTTACATATGTTAGTGTATATATTTCCATGCTACTCTCTCCATTCATCCCACACGCTCCTTCCTACCCCTCCACGCCTGCTGTGTCCATAAGTCTGTTCCCTATCTGCATCTCCATCCAGCATCGCTTATTGAAGAGACTGTCTTTACTGCACTGTATATTCCTGCCTCCTTTGTCATAGATTAGTTGACCATAGGCCCCAATGAACTCTTTTTTAAAAAATCTTTTTGCAGTTGGCTTATTTGAAACATAAAACTTTTATTTATGTGTCTATATATCTGTGGGAAATCTCAATGAGAAATAGCTTTCTTAATATGGGTTGTAGTCAAGAACATTCTGGAAAGTTATTCTTGAGGGCATTGACTGATGCTTGTTGGGAACTCAAGAACAAACTTTTCTTCTTGTTGACAGTCAGTTTCTGTAAATGCCAGGAGGCAGCCCAGAGTTAAAATTTCAGCCATCAATTGCTTGTGTCTTTTATATGGAGCTATAGAAATGCTTTGGCTCTCCACCCACCTGCCCCCACCATGAGGTATAAGATTTTTTCTTATATTATGAATATACAGGCTACTCATTCTAAGAGGTTATTGAATTGACTATTTGTGGAGCTTGATTAAGTAACTCAGACCAGAGAAGATGAAGCAGCCTCAGGTTTGTAGTCTCATTCTGAAGCAGTGGATTTAAAGCCTTGTTTGGCACTTAAAAAAAAACAAACAAACCATGATTCAGAGCAAGATGACAAGCTCAAGTATTTAGTTACATGATATATCAATTTTATATTCTCGTCATTTTTCTCCAGGTAAAGAAATTAGGAAACAGCAAAAATCAAACAAACAAAACCATTTTTTTTCAGCTATTGTGTCCTCAAAGGCCCTTTGAAATCTTAGCATTTTGCATGTGGGGCCACAGGGTGTTTACATATGCTGTTCCGTTTATCAAGAGGAATTAACTGCCTTATCCACTGCTGCAGAACATAGTTTTTTTTTTTTTTTTCTTTTCTTCTTTTAAATCGCAGTCTCTACTTCTCCAGAAAAACTTTGTGACCTTCTTAAGTCATATTCTCCCATTATGTGCTTAAAACACCACGGGTCATTCTTTTGTAGAACTTATTTATTGTTTTTGTTGTTCAGTCGCTTAATTCTGTCCGCCTCTTTGGGACCCCATGAACTGCAGCACACCAGGCTTCCCTGTCCTTCATCATCTCCCAGAGTTTGCTCAAACTCATGTTCATTGAATCGGTGATGCCATCCAACCATCTCATCCTCTGTTGTCCCCTTCTTCTCCTGCCTTCAGTCTTTCCCAGCATCAGGGTCTTTTCCAGTGAGTTGGCTCTTTGCATCAGGTGGCCAGAGTCTTGGAACTTCAGCATCTGTCCTTAAATGAATATTCAGGGTTGATTTCCTTTAGGATTGACTGGTTTGATCTCCTTGCAGTCCAGGGGACTCTCAAGAGTCTTCTGAGGCACCACAGTTCTAAAGCATCAATTCTTCGGCGCTCAGCCTTATTTATGGTCCAACTTTCACATCCGTACATGACTACTGGAAAAACCATAGCTATAACCATGCAGACCTTTGTTAGAAAGTGATGTCTCTGCTTTTTTGATATGCTGTCTCGATTTGTCATAGCTTTTCTTCCAAGGAGCAAGTGAGTTTTAATTTCACGGCTGCTGTCATGGTCCGCAGTATCTTTGGAGCACAAGAGAATAAAGTCTGTTACTGTTTCCAGTCTTTCCCCATCTATTTGCCATGAAGTGAGGGGACTAGATGCCATTATCTTCATTTTTTGAACGTTGAGTTTTAACACAGCTTTTTTACTCTCCTCTTTCACCTTTATCAAGAGGCTCTTTAGTTCCTCATGGTTTTTTGCCAGAAGGGTGGGGTCATCTGCATATCTGAAGTTATTGATATTTCTCCCAGCAGTCTTGATTCCAGCTTGTGCTTCATCCCAGTCTGGCATTTCCCATGATGTATTCTGCATATATGTTAAATAAGCAGGGTGACAATATGCAACCTTGACATACTCTTTTCCCAGTTTGAAGCCAGTCCATTGTTCCATGTTCAGTTCTAACTGTTGCTTTTTGACTTGCATACAAGTTTCTCAAGAGGCAGGTACAGTGGTCTGGTATTCCCATCTCTTTAAGAATTTTCTACAGTTTGTTGTGATCCACACAGTCAAAGGCTTTGGCATAGTCAATAAAGCAGAAGTAGATGTTTTTCTGGAATTCCCTTGCTTTTTCTGTGATCTAACACATGTTGGCAATTTGATCTCTGGTTCCTCTGCCTTTTCTCAGTCCAGCTTGTACATCAGGAAGTTCTCCATTCACGTTACTAAGCCCACTTGACTTCACACTCCAGGATGTCTGACTCTAGGTAGAGTGATCACACCATCATGGTTATCTGGGTCATGAAGACCTTTTTTGTATAGTTCTCGTGTATATTCTTGCCACCTCGTCTTAATATCTTCTGTTTCTGTTAGGTCCATACCATTTCTGTCCTTTATTGTGCCCATCTTTGCATGAAATATTCCCTTGGTAGCTCCAGTTTTCTTGAAGAGATCTCTAGTCTTTCCCATTCTGTTGTTTTCCCCTATTTCTTTGCATTGATCACTAAGGAAGGCTTTTTTGTCTCTCCTTGCTATTCTTTGGAACTCTGTATTCGGATGGGTATATCTTTCCTTTTCTCCTTTGCCTTTTGCTCCTCTTCTTTTCTTAGCTATTTGGAAGGCCTGCTCAGACAGCCATTTTCCCTTCTTGCATCTCTTTTTCTTGTGATGGTTTTGATCACCACCTCCTCCTGTACAGTGTTATGAACCTCCATCCGTAGTTCTTCAGGCACTCTGTCAGATCTAATCCCTTGAATCTGTTTGTCCCTTCCACTGTATAATCATAATGGATTTGATTTAGGTCATACCTGAATGGCCTAGTGGTTTGAATTTCAGCCTGAATTTTGCAATGAGTTCATTATCTGAGCCACAGTCAGCTCGTGTTGCAGTTTTACATTCTTTGTTGCAGTAATATATCTAATACCTTTCCCTTCCTAGTCTGTAAATTCCATGAGAGTGGGGATTGTCCTTGCTCATCAATGTAGTCTGAATACCTAATGCCATTGAGCTCAGCACAAGTTTGGGTGAATGACATGCTGACTAATAGACTGAATGCTGTCACTATAAAGCAGTTAATTACGCAGGCTGAAAACATCTTTATAATTAAGCATCCTCATTTTTCTTTCAACTTCAGTTTTTTCCTGGAATTTCAAAGAGATAGGGAAGGGTAATTTAATAGGTGCCATATTCAGCCTCTGGTTTTTTTTTGTTTTTTTTTTTAATGACGTCTAAAAGAATATAATGCTTTTAGCAGGGCAACTTTTATACATCATAAAAGGGACTTTAGGCGTGATGGTTGTAGAAGGCTGCAAGACAATGTAATCATTTCAAATACATTTTAAAAATGTGTAGGGTCAGTCCTAATTATTGAGAAATTTCTCTTGGTTCTCAAAGCTACAAATTAAACTGGAGAAATGGATGAATGGTGTAGAATCTTTGAATGAAGTCTGCAAGACTTAGCCTGGTACACTAGCCTGTTCAGTGCTTGCCCCAGGTAGCCGCCCTCGTCTCAATTACTGCTACACTTGCCTCAATCTTCCTGCTCCAGGAATATATACCTATGTATTCTTCTGTGCTTAGTTGCTCAGTCATGTCTGATTCTTTGTGACCCCACTGACTGTAGCCCACCAGGCTCCTCTGTCCATGGGGATTCTCCAGGCAAGAATACTGGAGTGGGTTGCCATGCCCTCCTCCAGAGGATCTTCCCAATCCAGAGATCAAACCCAGGTGTCCCACATTGCGTGAAGATTCTTGAGCCACCAGGGAAGCCCATAGGTGTTCTTAAAATAATAAAATGTATATGTGGGCTTTCCTAGTGGCTCAGTGGTAAAGAATCTGCCTGCCAGTGCAGGAGACATAAGAGACGCAGGCTCAGTCCCTGGGTCAGGAAGATTCCCTGCAGAAGAAAACGGCAGCCCACTCTATGGATAGAGAAGCCTGGGGGGCTACAGTCCATGGGGTCGCAAAAGAGTCAGACACGTCTTAGCGACTAAACAACAACAACTGTTCTCTCTGTAAGTTACCTGTAAGATATTAAGGTGTTACATATAAAGATGAGCTCCCCTTGGACAATTTACTTGGTTTTGTGTCCTCCAGCATACAAAAAAACATTATATCCTTGTGAGACATGTAGTAATCTTATGTGTATACGTTTTTTTTTAGAGTGCCTCTTAAATCCATTTTTCTGTATTTCATTTCTAAAATGTTAAACAATATGGTATGTAGATAGGATTTGAAATTCTGTTTTTATCATTTACTATTATATTACAAGCGTGTCTCATAGAGTGTATTTACAAACATTACAAATATTTTAACTTTTGATTCTTATCCGCAAGCCTTTTTTATTTTATTTTTTATTTGCTTATTTTTAATTGAGGGATACTAGCTTTACAGTATTATGCTGGTTTCTATCAAATATCAGCATGAATCAACCCTAGGTTTAACCGTCCCCTTGCACTTGAACATCCCTCCCACTTCCTTCCCCACCCCACCCCTCTAGATTGTCACTGAGCTCCGGTTTGAATTCCCATTGGCTGTCTATTTGACATATGGTAATAATATGCGTTTCCATGTTACTCTCTCTATACATCCCACCTCTCCTTCCTCCCCCAGAGCTGTGTCCATACGTCTCTTCTCTACGTCTGTCTCTCTGTTGCTGCTCTGCAAATATGTTCATCAGTTGTATGTACACATTTTTAATAGAAGTGATATCGTGAATAATGGCTGCATATTCCCTTTTCCACTTAGAAATGTGTCTCAGAGTGGTATCCATGTTGTTATATGTAGATCGAGCTTGTGCCTTTTAACGACTGTATAATACCCCATTATATGAGTAGATAGCATGCTTGTCTCCATTCTTCTACCGAGGATGTCCAAGTTGGTCCTAACCTGTTAGATACTACAAACCAAGCTCCAGGCAGATTCCTGTATATGCCTCACTGTCGAGCTGTGTGAACAGCTCTAGCCTATAAATGAAAATATCGGATGATAGGCTGTATGAATTTGGGGATTTTATAGATACTGAAAAACTGCCCTGCAAAGTGGCAATACTGCCCCTCTTTACATTCATACCAGCAGCGTCCGAGAGGATGTTTTCCCCATGTTGTTACCACTTACTGATACCATTCTGTGTTACTTGCTCCCCTCTGATGAGTAAGAAATGGTATCTTGGTGTAGCTTATGTGTCCAGGATTATTCTCAAGACTTGGCATCATTTCCTACCTTGGGTGGCAGTTGCACTTTTCTCTCTGCACCTCTTTTGCCTCTGGCTCTCCGTGCTGGCTGCTGCTTGTTTGGACCCTGGTTCTCTGCTGTAGCTTCTCTGCTCTCTCTCTGTTTCTGGCTATTTGCCGATTTTTTCCTCCAGAGGTATACTTTGCTCAAGTATAACTTGAAGCAGAAGGAAGGTATTAACTTCTTTCTCCTTAAAGTCATTTAAAATAATATCCCTCAAGTGCCTGCTAGGTGCCAGGCCCTACAGCAGACAGCGCGGTGACAGTACAAGGGCCTCTGCCTCCCTGGGTTTGCATTTCAGTGGGAGACAGAGACAGGTATTAATGGTATGAGGCGCAATGTCACGTCCTGTGGAGACGAGGTGAACGAAGTGATGAAGGTTGTGGGCATAAGGCAGGGAGAAGGTGGCCAGGAAAGCCCTTACTAAGAGGGGAGATCTGAGCAAAGACCTGAGCGCAGTGAGGGAAAGAAGAGCTGTCCCAGGAGATGCATCATCAAGTGTAGAAGCGCTGAAGGGAAAGTGAGGGCTCAGAGGGATGTTGGTGTGGCTGGAGCCCAGAGGCCAAGGGGCAGACTGCAGGAAATGATGTCACAGAGGTAGCCGGGATCCAAACCATGAAGGACATTGAGGTCCACGATCAGGGTGCTTTTATTTCCAGGGTATGGAGGTTTGCGGCTGGGACAGTGGTTTTTAGGTGACTCTGGTGGTGGGAAGAGGGCCGAGTGTGGCAGCATGGAGAACAGCCGAGCGCGTATTGCAGGAAGCACTGCAGACGCCCAGGCAAGCGTGTCTGGGGTCACGGCATTGGAGGTCGTGAGGAGGAGTGAGATACAGGATGCATTTTGTAGGTGGAGCTGGCGTGAGTGGCTGATGGATGGTATTGGATGATACATGTGTATGTATGGTACGAGGGGGAAAAGGCAGAGATGAGGGTGACTCCAAGAGTGATGTGAGCTACTTGAGGATACTGATGACACTTAGAATGTAGAGAAGACTTGTGAAGGGAGCAGGCTTGAGGGGACAAATCTAGAGCTCTAGGAAATATTCCATTTGACATGGCCACTATTAGGTTGGTACAAATTTAATTGCCGTTTTGGACCATGAATTTTAAATCACTATAACTAGGCTCAAACACATCTTCATTAATCAAAATAGGAACCATTACAGTCAACACATACTTGCCAACAAGAAATAACTTTATTACTGTAGTGTAAAAATCCGTGCTTGGGGATTTGATGAACTCTTGGAAAGCATTTTCTGCACCCTGTTGGTTTAGAACCATTTTTCCCTGCAAAAAAATTGTCCAGATGCTTAAAGAAGTGGTGGTCAGTTGGCGAGAGGTCACGTGAATATGGCAGATGAGGCAAAACTTTGTAGCCCAATTTGTTCAACTTTTGCAGTGTTGGTTGTGTGATGATGTGTGGTCAGGCGTTGTCATGGAAAAAAATTGGGCTGTTTCTGTTGACCAGTGTTGGGTGCAGGTGTTGCAGTTTTCAATGCGTCTTATCAATTTGCTGAGCATACTTTTCAGATGTAATGGTTTTCCCAGGACTCAGCTGTAGTGGATCAGACAGGCAGAAAACCACCAAACAGTGATCATGACCTTTTTTGGTGCAAGTTCAGATTTGGGAACTGCTTTGGAGCTGCTCCTTAGTCCAACCACTGAGCTGGTCATTGCTGGTTGCTGTATAAAATCCACTTTTCATCACATGACACAGTTTGGTAGATAAATGGTTCATTGTTGTTGCACAGAATAAGAGAGGATGACACTTCAAAGCAGTGATATTTTTTGATTTTCAGTGAGCTCATGAGGCGCCCACTTATCGAGCTTTTTCACCTTTCCAGTTTGCTTTGAATGCTGAGTGAGTGTAGAATGGTCGATGTTGAATTCTTTGGCAAGTTTCATGTAGTTGTAAGAGGATCAGCTTCAATGGTGGCTCTCAGTTGGTTATTGTCAATTTCCACTATGCTCCTCATCTTCAAGGGTCTCATCTCCTTTGCAAAACTTCTTCAACTACCATTGCACTGTACGTTCGTTAGCAGTTCCTGGGCCAAATGCATTGTCTCCGCTGCTTTGCAACCCATTTTGAACTCAAGAAAATTGCTAGAATTTGCTTTTTGTCTAACATCATTTCCATAGTCAAAAATAAATATAAAATAAACAGCAAGTAATAAGTTTTCAGCCAAAAAAAAACCCATAAAGCAAGAAATGTGCATTAAATGATGTGTAACATAACCACATTTATTTAAGAATGTATTCCAATCTCAAAGGCAAATTTCAACAGTGCAAAAACTGCACTTACTTTTGCAACAACCTAATAGCTGTAGGTGTTGAGTTGGTATTAAACTGAAAAAAAAAAAACTGGGAATATATATTTGAGAGTAGTCCCCTTAATGGGCTTTCCTGGTGGCTCAGATGGTAAAGAATCTGCCTGTGATGTAGGAGATCTGGTTTAATTCCTGGACTGGGAAGATGCCCTGGAGAACGAAATGGCTACCCAGTCCAGTTTTCTTGCCTGGAGAATTCCATGAACAAAGGAGACCATGGGCTACTGTCCATGGTATCGCAAAGAGGCGGACACGACTGAGTGACTAACACTAGCTCTAGCCTTGAGGGAGCATGCTTAATCCCACAGACTGGGTGTTATCACTGGAGGAATAGAGAGAAGAATAGGGTCAGAGAAAGAGCTGAGGGCTCCTCCAATATCTGGAGGCAGAGACTGGGAAGGAGAAGACAGTAGACAGGATTGCCAGGGCTCTGGAAACCAGGAGAAGGAGTTCAGGAATGAGGGAGGGAATGTATCGTATGCTGTTAAAAGATTGAGGAAGATGCATACTTAGGACACACGTTGGACTTGGTGAGACAGAGGACAGTGATGACTTTACTTGAGAAGTCTCAGTGGAGAGAGCTGGGGAAAAAATCACGTGATGAAGTGGAGATTCCCCACGGTGATAAAGGTTGGGTACAATGAGAGAGATGTGGCCTTTGCTTCTCTGCTCTCTGAAGGCTGGAAGGGCCTTGGCCGATTTCTGCTCTTCTGCTCAGAGCTGCTTAGAATGTAGCCCTGGCTTCCTCTCTGTCCCAGCTTCCAGCTCCCCACGCCTGCCATCCCCCGACCCCTGCCATTCCTCAGACTGCATTGGCAGTCCCACCTTGGTCTTGTTAGCACTCTCCACTTTCTCTCTCTCCCCAGGTGATCCCCCTAAAGACAGGAGGCTCCGGGGCAGCCGTGTTGTTGGTCTCCATCCGTAATCCTTAGGCTATTCTGGGTCTCAGTAATAATTATTTCTTGAACTGAATTTCACTCCGAATTCCATTTTAAAAGGGGGATGAGATAAAGGAGGCTTTGTTCTGGTGAGAGGAGAGTCTGAATTGGATGAGCATTGTAGGGGAGTGGTGAGGAAAATATGTTCCATTAGATGAGCGGGCAGGTACAGTTGATACAAAAACAGCACCATACCTCCTGACGTTGGTCTTGCCATACCAGCGGAGTAAGACACTTCAAGAACCTGGTGTATCTGCTTGTTTTAAACAAAGAGAATTTCAAATAAAGGTTAACACAAAGGGCTTTGCTCGGAGCCTTTCACTAGTGAGTGACAATGATGCTAATCCCATTTTGGACTCAGACTTTATTAGTTTATGAAGTTGAAACATGTGCTTTGTGAAAACAGTGTTTCCTTTCCACCTGATTTTAACTGGTAATTGCTTCTCTGTGGTTCCTCTGGAGAACCTGTAGGTGTGGGAATGGGAATATGGGAAAGAGAAACTAACAGTGCTGAGTACCCAGGTATAATAAGAGAACCCTTGACGTGACTTAGACTGTCACTTAATGTCACAGTCCTTCCATTTCACCATCTGCAAGGTGATGATTAATAGTAGTCAATAATGTACTTTTCCTATAAAAGATGCTGTTATCACCAAGTATTAATATTGCTTCCAATGATTACTAAGTTGTTCTGAGGAAAAATAGAGCTTTGATTTCAGTAGCCAACTTCTTTTTACCTTGTACCATAGGAAAATCAATGCAAAATTATTTTATCTGGGTTGAGGCTTCGTGCCATTTGATCTTTAATAATAATAATCTCATCAGATGTACCTTAGTTAGGAGTCTGGTCAAAATGCAAGTCCTCATTTTAATATTGATGCAACATATTTATTGAACATCTAGTATCTCTTAGCATTGTACTTGGACTTAAGATTCTAAAAATGAATGTGTCTAAATACAACTCTGAGGATAAAATAGTATTCTCCTCTGCTGTTAAAAAACTTTCACTTGTGAAATGTTGGAAGTATGAAATGTCCACTAACTATTTTAAATCCCCCCCCCAATTCAGTAATTATTGTCTTTGTTCTTAAATATTAGAGTGGACTTTAGAAACTGTTTATAAAGCTCCTGATTCAGGGAATTGCTGTGGCTCTGAGAAATTGTCTAGTTTAATCCTCTTCAGTAAAATATATTGTAAGACCCGTATGGAACTTTGAACTTTCTAGCAGTTACTTTAGACAAAATAAAAAGAAATAAGTGAAATTAATTTTAGTAATACATTTAACCCACTGTATTGAAAGTATCTCAATATGTCATCAATACAAAATTTATTAACAAGATAAAAACAATGCTTTGTTAATGCTGTCTTTGAAATCCAGTGTATAATTTTCATTGGAAATACCTGATTTCTATTCAGATTTCATAAAACAGTTAAAAGTTATTACAGACGTATTTAAAGATTTATTTCTACAAATTTAAACTTAAATACAAATTTAGCTTCTCAGGGGCATTAGCTCCATTCTAAATACTCAGTAGCCACGTGTGGTTAGTGGCTGTCACTTGGAACAGCACAGACACAGGACATTTGAACCATCGCGGAAAGCTCTAATTCAAACCCCGGAGGGAACGGAGTGGCAGCTAGTGGCAGGCTTAGGGCGAGAATGTTGTTTATAAGGAGTCTCATAGACACAAAACCACTGCTGGGAGCCACTCAGTTCTCTGTGACTTTGGTTACTCTATGTATCTTATGTAAGTAGAATCATGCAACATGTGTCCTTTTCAGCCTGGCTTACCTCAACTAATGTCTTCAGGGTTCCTCCATGTTGTAGAATGTGTCAGAATTTCTTTCCAAATAATATTCTATTTTATGGATAAGCCACATTTCAAAGTTAAGATATAATTGACCTGTAACATTGTATAAATTTAAGATGTACATGTTGAATTGATTTATTTATTGTCTTATGAGGGCCACTGTAGCTTTAGCTAACAACTTTAGTTCCTGTTATGTAACTATTGCTTCTTTTTGTGTGTGATGAGAACATTTGAGATCTAGACTGTCACTAGTTTTGAAGTATTAGGTACTGTATTACAAACTGTAATCAATATGCTGCTGTGCATTGGATCTCCAGAACTCATTCATCTTTCACATCTTTCCAATTCCCCCAAGCCCCAGCCACCATATTTTGCTGTCTGTTTCTATAAGTTTGCCTTTTTAAAGATTCTGAATAGGAATGATATCATACAATATTGTCTTTGTCTGTCTAACTTATCTCCCTTGGAATAACACTCTCAAGGTCCATTCATGTTGTCAAAAGTGACAGGACTTCCTTCCTTCTTAAGACCAAATATTCCAGTGTATACCAAATTTTCTTTTTTTAAAATTTTTATTGTATATTGGAATATAGTTGGTTAGCAGTGTTGTGTTAGCTTCAGATGTACAGCAAAATGAATCAGTTATACATATACATGTATTTATTCTTTTTCAGATTCTTTTCCAATTTATGTTATTACAAAGTATTGAGTAGAGTTGCTTATGCTACACAGTAGGTCCCTGTTGGTATCTATTTTTTTTTTTATTGGCATATAGTTGATTTGCAGTGTTTCACCAGTTTCAGGTATACAAAAAAGTGAATCAGTTATACATATAAATGTTTCTTATGCCATGTTTTCTTTATCTGTTTGTCTCTTGATGGGCACTTAGGCTGTTTCCTATCTAGATTACTGTAAATAATGCTTCAGTGAATAATGTAGATATCTTTTTGATATTCTATTTTCACTTCCTTTGGTTGTGTACCTGAAGTGGGATTTCTGGATCCTGTGGTAATTGTATTTTTAATTTGAGGAACCTCCAAACTATTTTTCATAGGGGCTGAACCAACTTACATTTCTGCCATTGGTCTACAAGGGTTCCTTTTTCTCCATAGTCTCCCTAACATTTGCGGCTTTTGTGTGTGTGTGTTTTTTCTTGATAGTAGCCCTTCTAACAGATACCTCATTTTTGGTTTTGATTCTCTGCTGACTAGTGATGTTGAGTACTTTTTCATGTACTTCTTGTCCATTTAGATACTTTCTTTGGAAAAATGTCATAAGTTCCTCTTTTTTTTAAATAGCATTACTTATTTTTGGTGGTGTTGCTATTGAGTTGTGTGAGTTCTTTATATATTTTGGATATTAACCCCTTATTCATTATATGGTCTGAAAATATTTTCTCCCGCAGTTTGCCTCATCATTTTGCTTATTATTTGTTTTTTTTGTGAAGAAGTTTTTTTTAGTTTGATGTAGTCATGCTTGTTTATTTGTTTTGCTTTTACTGCTTCTGCTTTTGGTGTTGTATCCAAAAAATCATTGCCAAGACCAATGTCAAGGAGTTTTGTTTTATCAGGTCTTATGTTTAGGTCTTTAACCCATTTTGAGTTAATTTTTGTGAGTGGTGTTAAAGTCCAATTTCATTTTTTCTCATGTGGTTATGTAGTTTTCTTACCATATGTTGAAAAGACTATCCTTTCCCATGAGTGTTCGTGGCTCCTCTATGAAATATTAGTTGACTGTATATGTGAGGGTTTACCTCCAAACTCTTGATTCTGTTTCTTTGGTCCATGTATCTGTTATTATTTTCATTTTTTTTTTTTACTATACTGTCTTAATTACTATAGAACTCCAAAATGCAGTACTTGGATGTAATCTCAAAAAAGACACAATAATCCCTGTTCGTTTGCAGGGCAAACCATTCAATATCAAGTAATCCAAGCCTATGCCCCAACCAGTAATGCTGAAGAAGCTGAAGTTGAACGGTTCTATGAAGACCTACAAGACCTTCTAGAACTAACACCCCAAAAAGATGTCCTTTCCATTATAGGGGACTCGAACACAGAAGTAGGAAGTCAGGAAATACCTGGAGTAATAGGCAAATTTGGCCTTGGAGTACAGAATGAAGCAGGGAAAAGGCTAATAGATTTTTGCCAAGAGAATGCACTGGTCATAGCAAACAGCCTCTTCCAACAACACAAGAGATGAGTCCACAAGTGGCCATCACCAGATGGTCAATACTGAAATCAGATTGATTATATTCTTTGCAGCCAAAGATGGAGAAGCTCTATACAGTCAGCAAAAACAAGACCAGGAGCTGACTGTGGCTCAGATCATCAACTCCTTATTGCCAAATTCAGATTAGATCTGATAGAGTGCCTGAAGAACTATGGACGGAGGTTCATGATGACATTGTGTGGGAAACAGGGATCAAGACCATCCCCAAGAAACAGAAATGCAAAAAGGCAAAATGGTTGTTTAAGGAGGCCTTACAAATAGCTGTGAAAGGAAGAGAAGTGAAAAGCAAAAGAGAAAAGGAAAGATATACCCATTTGAATGCAGAGTTCCAAAGATAGCAAGGAGAGATAAGAAAGCCTTCCTCAGCAATCAATGTAAAGAAATAGAGGAAAACAATAGAATGGGAAAGACTAGAGATCTCTTCAAGAAAATTAGAGATACCAAGGGAACACTTCATGCAAGGATGGGCATAATAAAGGACAGAAATGGTAGGGACCTAACAGAAGTAGAAGATATTAAGAAGAGGTGGCAAGAAGACCCAGAAGAACTGTACAAAAAAGATCTTCACGACTCAGATAATCACAATAGTCTGATCACTGACCTAGAGCCAGACGTCCTGGAATGTGAAGTCAAGTGGGCCTTAGGAAGCATCACTACAAACAAAACTAGTGGAGGTGATGGAATTCCAGTTGAGCTATTTCAAATCCTAAAAGATGATGCTGTGAAAGTGCTGCACTCAATATGCCAGCAAATTTGGAAAACTCAGCAGTGGCCACAGGATTGGAAAAGGTCAGTTTACATGTCAGTCTCAAAGAAGGGCAATGCCAAAGAATGCTCGAACTACCGCACAATTGCACTCATCTCACACGCTAGAAAAGTAATGCTCAAAATTCTCCAAGCCATGCTTCAGCAGTCTGTGAACCATGAACTTCCAGATGTTCATGCTGGATTTAGAAAAGGCAGAGGAACCAGAGATCAAATTTCCAACATCTGTTGGATTATCGAAAAAGCAAGAGAGTTCCAAAAAAGCATCTACTTCTGCTTTATTGACTATGCCAAAGCCTTTGACTCTGTGGATCACAATAAACTGTGGAAAATTCTGGAAGAGACAGGAATACCAGACACCTGACCTGCCTCCTGAGAAATGTGTATGCAGGTCAAGAAGCAACAGTTAGAACTGGACATGGAACCACAGACTGGTTCCAAATCGGGAAAGGAGTTCATCAAGGCTGTATATTGTCACCCTATTTATTTAACTTATATGCAGAGTACATCATGAAAAATGCTGGGCTGGATGAAGCACAAGCTGGAATCAAGATTGCTGGGAGAAATATCAGTAACTTCAGATATGCAAAAGATACCACCCTTATGGCAGAAAGCGAAGAACTTAAGAGCCTCTTGATGAAAGTGAAAGAGGAGAGTGAAAAAGTTGGCTTAAAACTCAACATTCAGAAAACTAAGATCATGGCATCTAGTCCCATTACTTCATGGCAAATAGATGGGGAAACAATGGAAACAGTGAGAGACTTTATTTTTTTGGGCTCCAAAATCACTGCAGATGGTGACTGCAGCCATGAAATTAAAAGATGCTTGCTCCTTGGAAAAAAAGTAATGACCAACCTGGACAGTATATTAAAAAGCAGAGACATTGCTTTGCCAACAAATGTCCGTCTAGTCAAGGCTATGGTTTTCCCGGTAGTCATGTATGGTTGTGAGAGTTGGACTATAAAGAGAGCTGAGTGCCAAAGAGTTGATGGTTTTGAACTGTTGTGTTGGAGAAGATTCTTGAGAGTCCCTTGGTCAGCAAGGAGATCCAACCAGTCCATCCTAAAGGAAATCAGTTCTGGGTGTTCATTGGAAGGACTGATACTGACGCTGAAACTCCAGTACTTTGGCCACCTGATACGAAGAGCTGACTCATTGGAAAAGACCCTGATGCTGGGAAAGATTGAAGGCAGGAGGAGAAGGGGATGACAGAGGAGGAGATGGTTGGATGGCATCACCGACTCAATAGACATGAGTTTGAGTAAACTCCGGGAGTTGGTGATGGATAGGGAGGCCTGGCATGCTGCAGTCCATGGAGTCGCAAAGAGTTGGACACAACTGAGCAACTGAACTGAACTGTGGGTCCATAAAAACTTTAGGGTTGTCTTCTCTATTTCTGTGAAAAATGGGATTTGAATTTTGATAGAGATTGCATCAAATTTATAGATGCCTTTGGGTGGTATGGACATTTTAAATAATTTTTCTGATGCATGAACATAGGATAACTCTCCATTTATTTGTGTTTTCTTAAGGTTCTTTCAGCAAAATCTTATAGTTTTCATTGTTCAGTCTTTTATTGGTTAAATTTATTTCTGAGTATTTTATTATTTTTGATGCTGTTGCAAATTGGATAATTTTTATTTATTTTTCAGATCTTATGCTGTTCATGTGTAGAAATGCAATTAATTTCTGTATATGTGTATATCCTGCATTTACTGATTAATGAATTCATCAACTAATTCTAAGACTTTTTTAGTTGAGTCTTTAGAAATTGTGTGTGTGTGTATATATATATATAGGCCATATCATATACTTATCATGTGCTTATTGCACAGTTTTACTTAATCCTTTCTGATTTGGATGCCTTTTTTTCTTTTGTCTTGCCTCATTGCTCTAGCTAGGAGTTTCAGTACTATGTTTAAATAGAGTGGTGAGAGTGAGCTTTCTTTTCTTGTTCCTGATCTTAGATGAAAAGCATTCAATCTTTCACCATTGAGTATGATGTTAGCTGTCAGTTTATCGTATATGGCCTTTATTATGTTGAGGTTTCTACCCAGTTTGTTGAGGATTTTTAATTATGAAAGGATTTTGTAGAATACTTTTGCTGCATCTATTGTGATGATCATATGTGTGTGTGTGTGTGTGTATATATATTTATCTTTCAGTCCGTTAATGTGATGTATTACATTTATTGGGGGCTTCCCAGGTGGTGTAGTGGTAAAGAATCTGCCTGCCAATGCAGGAAATGCAAGAGACGCAGGTTCAATTCCTGATTCAGGAGGATCCCCTGGAGTAGGAAATGGCAACCTACTCCAGCATTCTTGCCTGGAAAATTCCATGGACAGAGGAGTCTGATGGGCTACAGTCCACAGGGTTGCACAGAGTTGGGAAAGACTGACTGAGCATGAATACAAGATCACAGTTTTGATGTTTTTGTCGAACCATCCCTGTGTCACAGGGATAAATCCCACTTGGTCAGGGTGTATGATCCCTTTAATGTGTTGGTAAATTCAGTTTGCTAATATTTCATTGAAAATGTTTGTCTCTTGTGTTCATCAGGGTTATTGGTCTAAGTTTTTTTTTTTTTTTTTTTCTTGTGGTGTCCTTATCTGGCTTTGATGTCAGGGTAATGCTGGGCTTGTAAAATGAGTTTTGGAATGTTTCCTCCTCTGATTTTTTTTTTTTTTTTTGAAGAGTTTGAGAGGGATTCACCTTAATTCTTATTTAAATACATGGTGGAATTCACCAGTGGAGCCATCTGCTCCTGGGCTTTTTTCTTTGTTGGGAGGTTTTGATTACTGATCAGTTTCCTTATCATTGGTTTGTTCAGGTTTTCTATTCATGATTCTGTCCTGGTAGATTGTATGTTTCAACAACTACTTCCCTATCCATTAAGATTACATCGTTTCCAAATTAGTAGCAGTGGAAATGTTGCTTCACTGGACAGCCCTAACTCAAGATCTATGAATGGGAATGGGGGCAGTCTCTATTCCAGTCATATTTCCTGTGAAACTATGACATTTGCTTTCTTTTTTCCCATAGAGAAGACATTTTAGAAGTTCATACATTATTAGACATTATCGTCATCTATAAGATCATGTATTCTTTTTTGTTTCACTATCTTCAACTCCTTCCACCCATTGCCCATTCCAGAATGTAAATTCCATGACAGGTTTGTTGTTTTTTGGCTGTATTGTATATTGCTATATTCCTGGTGCTTAGAACTGTGCCTACTACACAGTAGGCATTCAGTAAGGTCTAGGGAATGCATGAATGATGCTCAAGCATTGTGTTTACTGGATATCATTTTAAAAGGCTCTAGATTTGGCTTCTTTTGAATAACTCAGTATTTGTTTTCCTGGAGTAAAACATTCTAGTACAAAAATATGCTTGTAAGTATTATAGACCTTGTAATTGTAAAAAGAGACAAGGTATAAAAAATACTTATTGGGAGATGAAAGAAGCCAGAGATAGACTAGACAAAGTAAGTGTAAGTTTGCTTCCTTCTAATTTAATAGGATTGTCTCCAAAGTGGTATTATGTAAAACATCAGAAATTTTTCAACATTGATAGCTTAGACTTATCAAAGAGTAATTTAAAAAAAAAAACCTTTAACTATAAAGTTGGAGGTTAAATGATTCAGTTGGATCATAGTTGTCAAGATGAGAGCAACTATCATTCCTGCTTTCTAAAATAAGAACCCTTCATTGTTTCCTCTCTGCAACTTTTTATTGATTTGCACTGTGATGAGGCTACTACTTCAACAGTCTCAGACTCTGCCTGAGACACAAATTAAGAGTTTTTAAAATAGCAAGAACTTTAAAACATTATCACAGGTTGGAAACCCAGTCCTTTCTCTTGTAAGCAAGGAAACTTGATTCTGAGAGGTAAGATGATGTCCGGAAGCATTTTTTAGCCTCTTTTATGTTGGACTGGTTTTCCTTGTCTTGGATTTTACTAAGGATATAATCTCAGCTCCAGTTAGAAAGGGAGATCACAATGCCAGGTGTCAAATTCACCAATCAGTCCTCTCCACAATGGCTGAAGTTTGACATGTCTCCATGTTTGTCCCAGGAAACTCTTAACTGTTCTCTTATTAGCAGTAGGGAATTAAATTTCCTATGTAGACAAATTGACTTCTAAATTAGAAACAAAACCACCACCAAATGGAGAGGCACAGACACACTTTCTTGTTTCAATTTGAAGCTTTCTCAGAGTAATTTTTCTCCTCGTCCCCTTCTCCATATTTTCCACAGACTTTCTTTTACTGTTTGAATTCACCATCTAGTTACTACCTTCTCTGAAGAGGAGATTTTGGTCAGCAATTCTTAAAAATAAACTTAGTATCCTAATTAAAGTGGAAGAGTCAAAATAGACTACTGAAATGAAGACTGTTTTAAGTCGTGTAGGTATTATGTTTGGGCAATTCTTGAAAAGCGGGGGAAAACTCTTCAGGGAGATTTAGAACTTTTTGTTCTAAACAAGAGGATTTCTTTAAAAAAAAATAAAAATAAAAGGATGTGAATTGGCTTAGAGTAAAAAGACAATAGACTTAGGAAGGAAAAGAATGTATTTTGTAGATAAGACAAATTCATGGCCTTGTGCATTAAATTTTACACAATATAACCCACTGTACTGTGGGTTTAATGCTAATATCTTCCTCCTGTCTAAAATTAATGACTGTGTACCCTCGTTTTTCACATAAATGTTCCCTCACTCTACCCTTAATCTGTCTCCAGTTGACTCAAAAGTGATAAAATAATCTCCAAATAAATTTAATTTTGAATCAAAAAATAAATATACCCACACACCTTTTTTCTTAATAGAAAAAGGAGAATGAAGCAGAGAATACAAAATGGTAAAGACTGTTAAAGATTATTTTAATTCTCATCTAAATCTTAAGCTAGCAAGTTAAAACACCTTGTATAGAAGGCAGAGAAAACCTGTCCTTTGACATCACTTTCACTCACACCGCTCCCTACGCATGGGAAAGAGCAGATGTCTGGTTTCCAGAGTATTAGGCTTTCCCCTGAGTACTTTAGTAAAACTAGTATTTCGGAGAAAAGCTACAGCTCCTTCTGATCTTTAGCATTTTGTAGCTTAATAATATTATACACTAGAAGTGTTTCAGCTTTGAATGAGCTTTGAATATTTATGCATTTGCAGTAACCCAAGAAAGGCTATGAAAAATTCTTGGAACAAGCTTTATTTAGAAAACCCCATTATTCTGAAGATAAAAAAAAAAAGAAACTCATAGTTTTCATAAAGGCTAGTGGATATACAATATAGTATATGTAAGGGCACTGACTAGAGAGGAAGAAGACTCAATGGATGACATTTCTTTTTCTTTGTCTTTTTCCTACTAATTATGTACAAAATCTCTATTAGATATGGTATTTCTCCCCTCCTTACAGAAAAAATATACTTGGAAATTCCTATCTAAAGCTAATTTGACATGAAGACTATAGCGCCCTTTAATGGGGGTATCCAGGTCCCTTTGGGGATTTTTTTTTTTTTTAACATACACCATGTGGTGCAATCTGTTCCAGGCTACAAGGAGGGGCCTGGGGAAAAGCTCTATGGGGGCCAGGAATAAAGTCCTCTCTGGGAGTTGTTGAGGTACTAACTAGAAATGGGGGAAATGGAACAGTCAAAGCCCAGAAATCCCTTCCCCTCTGCCCTAAATCATAACCTGGGGAACATTAAACTTAGGTTTATTGAAAACACAATTTAGCAAGTTAATCAATTTGGGGGAGAAAAAACCTCAACCTTTTCTGAGATGGTTACATTGCTATTCATTTTGTATTTTAATCTAACCTACTGGTGATTTAATTTACAGAACTCAAAGGAAGCGTAATGCTCAAATATTTGAGGACGTTCACGTATCAACCACTGTTTAATTTTGGAATGTGCCTACTTGCTTGACACAATATTTTACCATCTCAACAAATGGTTAGCCTTTTTTTTTCACTTGACTAAAGAGAAATAAGTTTCACATTGCTTCATTCACCTTCTTATGTGCATATGCTGGGAAAGATTGGATGTTAAGAAAAAAAAAACTTCCTCATGTTCTCCCTACTACATCTAAATCTGTTTACCAATTCGAAGCTGCTAAAAAGCCCTGCATTCTCCTGCTAAATCAACTGGATGGCTAGAAACCAAACTGTAATGTAACAGGAAAAAAAAAATATATCAATTTATTTTCGTGACAGAACATTCTTGAGAAGGTATAAAATTGTTCTGGTCTCTATGCCAGTTTTCTTTTTTCTTCCTTTCTCTGTCTTGCTTTTTAAAGGGCTTTCGGCTTTTAAGCCGATCCTTTTTATAGTTATGTAACAGTTCTAATATTTTGTGACATTTTGTATTGTGACACTATAGATGAAATTGTCATCGGACTGACACTCTGTGCTGTTTATTCCTTAATTACAACTGTTAGCACTGGAGAGAAGTGTGCTCATCTGCCAGCACATATTATGAAAACAACATTATTGTTACCCACACCAACACCCACTCAGCAGGATATTTCCAAGATGGTAGTTTAGAGGACCTATCAGCACAATGGATTTTTTTTTTTTTCCAGCTTGTCCTATTGTCATCTTATAAAACTACAAACCAGTTTGAAATGGAAAGTCTTTCATTGTAATGTGGACTCCCTTTACTAAGCAGGGGCTGCTTTTATAATTAGAAAAATTAGAATTTTTTTTTTTTTTTGAGCTCTCCAGCAGTGGTGGATTGAACAGTCTCAGGGTTGTTCAGGGTTGTGACCCAAAGCTTTCTGACTGACAGTTGTTTGAGAAATAACAAAAATAGAAGGGAGAGGGAAGGGCAGATTTAAAGATGAAAAGATAAGAGAGGAGTTTACTTGTATTCACAGGTTGGTGCTCTTTAAATAATCAACTCAAAATCCAGTGACCATTCTCAGCTCTACTAGTTCTTTTTCAGAACCCAGTCTGAGCCCTGCTGAAACTAGCTGCTTATTGAACACTTAACAGTTTACTTCTTTCTTCCAGAATTTTTACAGGATCA
Source organism: Cervus canadensis (assembly GCF_019320065.1). NCBI lineage: Eukaryota > Metazoa > Chordata > Mammalia > Artiodactyla > Cervidae > Cervus > Cervus canadensis. The sequence continues at coordinate 21,306,214 of NC_057407.1, read as the reverse complement.
GTTATCTATGAGGGACGGACGAAATCCTATGACTCATTTCCTAATCAGTGTTACTATACTAAAGCAGTTGTCATTGTCTTTTCACCTGTTAAAAAACTAAAATGTAAGCAAACCTCTTGGATCTTGTGCCTTATCCTCTTAATAAAACAACTGAAAAGTAAGATTCTAGAAAATGTATAATCTGGTATTCACTCTTTAGATGAGAATCATGGAAATGATTAGAAAAAAAACAAAACAGCACACAACACTCAGCAACTTATTTAATCAACAGCCCATTTTCCAATATCAGCTTTTAACACTTCCATGAGTTTGGTAGAAGACAAGTTTATGACACTGAAATGGCAGTAGATCTTCCAGTGATAACCTGGAAGTTGCCGGCAGATTCTCAAACCTTCATTGTCGCAGAGGACGTAATGAGGCAATCTCTCTTACTCCTAAAGTCCCCGCAGTGACCTGAATACTCTTTAATATACAGCTTTACTAGATAGGTTTCTGAAATACTATGTGGAGAAGCTATTGCTGCGCCCTCTTTTGAATGGTATCTTCTGCTTCATTTCCATTTTCACTAGTAGCAGGATACGGTGCTCTTCCTAAAAGAAACTGTTCCCATTTGGGAATATATTCTTCTACTGATGCCCAGTAAAGAGTCTGGGGGAGAAAAAAAAAACATCCAAAAGTGAAAAAGCATATCAAGCAATTGAACTTGGCTCTTCATAATAGTCTAAATGTTTATTCCCTTAAGTGTGCGTGTGTGCGTGTACACACACACTCACACACACTCACACACATACGTAGAATGCACTTCCTCTGCAGAATATTTTATGTTAATTTTAGAAAAAAAAATCTGGCTACTTACTAGTGTTAATTTTCAAATTTCTCAGTAAAACCAGAGCCTGGCAGAATTACAGGTTTTACAATTTTATTGTGATTTTACACGCCCTCTTGTGGCCAATCATGTGATTATTCCCAGTAGTATCATTTATGGCCACAAAAATCATTAAAAGTTCTTGTTTAATGTTTCTAATCCCGTACCAAATGACTCTTCATACTATAATTATCACAATGAAATGATTCACTGTGAACAACTGCCTTAGAATTAACAGGAAAAGAAGTGACCTGGGATGAGATCAGGAACTGAAATATAAAGAGGATGCTAACAGGATTCGGGTGAATTAACCCCTTGACTGTATGAGGGAGAAACATTAAAAATACGTATCCACTCTATCTTTTAGAACAGCACTTGATGTGGCAAATTGTAGCTTCTTCCCACACTTTTTTGGATAATGACAAAATAATACCAACATCACCTAGCTATTTTTAATTCAAATAACTTGGAAATTGAGGTGCTGTGTTTCTGCCTTGGTTGGAGCAGTCCTTAAGCTACAGAAGCTCCAACTGCATCACTGGATAGCTGTCCATGAGCTGGGTGGTCTCTTGGTTGACTGTCCTAAGTAAGCTGCCAAAAACTCTGTGTCATAGGAGGGCATTTTATATGAGATCATCAATATCAGTCTCATCTTGGGAAATTCAAAGAGTTAGATAGCACTGGGGACACACTCTGAGCAATAAAAAGGCATGGGGTGGGAGGAATTTCCTAGTGGTCCAGTGGTTAGGATGCGGCGCTTCCACAGTAGGGGGCTTGGGTTCGACCTGTGGTCAGAGAACTAAGATTCCATGTGCTGCATGACCAAAAAAATAAAATACTGTCATTTGAAAAAAAAAGATAACGGGAGTTCTGCAAACTGAAGATGGTATGGGCCTCCATTTATCTAGGCGTCTATGCATGTGGTCTGAGAAGTAGCCTGACGTACTTAAAACAGGGGCCATCCTGCTGTGCGAGACTCGCTAAGAAAAATACCAGCCGAGGCCTGTGGTTGGGTGTTTCTCCGCCATTCACGGCTGGATTAACCCCCATTGTTTGGCCCTGTCCAGGCCAGGGTAAGGTATTGGAAAATTCAACAAAGAAAAAGACATGCCCAGGGCACAACTTTGAACGGGAGTTTTTTCTGTCCTTGATCACTGCCTTTTCTTATTGCCCTAGATGACACAGAAGATTGCGGGGCAAATTCTCAGCCTTTCATTTTTGAGTCTGTTCACCTCCTTGGTTAGGCAGCAAGCAAAACTGCACTTAGAAAAAGGTCATTAAGAATATAGTGAAACTATTTTATATGTAGCAAATTCCCTTTCGGCACACATACATGCATATACCAACTATGGTTTATTTTTGCCAGCCATCTTCTCAATCTGTTCTTGAACAGAGCAAAATCAAACAGACAAAAGCCACGCTGTGCTGCATGATAATATGCATTTAAATAGCGCTGGTTGCATTTTTCGGTGAAGAGACTGAGCTGCTACTTGTAACATCAGCCAACAGGAAAAGCATTTTGGTGAGGCTGTCATCTTAAGATTTAGTGCATATTGTCTGTTAGGATTTAACAAGAGAGTAGTTTCTAAGTGACTTGGTGAAAAGACACAAGGTCTTGATAAAATTTTCACTTGATGTAAAAATTTTTTAAAACCAAAATACTTACAGACTACTACATCATACAAGGTATGGCACTGTGGACAGAGAGATCAATCGGGTACATTTTGTGTATTTTATTGGATGCAGAAAGCTGGGAAATACACAGAGCCACTTAAAATGCACCACTGACAGAATAGGAGTCTCTTGTTGGACATTTGTTCCTTAAGATTCTCACCTCAAGAGCAGCCACCTCAGCTGGTAGAACTGGATGAATCCGGGTCTGTAGAGACTTTTCTGCTGCTTCTATATCCTGAAACAGATAGAAGCATTTTTCAAAACATTCACAGACACACACAGCACCTCTAATAGCAATAGCTATGTATTTCTAATCTCTTGCTTCAACTCTTCTCTGCATACACAGTTTAAACTCATGGAGATGATGCTGACACAGAACTGATCACTGCTTAATTAACCAGTGGCAAATAGAGAAGCAAGTGTTTCTTATTTTAAAATAAAAGGCAGGGGATGGGGGTGGTACATCTAAGTTCTGCCTTTTTCATTTTAAGTAGTTAGTAAATGCCAATAATTCTTGGAAAAAGAACTTCCTCTAAAACTGCTCAGAGGACTAACTTAGCTTTAAAATCCTTTAAAAACAGCCAGATGGATAAAATAGTCAAATATTCCGATACTAAAAACAATCAGATCCTCAGACCCACACTAGGCTAACCTTCAAAGTGGAGAGTTCTAGTCTGTCTAGATCATGCACATGGTATATTAATGACACACCTTTCATTTATGCAGGACTTCATATTTGAATTTTATACATAGGCAAATAGTCCCTATATTTAAAAGGTCCATGAGGTACCTGAGTACTCTGCAATAAGAACCTTTCGCTACGCTGTTTAGACTTTTAGTACCAGATTTCTAAGCTAATCTCAAAGGCAAATTTTATTGCGAGGTAGTATATCCTTCAGCTCATGGCATTCAAGCACTGTGTGTTACTAAGTACTTAAACATGTAGATACTTATGTTTTCTCTTATGGATGTAGAAACACAAGAGTATTTAAGCTTGATTCATACTTCAGGAACGATTTTATCTAGATCTGTACATAAAGTTCATGCCCAGAAATGTAAGACTTTACAAGTTGTTAGAGAGATACTCCAGCCCCGTGTAGTAAATTCTCCCCAAATCAGCACCTCTCTTGTCTCATGCTTGCTCAGGTCTGTCCAGTTCACAGGGCCACCGGTGGGAAGGCTGTGTAAATTCTGTCTCTCAGCTTAATAAGTTGATAGAAAAGAAAAAGTTCTCTGCTCCATGTAGAAGCACAGGAGCGATCTGAGTACAGGGCTGTTGGACAGAAGGAGAGCGATGGAAAAGGGCGTGGGAGTGGGGTGTGAAGAAGCCAACGCTGAACAGGAGAAAAGAGATAGCAGATGGCAGCGGCGGGAGCAAGGGATGGGTGTGAAATGGAAAAGGGAAAAACAGGAAATTCCCTAAAGGGACTCCCCAAAGTTGCACAGCCATTAGTGCACCTGCTGTCTGGAGGAAGGTGATTTGAAGGGGAAAGAAAATGATTTAGGGATAAAAAGCTCATCTATTAGCATCTCTGTCCCATACCAGCAGTTCACGACCAACATGCAGGCTTAGAGGGCTTTTGATGTCAATGATACAACAGACACGGGATACCAACTCTTCTGTTTACACTGAGATTCAACAGGGTTCTGGAAAAACCGCTTTATACATCTAGGAATCAAACAAAACTCACAATCCCAATGTTACCATTATTCTAAGAACAGTTACAAAGTTACCTGAACTGGGAGATCTAGGTGCTACTAGCACCTGTCAGTTCAGTTCAGTTCAGTCGCTCAGTCGTGTCTGACTCTTTGCGACCTATAGGCAAGATTAAATATTTTTCTTAAAGATCAGGAAATAAGAATACTGAGTATCTTGTAGAGAAGAGCAGATTTGCAGTGGAAAGAGCAGACAGGAGGAGAGGGACGCATGGCCTGGAAAAGCAGGCCCAAGTCCGCCAAACCCGGCTGTCATCTCTGCAGCATTTGGACAAGGGATTATCACCCCTCGAGAGAACTTCTTCCGTAGCTCAAGTCATATTTCACTTCTTTCAATGTTTTGCTTACCTCTCGGACTCCTCCTCCCCCTCTGCTCCTTGGCTGGCTCTTTTTTCCTCTCATTAATCCTCAGTGTGGGCTTTCTTAAGATTTGAGACATCTGGCCCCAGCTTTTCACTTTTTCTGCCTCCAAGATTGTCTCTGATTCAGTATCAATTATTATTATAGAAGGATGGCTAGTTTCTCTTCCTGGCCCTTAATTCTAAACCTGATAAAACTAAACTCATCTTTTTCCACTGACTGTATTAAACGTGTACTAGTGGGAATTCTATCCACTCAGATACCTATGCTGTATCGTGTAATTCCAAATCTTATTCCTGCCATTTAAAAATTCAGCGCTCCCTATATTGTTCTTTCAGGATGTCTCCTCTGGCCTTTTCATGTGATTGTTAATGCTGTGGCCTTCTGATTACACTTATTCATTCAACAAATACTTAATGCTTACTTGTACTCATGCCTAGACCATATTGTACTTTAATACATACTTGGAATTGATTAGTTCTGCTAAAAGCTACTTTACATATGTCCTCCCCTAGATTTAAAAAAAGATAAATTGGTACCCACAACACAGAGGATCAAGCAGGCATTCCTTAGCCTGACTCAGAATCTCAGCAATTTGACAGCATCCTTCTGTAGCAAGTTGTATCTTAATCCTTCGACATAAGAACCTTCTTTTTCACTATATGCTGCCTAAAGGAAAGGACTATGTCTTATATAACCTTTAAGCATCTGAGAATCTAATAAGTGCAGGGTATGTACTAGGTACTGAAATATTCATTAAGTAAATACAGGCTGAAGGGTCAAAGAATCCTGAGTATAAATCAGAAACTTTAAAGAAAAAGAAAAAAGTACCCAAGGGGGTAGGGGAAGAAAAGGAAGAAAGAGGAAAACAGGGGCTTGCTGGCCAGCTTTACCTGACTCCCTTGTTGTCTTGTTGTATAGACTTGTCACTAGATCATTTAAAATTGTTAGAAAACAGCTGACAAAGCAGTCCCTACAGCTTGAAGATAAACAGATCTAACTGCTATCTAGTAGGTGGCATAGCTACACAGAGAATAAATATATCAAGTGACCTTAGAACACAATATTTTGAGTGAGCAACCCTAGTGAGATACACTCTAAGGACAAAAAGAATCTTAGTAAAAGCATCTTACTGAAAACGATTCTTTATAATCACATGGACAGTGACAGTGCTGTCTGGATCATAGGATATAAGGTACAGAAGTACTTGTGCTGGTGTTGGAAACTTCTTTGGGAACAGATTTTGGATTTCAGAAAAAGAAGTTAGAGGTATAAAATCTATGATTTTAAGTTAAAAGCCTTGCAAACTGGAATCCTGGAATTTCTGATAGGAGCTCTTATCTTTTTAAAAAAAAAAAAAACAAAAAAACAAAGGTCAAAATAAACACCACCATTGCCCAGAGAGAGGGCTCTGAACATATTTCCTACCAAAAGGATCCAGGGCTCCTTGGAACAGTGGCTGTTCCAGGTCTCAGCAACAAATGCACATGATGAGCCTGGAATGTTTCATCAGAACAGAAAGGAAACTGTCATGCTGCTGAGATCTCAGCAGAGGCATTCAGGAGCTAATCTGAAGAGGTTCCCACTTGTTTAAAATGGGACAAGTTGACAATAAATGGGAATAAATACTGAAATGGATTGAAACATTTCCAACCCAGGACACCTCAAAAAACAACAGCAACAAAACACAAAACAATATAAAAAACCAACCAAAACCAACAACACCTAATTGGTCACTTTTGCAGGACAGTAGAGAGCCAACTTATTATTCTGAAAACTAAATAGAATCAAGCATTCGTCATGCTTATTCCTCTATGAAATATACCTCAGTGTAATCAAATAATTGATGAGGACAAGTGTCTCTTAATATAACTAATCAGCAGTTGAATGAGAAGGAATAAAAGAATTTGAATATTGCTTTTCATAACCCCTAATGAGTATACTTAGGCAGTGATCATCAATGCCTAACATTCCAAAAAAAGAGAGACAGCTGGCATTATGGAAGTGTTCTTCCCAAAAACATAGAATCTGAATCTGCTCAGGCCTCTCTATAATCTGTACTGCTAATGAAGTATTTCTTAGCCTCAAGTAGCTGCTGAGCACTTGAAATATACAAGTCTGAATTAAGATGTGTTGTGATGTACAATACACACTGAATTTTGAGAGTCTAGTAAGAAAATAGAATATAAAATATTTACTAACTTTTTATAGCAATTAAATTTGAAATATGTTTGAAGTCTTAACATTTTACTTAGTCTGTTCAGGTTGACATTATTAAAATTAGTTCCTTGGAAATTTAAAATTACATATGTGGCTTGCACCACATTTCTGTTACACAACACAATTTAGATCTGTCAATTATATTAAAAGGAATGAGGGGAAACAGAGCAACATGTTAAATGAGTACCTCAGTGATGGAAGTAGTGATACCCAGAAACTCAACGGGACAAATGACCCAATTCCTTTAACAAATATATTAAAAGCAGGGATAAAAGAGCAGGGAGAACTGTGAGAAATTTAGGAAACCTCTATCAATTACAAGTTGAATTTTATGTGGAACCTGATTAGCTATTTGAGGGTTTATTGTTAATTTCTTAGGTTGATACTGACATTTTGATTTTGGTTAAAACAGTCCTTATCTTTTAGTGACAGACACTGAAATAAAGGGATGTACAGAAATATTTACAGGTGAAACAATGCAGTGTCTGAAGGTTAGCTTCAAAGTGATGTGAGGGGGTAGAGGTGAAGAGTATAGACAAAACAAGCTGGCTGTGTTCTGACAATGATTGAATATGGGTGATAAGTGCATGGAAATATTCTTCTATCCCTTCTTTTGCATAGTTGTGAGATTTTTCATAGCAATTAAAAAACAAGCTTCCAGTGGGTGAAAGTATAACTGTTACTCTGTGGCATGACTCGGGAGCCTGTATAAACAAATTGACTCCTGAAAAGGAAAAGGAAGGAGCACAAAGCATCATGTACCAAGATCTGTCTTTGCTCCTCCCTGCCTACATCCCTCCCTCCCCATCGAGCTGCGGCTGGGCTGGGTTTAATCTTTTAAGCTGCTGGAGTGGCAATTTCTGGGATACAAAAAATAAGATATTAAAGACATGAAGTGTAAGGGTCATTGGTACAAAGAACGCAGAGACATGTGTTAAACATACGCATTGGGGAAAGTGAGAAATGTGAGAGGAAAGAGCAGAGACCTGGGCCGCCAAGTACTGGCCATCCTGGGTGGCAGTTGTGACTGCCAGTTGCCCCGTGGAGGCTTCCAGGACGTCCCTGAAGGAGAGCACCGGCTGTGTGTCTGACCTGCTGGAGGACACTCTCGTTCTTCCTCACTCTGTCCTATTGGTCCATCTCACAAGAGATGGACCTGTTGCCAAAAAAGCATCTTTTGGGGTTTAAACTAAATTTTGTGGAGGAAAAGGTGGGAGAGAGGGCGGTTTTTATCATGGAAATATTTGTAGAATAAAATATTTTCAGGCTTCTAAGTCCATTTATGTTTGATTTTTAAAGGCAGATAGAGTTCATTGTATTAACGGTAACAGAAAAAAAAAAAATCACTGAGCCAGTTTTCAAAATCCACTGTCTTCCATGACATTTACTGACTAAACCCTTACTATGAATTTTCTTCACTACTTACATTCATATACATTTTTTACTAAGTTTGAATCTTTGATGGGATTACTCTCATTCCCCTTTTAAAATCAGTCTTTGATATTTGTGCTAATTTATTTATCCAAATGCAATTAAAGACACTTTTTGTTGGGATTTTACTAAATCTAAAAATAATTTTGTGACAGATGACTTAGAAAAAATAATAGTTTCCCCAGTCAGGATTAAGGCTTATGTCTTCATTTAAGTTTTCCCTTAAAACTGCCACTGAAGTGTAATAATTATCTTCATAGCAGTCATACAGATCCTTTGTTAAGAGCATTCCCAAGTATGTATTTTATAATTTTATTGCTAACGTGAATGTGATCTCTATTTTCCACCTGTATACATAGGATTGCTATTGATTTTTATATGTTTATGTTTTACCCCTTAATTTTACTCAAATCATACTAGTTTTGAAACAACCTTGGCTTCTCTTAAGTATAAAGACATGTCATTGAAAGATGCTAGTGTTATAGCTTTCTTTCTTAAAGTTAAAGCTCATGCCCTTTTAGTGTTCATGATACTGTTCAGAACATGGGAATAAGGTCAGATAATGGACAGTATACAGTCATCCTTACTTTGTTTACTATATTATAGGAGTGCTACCAGGTTTTAAGGGCACCATTTTCAATTGCACTTGGTACTTAAGTACCTATTCTGCTCTAACTTAATCTGTGTGTGTGTGTGTGTTCAGGAGAATCTTATTCCTTGATTGTGGATCAAATCTGTGCCCCCTACACTGGGAGCACAGAGTCTTAACCACTGAACTGCCCAGGAAATCCTATTTGATCTGTTCTTGCAAAGGGATGTTAGGAGTGATACATTATGGTTTTCTCATCTCTATAAATTAAGGGATTCGCCCAGATCAGTGGTTTTCCCAGTTCTCTAGAGACCCAGCAGTACAGTCAAGGAAGGGACTGTAGGACTTTGGGCCAAAGCAGGACCACTTTTCTCTGCTGTGTGTGCTCAGTCCTGTCTGAATCTTTGTGACCCTGTGAACTGTTGCCCGCCAGGCCCTCTGTCCATAGTGTTTCCCAGGCAAGAGTACTGGAGTAGATGGCCATTCCCTCCTTCAGGGGGTCTTCCCGACCCAGGGGTTGAACTTGCATCTCCTGCATTGGCAAGTGGGTTGTTTACCACTAAGCATCGGGGAGGACCTTTATTTTACATCTGTGGGAAAAGTTTTTATGCTAAAAAACAAAAAAGACTTTAGATAAGAATCTAAAGCTATATGCTTTTTACAGTCTTTCCCAGCTCAAATTCTGTAATCAAGTCCTATTTATCTTAACAATAACTTCTGTGGGAGAGTCACTAAAATTATATCCCTCGTATATAAAAATTATATATGAGGGAAAGAAGGACAAAAAAAGGTTGCATATCCAATTATTCAAAGTGACTAAGCACACATGTTAAAAACTAGGGGGAAACTGCATCTGTAACTTTACCTGGCATGTAAGAGAGTTAAAAAAATGTTTATAAAAAGCTGAAAGGAAATATAGAAAAATATACTAATTTCTGGACAGGCAGATGATATAGAAGGTTTTCCATCTTGGCTCTTTCAAGTTTTTTTATAATAAGAGTATATTATTTTGATAATTAAGGGAAAAAACACCATACCAAACTGGTTTCTCAAGACTATGAAACTAGGTTCATTACCTTCCTTTTAGATGACAGTGATTTCTTAGCTACCTCCTTAAATCTTTCCATTTTTGAAATTACTTTGCTAAATAGCAAATGAATGAATCTTTCTTAAAAACTCTTTCATATGTTTACGTCTTGCTTTTTTTTTCCTTTTTTTTTTTTGCTCACAACACTATATTATCTCTACATACCAAGTCTCAACTTCATTTCATCTCACAATTCAGCCTGTTTCCTGGGGCCTTCCAAGCCAGTTAGCTTAGGATCCCGTGAACATTAATAGGCCGTTCATTCTTCTGGTCTTGGCTCGTCCTTGAGAACTCAATAGAATGTCTTCCCGCTTAGCTTAGCTTCTTCTCTGAGACCTCATAGAATATTCTAGCTCTCCAAGAGTTTTTAACACTTCTAAAGTGCTAAGTACTTTAACACTCCTAAAGTGCTGAGTACCCTGGAGGAGGGCGTGGCAACCCACTCCAGTATTCTTGCCTGGAAAATCTCCATGGACAGAGGGCCTGGCGGGCTACAGTCCACGGGGTCACAAAGAGTAGGACACTACTGAGCGACTGAGCACACAGCAAAGTGCTGAGTATTCCACAGCGTGTAATTAATGTTTGATCATACAGGGTCTCTGTTTTGCATATATTTTAGGTCATGAACAGAGCCTGTAAGCTACTTGATGTAAAGGACCTAACTTGTAGTTACTTTGTTACTCTCACTTTCGGCTCAAAACTAGCTCAAGAGTAAAGAGCTGGGCATTCATCAAATACTTGGGCATTAAAAGGAAGACAATATCACCTGCACTCGCCGATATTACCTGCACTCACCGTAACAAGTAGCAAGCAAGCCGTGAAGACTTCCAATTTGGATTTTCTGACTTTTCAGAGCAACTTCTAGATTACCCTATATATTTCCATTTAAAAATAAATATTGCAAATACCATTGGGCAAGTAAGACATATGGCAATATAGAATGCTTTGGTAGCACTATGGCTGTGACTTAAATTACTGTGGATCAAACTGCCAGAAGCTGAGAAGATAACTGAATTTTCCTCTTCCTTTATCCTCTAGTGAGGACAGAAGAGAACTACATCATGCCTATCGATGAAAATATTTAACAATAAAAAACTGAAAACACTGCTTTATAACTTAAATAATATAGCCTTACTACCAAATGTTTTAGTCATAGGATCTCTTGGAAGCTCGAATGGAAGCAAACTTTAGGGTTTTAATTATGGATGAAGCCATACAATTCTGGAAGCAAAGTACAGCAAGCAGCCAAAAATGTTACACATATGATTTTACTCCAAATGGGCACACTGGCCAAATGGTGAGGCCCTGCGCAGTCACATACTTTGACCACCTCCTCCATCACCATCAAAGAAGATCCTGGGAAATCTGTTACCTCAGATACGAAATCTGTATATTGACTGTGGCCCCAGGAGGGCAAAATCAAATTGTTTCGCGCATATGATAGGTACTTTATCGTGTTTCAGAATCTCCCTACAAATCAAAGAAGATGGAAGATAGAAGCTATGTCTTTTTTTTTCTTTTTTTGGTTGCGTTAGGTCTTAGTTGCGATATGAGCATGAGGAATCTTAGTTCCCTGACCAGGGATCCAACTCATGTCCCCTGCATCCGAAGACAGATTCTTAACGACTGGGCTGCCAGGGAAGTCCCCAGAAGCTATGTCTTGTATTTGTTACTTCTTGTACAAAGATGGCTTTAAAGTTCTAAAGTTATTGATTTTTCATTAGCCTAAGCAAACGTCAAGGCTCTCATTTTAATAAGTGAAAATCCATGCTTCTTGTCTAGTTAACATGAATTTAAATAGTAGTGTATCATTAATTCTATTTGTTACTCAAAGGAATTACATAAATCAAAGTAATGGAATTGAATTAAAACCTTTTTGCAAAAGTGGGGAAAATAGGTTTCATTCATTCAGAGAATCTTACCTTTAAAAGACTAACATTCCTTTGTAAAGCGGCGTTAGCTGCTTGTGTCTGAGAGGCCTTTCCCTTGTTTTGATCTTCAGGTTTATTCTCCATTCGTTGAAGTAACATTAATCTCTGTGATACTCTACAAAAAAATGAAGATTATGTAACGATTTTAAAAAGAAACATTTTATTGCTTGGCCAATATAAATCATTTCTTAATTGCACCTCACTTCCAGTTCAACCTACTTTTAAAGCCAGTTACTATATGTCAGTTAATAAGACAGTGAACAACTTAGGTAGTTCAGGAAGTCTTCAGTCTCAGTGAAATTATTTTTATTTTCATATTTACACTGTAAGTACACACTTGTGTTTTTTTAACCTCTCTAGTCTTGAAAGTATTTTAAAGTGTTGGAAAATATTTAGTGCAAATGCAAACTGTAATCCATACCCCTTTGTACACACACTTAAATATACCTCCCCACACAGACATTGGTATGACTTGCTATACAAAACCTTCTGCTTAACACTTCAGTACCCCTGAATCTTATGTTACACATTTAGAATTGTGCTAAACTTCCATATGTTTGAAGCAGCAATAAAAATATTTTTTTCCTCTTTTTCCAAGAGAAAGATGATAGTTCCATATATGAGTGAGAGGCTGTGTGTACACATGCATACTCACAACATGGTAAAACTAATTGAAGATGTAGAAAGTTGTAAATAAATTATCAAACCACTTGGTTATATATAACGGACTTCAAAAGTTTCTCCATGGTTAAATGCTACTTTTGTAAGTGTTGAGTCTTATTAAGTGATCAAATGAGAAAACATACACAAATGGTACAGTAGCAGTCTCACTGTTTCTCAAAGAGTTGAGGAGATTCTCAGGAAACAGTATGTTGCACAGGGTTGTTCTTGAGAGTAGAAATAAAAAGCCAGGTCTTTGAAAAGTCATTTTCATAAGAAAAATACCTTAGAAGGCCAAGGCAGAGAGGCTGGTAAGTATTTAAAGAAAAGCAATACATGCGAGCCCACAAACAGCGGTTAGAGAAGGGTTAATACTAAAGAACAGTGCCGGACTGGCCATAGAATTTGCAGAGCCCAGTGCAAAATGAAAATGTGGCTCCTAGGCTAAATCTAGTGCAGGGCCTGTGACTATACAGGTCACACACTCATGAAAGCTGGTCTTGGTAAAAGGCTTAGAGAAGTTCACTGAAGTGCAGTGTAGAGCATAGAGCGGCTAAGGGGGAGAGTGAATTTATCTAGATACTAGTAACAAGAAATGAAAGACATAAAACATAATCAGACCTTTTAATCTTTGTTGTTCTTGAGGGGTAATGACACTCCTTAAAACCAAAATCTCTCAAGTGTCACAAAAATTGACACACTTACAGATTTTTAAGTTTTCCTGTGCACACAGTGTCACTAATAAAGCCAGCACAGTGCATACATTGAGATTAGCCTTTTTAAAACAACAACAACAACTTACATTTCTTCATGTCTTTTAGAAAGGCGAATTTCTTGAGTGAGCAGAGACGTCATCTTTAATCAAAGCTGCCTTGATAAGCTTTCTGCTAAATAGTAAGGACATTTAAAGTTATTTCTACCCCATGGCCTTAGCTTTGCAACATTTTGATCATTCAGCATCTCAATCTATTGGTTCTGTCTCAGAAGGGAAAAATACAGCTTGGGCTGTGATGATGTTTTTAAATGCATTCTTTCATTTTACATATGTTTACTCACAATGCATAGTTTTCCAGATGCCATATGCAATCCAGAACACTGACACAGGTAAACACAGCATACTTCCCCTGTCCCCCACCCCCAACCACACACACACTTTAACCTTAATCAGAATTCAAAACAAGCAGCTGGTACCAAGACTAGTAAACATTTTACTGAATCAACAAAACAAAACAAAAATCCACTGTGTATAATTCAGAGAAATACCATCCCTCAGACACACAGACAAACAAGTATGAAAACCAACTGGAAACTCATGGTTTTTCCTTTATTGGAAGACTGCCCAGTTCTACTATCTCTCTTCCAGATGGGGAAGTATTTTTCATGCCTAACTGTGGAGAAAAGTATCTTAAAGTGGTTTCACCTTACCCTGGCTGCTCTGGACTCTTCATTAGCGGAGTTTGGGAAAACCCATTTTCACAAAACACTGTACACCATTAGCAAGCTCACCTTGGTAGAAGTGCCTGGGCCAATACAGACAGAGGTCTAGTGAACTACTTGGATGGCTGTGAGTCTGAAAGCAAATCATCTGGTTGGGTGCAAGGACCGAAGTTTCCTGACTGCACAAAGGGAGAATGCAGCTAAGCCAAAATAATATAATTAAAAAAAAAAAAAAAAGAATGAAAATTCAGTCTTAGAATGAAGCACTGGCTTTCCTAAATTTTATGAAACTAATACTGGTTGTCTGCTCGTCGCCTGCGTTTCCAGCACTGATTAAAAAAAAAAATGAGCTCTTCCTTCAGCACACACACAGAGCGTAGGTCTCTGAGCAAAGTCGAGGAAAATGGAAATATACTGCCCTGCCCTCAGCGGGTTTCTTCCTGAAGATACCGCTGTTTTCAGCACCGCGGACAGCAATCGCGCGCAGGCTAGCCAGGAAGGGGTCGAATTACAGATACTCCGACGAAATCACCTCAGGCCTTTCTCCCAGTATCGAATGCAGTGTCAAGGAAATCGCTGGAAGTGAGTCCATGGTAACTTCTTTTCTGTGGCGACCAGCATCAACACTTCAGAAAAAGTCTGCCTTCTGAGCCGAAGATCTGCAGCTTTTCGGAGTCATCAGCTCACCAACCACTGCAACTCTCGCTTACTCTGGAAGGGCTCGGGAACTTTCCTCGTCACCCTACCTCTTCCCCTTTAACAGCATCCTCGCCACCAGCGCACAGCTGTCCTTCGGACACTCGGGGCACTCACCCGCCGGCCGTCCTACTGTTGGACCTCACTCACCGAGCCCCGTACTGACTTCTTCCGGGAAGGCGCGCCACAGATTGTGCGGACGTTAGGTCTCCGCGCAGGCGTGGGCGTGGCCACGCCACCAAGCTGCGCAAGCGCGATGCGAAGTGATGTCATCACGTACTTATAAAAGGAGCGCGTCTAGCACCAAACGCTGGTGAAGTAAGGCGGCTCCGAAGAAGGGCTGTGAAGACGTCACAAACTGGGTGGAAAATCACTTTGGTGGTAGCTTAATTTCGAGCTTCTTTTAAGCGTACCTGCATGTATTGAAAAGACTTTAGAGAATGAAAATGGTTTCTTACAAGCCAGAACATCACAGTAGAATGTGGAGGAGAGAAACACACTTAGTGAGTCCTGCAAAGTGTTTAAACAGACTTTACAATCAGGGCTTCCCAGGTGGCGCTAGAGGTAAGAACTCGCCTGCCAAAGCAGGAGACTAGGGGAGGCGCTTTGATCCGTGGGTTGGGAAGATCCCCTGAAGGTGGAAGTGGTGGCCCACTCCAGTATTCTTGCCTGGAGAGTCCCATGGACAGAGGAGCCTGGTGGGCTACAGTCCATGGGATCGCAGAGTCAGACACGACTGAAGTGACTAACCACGTAAGCCCAATCAGGTCCACACTTGCCCAAGGAATAGCTTCAGAACGCTTCACCCTGGGCGTCTGATGCTGAGCCGGACAGCAGAGCTCTTCCTGCTTGTAGGGCAGCCCCCATAGAGATAATAATGCTGATCTTTCACTTGTTGAGAAATATGCGTATCAGTTCCTGTATTTCTGTGGATGATCTCATTAACTCAGTCCCCACAAGGCCTGGTGAGATAGATGCCATTCTCCGCATTTGACAAACAAGGAAGCAAACTTGATCATTGATTTAAGTTGTAGCTGGAAGCTATCAGAGCCTCCATTAGATTTCCCACAGCCCTCGGGACAAAAACATTTGGTAATAATCCTTTGGTGTTGTAAAGTACATTCTTAAATATTCCCATTGAAAGAACTTTGTATGTTACATGGTAGTATCCTTAATTACAGAGTAAAATATTGAGATTCAGGAGGGGTAATGTTTTCCTTCTGAAGGTTACTGAGTTGGTGAAGGGCAAAGAGCTAGGACTCCATTCTAGGTGTTTAAATTTTGTTTTTTCTTCCAGAATACCTACGTTAAATTTATCTCCTGCTTGAGGACTACAGTACTTGTGTGTTTTCATTGTTTGGAAAGCCCTTTCCCCAGATACTGACATAGACTCACTTCTCATCTTTCAGTGCTGCTTCCTCAGTGAAGAAGTCCCTGAACCTCCAGTGGAGGATCACAAGTCTGTCTCTTCACCCTTCTCCTTCTCCTGCTTTACTTCTCTCCAGAACATAGTATCATTCCACGTATTTTCTAATCACTTGTTCGTTTGTTTACTAGGCACCTCCAACTAGAATTTGAACTTCCTTTTAATTGTCTCTTTTTATTTACTGAGCTGTTGAAACTACCTGACTATAGGTGCTCAGTAAATATTTTTGAATGAATGGATTAAATAACTCCCCCTGTTGAAATTTCATCATAATGTAAGATAGCTGTATCTTCAGTTGCTAGGACTTTAGCTTTACTTCAGTTCAGTTGCTCAGTCATGTCTGACTCTTTGGGACTCCATGGACTGCAGCATGCCAGGCTTTCCTGTCCATCACCAACTCCCAGAGCTTGCTCAAATTCATGTCCATCAAGTCAGTGATGCCATCCAACCATCTCATCTTCTGTCGTCCCCTTCTCTTCCTGCCTTCAATCTTTCCAGCATCAGGGTCTTTTCCAATGAGTCAGCTCTTCACATCAGGTGGCCAAAGTATTGGAGCTTCAGCATCAGTCCTTCCAACGAATATTCAGGATTGATTTCCTTTAGGATTGACTGGTTTGATCTCCTTGCAGTCCAAGGGAGTCTCAAGAGTCTTCTCCAACACCACAGTTTGTAAGTATCAATTCTTTGGTGCTCACCTTCTTTATGGTCCAACTCTCACATTCATGCATGATTACTGGAAAAACCATAGCTTTGACTAGATGGACCTTTGTCGGGAAGGTAATGCCTCTGCTTTTTAGTATGCTGTCTAGGTTGGTCATAGCTTTTCTTCCAAGGAGGAAGCTTCTTTTAATTTCATGGCTGCAGTTGCCATCTGCAGTGATTTTGGAGCCCAAGAAAATAGGCTGTCTCTGCTTCCATTATTTCCCCATCTATTCTCCTTGAAGTGATGGGACCAGATACCATGATCTTAGTTTTTTGAATGTTGAGTTTTAAGCTAGCTTATTCACTCTTCTCTTTCACTTTCATCAAGAGGCTCTTTAGTTCTTCACTTTCTACCATAAGGGTGGTGTCATCTGCATATCTGAGGTTATTGATTTTTCTCCTGGAAGTCTTGATTCCAGCTTGTGCTTCATCCAGCTTGGCATTTCACATGATGCACTCTGCATATAACTTAAATAAGCAGGATGACAGTATATACCTTTAGCTTTACTTAGTAAAGATTAAAAAATAGACCTCTAAATGGTCTTGTGTTGTAGAAATATAATGGAGTTATTGCATGGTTAGAAGGCATTCTTGTTTATCTTTTATTGAAGTTAAAAAATAAGAATTTTTCTTAAATTGGTAATGCGTTGCATGAAGTAGGGAGCTGAGAGACAGCACATTAAAGCTTTGGTATGTTGCTGAAAACAAACTTCTCACCTCTCTCCTTTATGTAAACTTGCATAGTGCTTGCGTACTGTTACAACTGGGTCAAATCCAGGTCTCTGACCTTTGAATCCAGTTTCTTTCAGTCATATCCTGCCTTGGCATTGAACTATGGAATGCTTTAGAAGTTTTCTTGCAATTTTTAGGAGAATATAAGTAGGGCTACCTCATAGACACTTAGAGAGAATTTATTTTCCAGTCTTTACTCTCTGCCTAAAGATCTGCTATGATAGGTCCCCTCCTCCTGATATAATCCATGGTTGATCCTGTGAGATGCCTGGCTGGGGAGAAGAATCTCTGGCAATTCACAGGCTAGCTATTAACATACAGCTTCTGTGTTTGCTGTGTAAGTTTAGGTACTTTCTGGAGTGAGGTATTCATGGCATGCCATGAAAATTATCATAACCTACTAAGTATCACTTGGTCCATAATGAGGCCTTCTCTAAATATGTGGTGGTTATTGCTTCCTAGCTGTAGACTAGTTCTGTGCATTAGTATGCCATAATTATCCCCTTAGCCTTTCATGTCCGTGGGGAATTCCATGGAGCAAGCAGCCTGCTGGGTTTACAGTCAATGGGGTCGGAAAGAGTTGCATGCAGCTGAGTGACTAACACGTGTGATTTAGTTATAAAGATGCATTTGTTAAGCATGTGTAAAATGCAGTCTCTGCCCTCAAGGGCCTAGAGTCTGGCTGGGCTGTTAAGGCATATGCGAAGCTAGAGGATGATGATTGACAGCATAAAAATGGCTAATACCTATTGACTGCATGTTCTGTAGTAGGCTCTTTGCATGAATTACTCTTCTAATCCTCGTAACTACACCATCAGCAACAGTGCCAAACTCTTACTATCCCCGAGTTCATAGTTGAGAAAACCGAGACTTAGTTTTGACTAACTTAAATGACTTTAGAGCCCACTGCTAGTAAATGGATTCCAGCTTGTTTGATGTTAGTATTCGAAGTAGTTATGTATATTGTCTTGAGAATGTGTAATTAAAATATATCATTCGGATATTGAGAGAGCTAGAAAAGGCAGGAGAGATGAGTTTGACTTGGGATAGTCTCGATGGCATTTTGGGAGACTGTGGTGGAGTTTGAAAAGTGGGTGGGATTTGGAGACTTTGCAAATGGACGGAGTTTGGAGGTCTGTCTTTGTGATTGGGTGTATGGGGTGTGAAGTGTTCTGTATGAAGGATTCAGTGGGCACAGGAGTGTGTGCTTGAGAACACACCTGGAATGAGGGCCAATAGAAAGGAAGCATTGAGAAGAGTGTTTTCCCCTCTTCCCCCCCTATTTTAAAGGTTTCATTTCTGGTACCAGAGAATATGAAAATAGAGGATTGACAGTAATAAAGAGAGGGAGTGTTTTTGTAGATGAGACTGATGAGTGGAGAACAGAAATGACAACAAAAGAGGAAGGCTTGATGATGAAAAAGGCAGGACATGCTGTTGAGTAAGAAATAATTGAAAGAATTTCAGAATCCTTGACAACTTCAAAGACTCCAAGTTACTAACAGTAAATCCTGTTACGCGTTGTACAAAGGCCGTCATTTTAGACTTCATTTGGGCTTATTCTGTGTGTCAGTGTTAGTCGCTCAGCCGTGTCCGACTCTTTTCACCCCATAGACTGCAGCCTGCCAGGCTCCTCTGTCCATGGGATTCTCCAGTCAAGAATACTGGAGTGGGTTGCCATTCCCTTCTCCAGGGTATGTTTCTGACCTGGGGATTGAATCTGAGTCTCCCGCATCGCAGGCAGGTTCTTTACCTTTTGAGCCATGAGGGAAGCCAAATATTAAAAAAAAAAATAGAGACCTCATGCCTGAAGTGGAGTTGGTTTTTCTTCCTATTTCATGAAGTCCCAGGTGAAATTTGAAAAGTGGGTCTGCTTACCTGTATTTCTGCTTTTGTTCACTTTGAATGAGAATCATAAGAATCTTTTTCCATAAATGCAGACTGTCCATTTTACTATGGAAAAATTTTATACAGTCCAAGTACATCTGAAATGCTTCAAATTGTTTCCTGGTGGGTTTTGTCCAGAGAGAATTTACAACTAGATACCTCTTTGGGATCTTTGGTCAATGAGTAAGCTGTCAGTCTTTGTCCAAGCAGATAAAACTATCAGTTAGCTATCAGATAGATCCAGTCTGTCCATCGCAGGAAAAGAGTTTTGCAGTGAGAAACCATTATCGCAGTTGGTGCCAACATTGTAGATGGGAGGACAAGGCCATGCTGTCAGAGCTCTGCTCAGTCCTAGAGAGTTCCACTGAATATTTGCATATGCCTTTTCCTTGGGTTCATTTCAGTTCAGTTCAGTCGCTCAGTTGTGTCCGACTCTTTGCGACCCCATGAATCGCAGCACACCAGGCCTCCCTGTCCATCACCAACTCCCTGAGTCTACTCAGACTCATGTCCATCGAGTCGGTGATGCCATCCAGCCATCTCATCCTCTGTCATCCCCTTCTCCTCCTGCCCCCAGTCCCTCCCAGCATCAGGGTCTTTTCCAATGAGTCAACTCTTCGCATGAGGTGGCCAAAGTATTGGAGTTTCAGCTTCAGCGTCAGTCCTTCCAATGAACACCCAGGACTGATCTCCTTTAGGATGGACTGGTTGGATCTCCTTGCAGTCCAAGGGACTCTCAAGAGTCTTCTCCAACACCACAGTTCAAAAGCATCAATTCTTCAGCACTCAGCTTTCTTCACAGTCCAACTCTCACATCCATACGTGACCACTGGAAAAACCATAGCCTTGACCAGACGGACCTTTGTTGACAAAGTAATATCTCTCTTTTTAATATGCTGTCTCGGTTGGTCATAACTTTCCTTCCAAGGAGTAAGCGTCTTTTAATTTCATGGCTGCAGTCACCATCTGCAGTGATTTTGGAGCCCCCAAAAATAAAGTCTGACACTGTTTCCACCATTTCCCCATCTATTTGCCATGAAGTGATGGGACCAGATGCCATGATCTTAGTTTTCTGAATGTTGAGCTTTAAGTCAACGTTTTCACTCTCCTCTTTCACTTTCATCAAGAGGCTTTTTAGTTCCTCTTCACTTTCTGCCATAAGGGTGGTGTCACCTGCATATATGAGGTTATTGATATTTCTCCTGGCAATCTTGATTCCAGCTTGTGCTTCTTCCAGCCCAGTGTTTCTCATGATGTACTCTGCATATAAAAGGGAACATTTCATGCAAAGATGAGTTTGGTAAAGGACAGAAATGGCATGGACCTAACAGAAGCCAAAGATATTAAGAAGAGGTGGCAAGAGCACACAGAAGAACTGTATAAAAAAGATCTTCACGACCCAGATAATCACGATGGTGTGATCACTCACCTAGAGCCAGACATCCTGGAATGTGAAGTCAAGTGGGCCTTAGAAAGCATCACTATGAACAAAGCTAGTGGATGTAATGGAATTCCAGTTGAGCTATTTCAAATCCTGAAAGATGATGCTGTGAAAGTGCTGCACTCAATATGCCAGCAAATTTGGAAAACTCAGCAGTGGCCACAGGACTGGAAAAGGTTGTTTTCATTCCAATCCCAAAGAAAGGCAATCCCAAAGAATGCTCAAACTACTGCATAATTGCACTCATCTCACACGCTAGTAAAGTAATGCTCAAAATTCTCCAAGCCAGGCTTAAGCAATACGTGAACCGAGAACTTCCAGATGTTCAAGCTGGTTTTAGAAAAGGCAGAGGAACCAGAGATCAAATTGCCAACATCTGCTGGATCATCAAAAAAGCAAGAGAGTTCCAGAAAAAATATCTATTTCTGCTTTATTGACTATGCCAAAGCCTTTGACTGTGTGGATCACAATAAACTGTGGAAAATTCTGAAAGGGATGGGAATACCAGACCACCTGACCTGCCTCTTGAGAAACCTGCATGCAGGTCGGGAAGCAACAGTTAGAACTGGACATGGAACAACAGACTGGTTCCAAATAGGAAAAGGAGTACGTCAAGGCTGTATATTATCACCCTGCTTATTCCTTGGGTTGGGGGATATCAAATAAAAAAACCTCACTAGTTCAAAAATTCACTTGAAGCAGTATTAGAATTTTAAAGTTGACAGCATACATGATAATTTGCAGCAAATTATTTGTATATTGTGTACCTAGAAATGTATACTTGTTACTTCCCAAGTTTTAGTGATTCAAAGCTCATGTGATTCTTCTGCCTCAAAGCAACGTGCTCATAGCTGTGAATAATTTATAAAGGCCTTTTTAATCCCCTCGCTTCAGTCCTGTCTCCTTGATTTCATAGTGGCTTTTAATTCATTCACAAGTTTCACTATAACTGTTTAACTCGAATTTTTGTTGAAGTAAGAATTTTCTCTTTCAGAGCCTGCCTGTTATTTTCTCCATCTCCACCTCCCCCCATCCCCACCATTTTGCTCTTATAAATTCTGTAACAGCTTTATAATTAGTCCAGTATTGATTAAGCAGTTGAAAACTTTCTTAAATGCGTGCTTGACTACTTGGTGAGGTAGTCCACCTTTTTGTAATGCAGTGCCGTTGTGTTAATCCAGACCTTTCAAGGTTATTTGCTCCAGCTGGTTTTTCATCATTATTGTTTGGTATATGTATCTATTTGAAAACTTTATGTACTTTCCTTTTGAAAGAACAAAGCTGGCATTTTTACTTCATTGGAACTTCTTAGTTTCAGGACCTAATGATTTGTAAAAATATTGTCAAAGAAGTTATTGTGGTTTAATGTGTTTGGTACAGATTGAAAAAAAGAAAACACCCATATCACATTGATTTGCATATTTGAAGAATCCTTACATCCCTGGGATAAATCCCACTTGATCATGGTGTATGGTCCTTTTAATATATTGTTGTGTTTGGTTTGCTAGTGTTTTGTTGAGGATTTTGCATCTATATTCATCAGTGATATTGGCCTGTAATTTTCTTGTTTTGTGTGTGGTATCTTTGTCTGGTTTTGGTATCAGGGTGATGGTGTCCTCATAGAATGAGCTTGGCAGTGTTCCTTCCTCTGGAAAGTTTTAGAAGACTTTCAGAAGGATAGGTGTTAACTCTTCCTTAAATGTTCAGTAGGATTCTTCTGTGATGCCCTCTGGCCCTAGACTTCTGTTAGTTGGAAGTTTTTAAACTAGTTTCAACTTGAGTACTTGTGATTGATCTGTTCACAGTTTCTATTTCTTCCTAGTTCAGTTTTGGAAGATTGTACCTTTCTAAGAATCTGTTCATTTCTTCCATGTTGTCCATTTTATTGGCATATGGTTGCTTGAAGTAGTCTCTTATGATCCTTTGTATTTCTGTGGCATCAGTTGCAACTTCTTTTTCATTTCTAATTTTATTGATTTGAGCCCCTCTCCTGCTTTTTTTTCCTGCTGAGTTCGGCTAAAGGTTTATCAATTCTTATCATTTCAGAGAACCAGCTTTTAGTTTTATTGGTCTTTTCCATTTTTTCCTTCATTCCTCTTTCATTGATTTTTGCTCTGATCTTTATGATCTCTTTCATTCTACTAACTTTAGGTTTTGTTTGTTCTTTATCTACTTGCTTAGGTGTCAGGTTAGGTGGTACTGCTTTTCAATCATGTTTTTCTTAAGCTGAAAGCTGAGCAATTTACTGACAATTTATTCTTGCAAACCTTCTCCTCAGATTTGAATACAAACCCCGCTTTTATTTATTTATTTATTTTTTTCTGTGTTATGCAGCCTGTGAGATCTTAGTTCCCTGACCAGGGATCAAATCTGCACCCCTGCCTTGGAAGCGAGAAGTCTTAACCACTGGACCACCAGGGAAGTCCCTGGATGCCACTTTTAACATAAGAATATAAAAAATGTTAATTAGATAAATATACACTTGGAATTTGGCTGATTTTCATAATCAGATTTTTCAGATATAAAAATGGAATAATTCTATAATATCTTTATATATGAATGCTTTTTTCAGACTCTGAAAAAAATACAGATAGGCTATGTATATAGAAATAGAAAGTTAAAGTTTTTATTGTATTTCCCCAAGTCTAAATGTGTATTAGTTGCTCATTGATTTGTTTATCCATTCAGAAATAATGTTTTAATTAGATTAAATGTGAGCCTCATTTTTTACTTAAAATATTTGCAGCCAGTAGAAATTTAATAGTGCTTCGAAAAGTTGAATAGTTATCCTTTTACAGTTTTGTTGTTTGAAGAATATTTGTTATGATGAAGGGGTTAAACATGTTGGCTCATATGCCTAAAATTTTGAAGAGTAGTAGAGGGGAAAGGAAATGGATTCATTTTAACTCTAGATGGCAGTTAAACACAACTAACATAGACCAACTTGTTTGAAATACAGAAATATAAAAACAGTAAAACACACACACATTCTGTTCTACCGTCCAGTTAATTATATTTCTCAAAATGATGTCTTGGATCGATATTACTAAACAAACATGTATAAAATGTAATTGCACACAAATGAAATAAATAGTGGAAGCCTGTAATTGCAAGATTTTTTCAGCTGGTAATATGGCATACACCTGTGCAGTAGTATAGAGCCTGTATTTTATTTTGCCATTTTTGCTAACATTTAATTCAGTGTAGTTTTATTTTATGTACAGTTATTTACCAATATCAATTCAAGCCATCTGCCACTGGGAAAACTGTTACATATTTAACGTCTTGGAAATTTTTAATACAAGCAAAGCTTATTTTCATAAACAAGGTGTTCCATAAAAGTCCACTCCAAAACCTGGCACAGATATCCCAGCGTATTCATTTGGGATCATTTTTGCTTTGCTTTGTCTTTGAAAATAGGCTTTTTTACATAACAGAGCAGGCCAGCCAGCCAGGAGATCCGTGCCCATGGCAGGTTGATCCCAGGCAGGGGCGGCCCCTTCCCAAGTTCCCAGCAGCTGCCAGAGTTCATTTTGCTCCAGGGAACCAGGAAGGACTCTCCCTGACAGGCGCCGGGCCACCCCAAGGCAGGAGACTCTTTGGAGCTGAGAAAGGTCCAGAGCTGTGGTCCACGTTTGGTGTCAATCAGGCTTGTGAGGGCTAGGAATTTTGTCAACTCCATTTGGGCTGCTTCCCTTGCAGGAAGTGAGTCCCTTCTGTTCTGAGAGCTGGGCCTCTCTGCTTGGAGGCCTCTGTCGAGGAGGGAAGTGGGGTTTAGACTCCTCCTCCTGTGATTTCCTGTCTCTGTGACTGTAGGTTATGTGGTGTTGGTGTTTGTGTGTGGGTCGCTTTGGGGTGAGCCTCCAGTTTGTCCTTCTGTGTGTGGGACCATGTGTGTTGTTTGTCTGTTGTATGTGTGTGAATCAGTATTTGTGCTGGCTGACTGAGATGTCTTTGAATAATGGAGCTTGCATGTGACAACACCACGTATCCTTCCCTACGGCTTTGGGTTTTGCCTGTGGTGGAACATTGATTGGCATTTTCCCTTGACAGTGTGTGGGTATCTCCCTTTCTGGTTCTAGGGAACTGTGATCCTGAGAGACTGTTTTGGTGAAAGTTGCTCAGTCATGTCTGACTCTTTGCAAGCCCATGGACTACACAGTCCATGGAATTCTCTAGGCCAGAATACTGGCATGGGTAGCCTGTCCCTTCTCCAGCGGATCTTCCCAATCCAGGAATCAAACCCGGGTCTCCTGCATTGCAGGTGGTTTCTTTATCAACGGAGCTATCAAGGAGACTATTTTGCCTTGCATTTGTTGTTGTTGTTATTTGATAACACCTGCTGTGATAATCAGGGCTCTATTTCATCTTATAGTTCCCTTAGGGTATAAGAAAAAAGATTTCTTTACACTGTGTGGCCACTGTTTAGACTCTGGAGGAGGGGAGATGGACTTTGGTTAAGATGAAACTTCTGAAATTCCAAAACTGGTTCTTTTTGCATATGCAGTTTGAGAAAGCTGGCTTGATGAAATACTTTTTTCAGAATTCTGATACCGAGAAAATAAAAATATTTCTAGAAGAAAGCATGAAGTCAACTCAGTAAATTTAACTTATTCCAGCTGTTATTTCTGGTTTTGTTTTTGTCAGGTGAATTGCCAAGACACATGTGGTCATGATTTCCTGTCTTTCCATTTGCACGTTGTTTATTATTACTAAGAGGAATCTTTGAAAAAATTGAGGAAGTTGTTGATCTTCACCCTTTTGTTTTTGTCCTGCAGGAATTAGATTTTGTTCTTTGTGTGTTTGTATTTGTCTTGTGTGTTAATGTGCATGCTATGGAAACTCAAATTTGTTTCCTGAATGCAGTCCCTTGAGGTACATTCTCCAGAAATGGATCATTTTTGGTTATAATACTTCTGAGTTAATTTGCAAATGAGCTCTATTAACTGACTCAAAAGTAAGCACTTACAAATTAAATACTTGATAATATTTAGAAAATAGGCCAAAATGAATTTCCAGTCCTCATGATGTGAGAAATATTGAGTACTGAATTGATATCTCATATTGAAGCTAGCTTGAGTTTGTTGTTTTGCTAAATGTAGCGGTACTGTTGTACCTAGGTTTGTTAGAGATGAAGTAAGACCTTATATCTGTTGCAAACTTGTCAGCAAGAAAATATCAGTAACTTGAT
The DNA here is from genome assembly GCF_019320065.1 of Cervus canadensis. NCBI lineage: Eukaryota > Metazoa > Chordata > Mammalia > Artiodactyla > Cervidae > Cervus > Cervus canadensis. The sequence goes on along the minus strand of NC_057407.1, from coordinate 21,280,169 downwards.
ATAATGAAACGTTAAGTCTGTCACAAAGAGCCTCTCCAGATTTTGGTAAATTGAAACTGAATTAAGTTAAATGGCAAGAATTCATTGACTATCTGGGTCATTTCAAATAGGGTAAAATATTAGAACATTGGTTACTGGGCAAATCTGAGTGTACTAACCTTTGCCTTCTTAGGAGAGGAAATCTAAAGCATAAGTTTACAATCAGAAAATACTGGTATGACAGACAATTCGCAATCACTTGCTTCTTGGTTTTCACTAAAAATTAAGATGTTTTAGAATTGAGGATTCTAAGTTAAATATGTAGTTAAAGCTACTGAAAAGAAAGGGGAAAGTTTTCAGTATATAGTAGGATTGTAGGATATACGTTTTGAGTAAAAAGGAGTTTTATGTAGATCAGGCAGAGTTTAGATTAAAATTAGATAAATTGATTTTGTTGATATATGTGGACAATTTGCAGAAAATATGAAGAAATGCTATATCATCATGTTAAATTGGAAAAAATCAGAATGTAAAATCTTTCCAGGTAATACACAAACATAATTATGCTAAAATACACATAGAAAAATGACAGGTGAGAAATACTCCAGATTTTAATGCTGACTTTCTTTGAATGGTGAGTGATTTTGTTTTCTTCTTTCAAGTTTTCTGCATTTATAAAGTTTATAATAGAAAAAAAAAGGCAAACATTGGATTAGGAATCAATCTTGTAGTGACTCATAGCATGGGATGTTGGGATTGCAAACTATGTCAGATGTTGGTCTTTTTACTTCAAAAGGGCAGTCGTTCCTAAGGCTGAGACCAATTTCCTAAGGAGATCACCATCAGCTTTAGCGTTGCAGTTCAGTAATATCCTCCTGACATACAGGTTTGAAATGTTCCTCCTTGTCAGAAAATAGTTGTCTGTGTTCTACCAATTAAGGACTTCTCCTTTGTTGCCAGCATAAGAACTGCTTCAGAAACTTTAACTTCTGGGAAGTTTCCATGCAGTCAGCACTGCGTTAAAATGCTGTAACTTGAAGGAGGTTTCGTTTCCCAAGAGGAGATAATATCAATATGTATTTTCAGAGGAGGTTTGAACCTATAGTTATGAGCATTTCAGGTTTCCTCCAAAATCTTCAACCACTAAACAAAGATCCACATTGGGAGGAGCAACTTGGCGAAATTTGGGCTCCATTATTTTTACAAGAGTCCCTTGGACAGCACGGAGATCAAACCAGTCAATCCTAAAGGAAATCAGTGCTGAAAATTCATTGAAAGGATTGGTGCTGAAGCTGAAGCTCCAATACTTGGACCACCTGATGCAAAGAGCTGACTCTGATGCTGGGAAGGATTGAGGGCAAGAGGAGAAGGGGGCAACAGAGGATGAGATGGTTGGATGGCATCACTGACTCAATGGATATGAGTTTGAGCAAACTTTTCGAGATAGTGAAGGACAGGGAAGCCTGGTGTGCTGCTGTCCATGGGGTTGCAAAGAGTCAGACCTGACTTAGTGACAGAACAGCAACATCAAATTTTACAAGATTGCTAATGAAGACATAGGCGATAGCAGTATTAACCAATCTCACCACATTTATTTACCCTTTAGTCATCCATTTATTAAGTATTAATTGAGTACTAGATCTTGTGCCATATGTACATTAACTTTAGACTGTATTGAAATACAGTCACCAATGGTCTTATTTGACCAAGTATTTTGAAACTTTTGACAAACTTCCCAAATATCAAATTTTAATTAAATTTCTTTTGAGTTCCAGCTAACTTTGAGGTTCATTAGAGAGCCCTTAAGGCACCTCAAGGAGGAATATATAATTAATTTTATTCGGTATGTTGAGTTACATGGGAAGTGTTTTCTAAGGAATGATAAGCCTTCTAAGATTATACTCTATGGGTAAATGTTACTATATGTCCTGGTATAATCTGTCAGCCATAATTCTGGTTGTATCACAGCAATTTGATTGAACTTCTTTGTTAACATGTGATGAGATCATTAATTTTGTGTTTTAAGTCTTTAATAGACAGTTAAGCTGGTGGTTTGCAAAAGTGCTTAATCTTCAAAAAGATTCATAGAAAGGACTTCTAAACAAACATAGGTCAGGTATATTGCTGAATTTGGTATGAAATTTCTATCAAACTGGTGGAAAGCAAATCTTCCCTTTTGCTGGCAGCCCCAGTGGGCCCTAAGGCTCTCTGCAGCAGAGTGAGTTAGCAGTGACAAGACAGTCTTACAGTGACACTCACCCTTGAAGGGAAAGGGATTTTGACTGTGCTGTATGCTAGTATTCAGCAATAAACACTGAAAGAGGAATTGTCAGCTGCTTAATTAAGAGAGTTATGACATACTAGCTTTGAAAAAAATCCGGTTTTCGTAAAACATAAGGAAAGCGTAAGCTGAGGATTGCTTCCTTTGCCCCCTGAAACAGCACAGCTCTATTGAGACAACCCTTGGCAGCACAAAGGTCAAGGGAGAAAAAGCAACCAACTCAGGGCGAACCGTGACTCCTTTAGAGCAAAACAGGAGCAGCCCTCTGCGTGTCTCTTATGTCTCCTGCGTTGGCAGGAGGAAACTTCACCACCAGCACCACCTGGAAAGCCCCGGACACGAAGATTCAGAGGTTCAAAGTAGCCTCGAACAGCTCAGGTCCTGGAATTAGCACTTTGCCTAGAGAATCCCATGGACAGAGGAGCCTGCAGGGCTACAATCCACAGGGTCACAAAGAGTCAGACACGACTGAGGCACCTGAGCGTGAACGTGAGCACCTGAGTTGGTAGGATACACGTGAAGCCAACTTTGTAATAAGAGATGTGATCCCGCTGTAGAGTCCCCAGTGCTGTTGGAGTTATTTCCCCAGACTGCACACTACTAATAACAGGTGTTGGTTTATAATAGTTTCTTGATGAATGCTTGTTGAATATAACTTGGCAGCATGATAAATGCTTTGTTTCTTTTCCTCTTTTTAAGCAACATAAAAACAGTCTTATGTTACCCCCCAAATTTTATCCATTTATTATACAGAAGTTTCCGTTAGAATTTTATAATGATTGATGCAGTTGCTGCTCATGTTTCCTTGCTTGAATATAAATTAGCGGAGCTTCTATTTTTTTTTTTTTAAGTGAAGACAGAAATTTGAATTTTAATGTGAAATTTTTCAATATTTAAGCATTAGCAACTAATTCGAATAAAAAACAAAACACACACACACACATGCACCCACATACCAGTGGTCTGATGGCTCAGTATGTACCACTCACTTTGTAAGCCCATTTTTCAAATAACATGTTGGATCTTTTAGTTATGGTTGTCATCTAACCATACTTTCTTGAGATTGCTCTTCAATTCTCTTAAAATTAGGTTTGGGGAGCTTTCTAAAAGTCTTCAATTTCACCTTCACTATCATTCTCTTGAGTAATAGCTACAGATATCTACCCCATCCTTTGCAGTTTGATTCTTCCTAACTTCACTTTCAGAGAATAACCTTAAATTAGGTTTTGGAAGTAATTTGTTGCGGGTAGCACATGCTACCTACATTGGGTCCAAATACGCAAGTACTAAAGACTAGTGCATGAAAACCTCCTCGTTAGTTTTTCTTTCTATTTTTTTTCCTTTCTTCAATCTTCTCTCCAGTCACAGTGGGATTTTTTTTTTTCTTTTTCAAAACATGAATCAGAACTTGTAACTCTCATCCTCAAACCCTGAGGTGATCTTTCGTTGCCCTTCAAGGACGATCCATGCTCCTTCCCCCGGCCCTGCTCTGTCAGGCCTGGTTACCTGTGTTTTGATCTTTGACCAGATCACCCCTCATTTACTGTGATCTTGCTGATGCCAGCCAACCCAATCCTACCTCAAGAACCTTTGCACTCAGAGTTCTCACTGCCAGGAACATCTTCCACAGTTTTTCATGGTCTTCATATGTCACTCCCTGAGAAGGTCCCTTCTTGCCCACCTTGTTAAAAATAATCCCTTCACCATCATCTTCTATTCTATAGTTTTTATAGCACTTACCTCTCCCTGATGTATATTTGCGGACATGTGTGTGTGAACATATAGACATAAACACACAAAGCTGCTATATTGACTGACTTGTTTGTTGTCTGTCTTGCCCACTAGAATATAAATTTGATGAGAGCAGGAAGTTTGTCTTACTGACCGCTGATTCCTCAGTACCTAGAACAGCCGCTAGCCCTACACCACATAACAGTATTGTCAAATAAATGAATAAAGAAGATCTAGGCAGCCACTTTGATATTGAGTGCTAGAAGAGACGCCTCAAGTTTGGAAAAGGGTGCAGAAGCGAAGTTCTGACTCAAGTGCCTCAGTGCTGTGCATTCGATGTAGTTGCCCATCATTGTAGCCACTGACCCCAGTGGTTGTTGTTTTTTTTTTAATTTGTATTATATGCTAGTATTTAAAAATGATATGTTAAACATGCTTTGCACAACTACACTCACCTAAGTGACTTACTAAATTCATGGTGTGATTTTATATGTGGAATAGTTATGATATAAAATCTATTAGAAAGTTATCCTTTCTGAAATTACACTCTCGTGTTAATATTTGATGTTCACGATAAAATCCTGGAGATGTGTCATAGTAATACTTTGCATTGATGTCAAATAATTAAGGATTTAGAGAAATAAGAGTAAATAATTACTTATATAATTTTTTTGTTTCACATATTAGTATATAAGTTCTTGGTAGAGAAATAATTCTCAGTAGACATACCACAGAAGATATGTTAAATTGTTAAAGTACTTCAGCATTGTTGAAATCAAGATATTCCCTTGTAGTTTTTGTTGTAATCTAGTTTTGCATTTGAACTTTTTATCGGTTTGTGTAAGACAAGTTTTTTTCTGACATCTGGGAATGTTTTTCAGTTTTTTTAAGCCTATCATTTTCTTTTCGTTGATGGTTTAAACATAATCTATTGATAGCACTTATGAGATTTTACAGAAAATTCTGTGAAGAAAAAAATGTAATTTATATTAATTTATGTCGGTGTCAACTTTGCTATACGTAACTATATCCTTATAAAATTTCTACCTTGACTCACAGTAGGTCAACCTTAAACATGACACATACAGAAGAAGTTTAAAAATAGCTCATTTTCCTACCACAGACCTTGTACAAATGTTAACCCAGTTTATGTTGTGAATAAAACTAAAGGGTTTGACCTTTATAACAGAAATATTGAGGAACCGGGCACTGATATTTGCCAGAGAGGCAGTGTGGTAAAACAGCCAGGTCACCAAATCAGAAAACACGGCTTCTAGCTCCAGATTTCCTGCCTAAGAACTGTTTCTTCATTGACCAGACAGAGAAAACATTACCATCTCTCTCAACTTCAGCGGATACTCGTGAGGGCCCAAGTATATAAAAAATGCATATGAATGCGCCTTCAGAATTGAGAGACACCACGGCATGCAAGATTTTCTTTTTTGAGTGGGTGTCGTGGTAAAGCAGATCTATTTTATTACACTGTCTCCCACATAGTCTTGTTCCATGTGGTAAAAAAATAAACAGAAATTGTGTAATTTAGAACATAGTTGGATCTCATGGACTAAAGTTTCCTTCACAGCAAGGCTGTAGTATATTTTAATTACCACATATAAGGCTCAGGTATATTTTAGTTTTGATTTATTCTTTGAATTTCTGATTCATGTCTTTTCAAAGATAGTATTTTCTCTCATCTCTGAATAACGACCTGAAAGGATGGATAAACTAGTATGTGGGGGAAAAAAAAATATATATATTTATTAAGCATGCAAATAAAGGTACAGTTTTGACAATAAATCTTTAAATAGTATCCTGAGCTTTTTATTAGGCTTTGTGAACTAATTTTCTCATGCTTTATAGACTCAAAAGAACTGAGTATCCACTTTTCATTTTGAAACTTACAAAATTTAATTCTCAAAAGTGACTGATAAAGTGAGTAGTCTAAACTTAATTTTAAAAAGTTTTTAAATGCACATTGTAAGGATTTCCAAGAGAGTTAACAAGTCTGTTGGAGTTTGAGGTATCGCTTGGAAGCACAAACGTGTAACACTTTTTAATCCCTAGATGGCTGAAAAGAAATTCACTTATTTCTGGCGTAATTGTTTAAAAGAGGGAGATAGTGAAGGACAGGAAAGCCTGGCATGTTGCAGTCCATGGGGTTGCAAAGAGTCAGACATGACCTAGTGACCTAACAACAAGTATTTGTATTTAGATTTTGAAGTCATTCCTAGGGACAGTTTTAAGTAGAGTGAGCCTTATCCAAAGATGTTCAGGAAAATCCTGTCTTTCAAAAGGGGAATGTTTTCATGGGGAAAAAAAAAAAATGGAGAAAACTGACTTGACTGAGAAAAATACTCTGACTTCCCTGGTGGCCCAGCGCTTCAGACTTGGTGCTTCCATTACAGGGGTGATCCGTTCCAACCCTGGTCGGGGACCTGAGATCTCTCATACCCCCTGGTACTGCAAAAAAAACAGACAGACAGAAAAACGGTGGTTTCATGGTCTTTCTTGGCATCGTTTTTGTTTTCTTTTTATTACTTAAGAAAATACTGAAGTATAGTTGATTTACGATGTTGTGTTTCTTCCAAGTGAACAGTGCAGTGATTCAGTTATACACATATAGATCCCCATCTTTCTGATAACCCTATGCTTATAGGTTATTGAAGAATATTGAGTAGATCTCCTGCTGCTGCAGAAGTAGGTCCTTGGTGATTATCTAGCCCATATTGACTAGTGAGAGGATCTTGATTCCAAGCTCTTAATTTATCCCCACACCCACCCACACTGTGCCTCCAAAACCATTTCCCCTTTGGAACCAGAAGTTTGTTTTCCATATGTGTGAACCCCTCTGTTTTGTACATTAGTTCATTTGTATCATTTTTAAACTTAGAAATCACATATGACTGATGTCATAAGATATTTGCCATCCTCTGACTCACATCAGTTAGTGCGATAATCTCCGGGTCCAGCTATGTTACTGGGAGAGGCATTCTGTCATTTTTTTCATGACTGAGTCACATCTCAAGCTATATGTGTGTGTGCATATAAATATATATTTATATATAGAAAGGTATACACATACACACCTATATATACACACACACACAGATGATAGCTTACCGTGAACAATGTCGGATTCTTGATCTCCAAAGAAGATTTAGCTTTGGAACCAGGGTCCAGGAAGTACAGAGACAAAAAGTCGGGGTGTGTTAAAGTTTACTCCTTGAGACGGCCTCTTAGAGCTAGCCCTGTTTTCAGTTGCTTTTTTGTTACAAGCCTGGGACATTGCCTGAGGGCAGGTGTCCTTTCCAGCCCCCCAGGCCTTATGAATTTGAATTGCCCAGAGGGTGAGATGGTTGGATGGCGTCATCGACTCAGTGGACATGAGTGTGGGCAAACTCTGGGAGACAGTGAAGGACAGGGAAGCCTGGCATGCTGCAGTCCGTGGGGTTGCAGAGAGTCAGACATGACTTAAGTGACTGAACAGCACCCTGGTATTTTTAAGTTGTAGTTATGGAAACAGCCCACAAGCCTGCAGCACTTCTTCATGCCCCGCCTTGGGTTCCTCAGGCAACGGGAGCCCTAGAGAGAAACTCCCCTACAGGGCTGTAGGTTAGATGGAATGTCACAGGCCTCATGTCTCATGACTTCTTCCCCTTCCCCTGCAACCCCTAGAGAAATCCCAAGGTCTGTCCACACTGCTCCCGAGGGTGCTGTGAGCTTAGGTGGGGTGACTCGGTGGAAGGAAGCTGCTGGTGGGAACCCCACCACTGGGAGATTTGGAGACCAGGTACCGTTTCACAGCTCTTCATGCGCAGAAGGTCCACCATTTTTTAGGTGCTCGTAGGCCTACCTGGATCTGGAGATTGGGGTCCCACCCACAGAGGACCAGTCACTCCAGGCCCAAGGGGCACTCCATGGTTGGCACATCCTGCCCAGCTCCCTCAGGCTAGCACACTCCCGCCTTGGGACCTGAGGCTGCTCAGGCTCCAGGGATGGGACTGGATCCCAGGTCACCCAGAATGAGGGAAATAACTGTTGACACTTTTAACATTTTGCATGTTAGTTTTTATTGTATAGGGGAATCCAGTGGATTCACAGTGTCTTTTAAAACCCCTGATTCAGTCATAAATATGTGTATATATATTCTTCTTTGGTTTCCTTTTCATGTAGGTGATTACAAAGTGTGAGTTCCATGTGCTGTACAGGAGAGCTCAGTGATTATGTTCTAACGTACGCCACTGTGCGTACGGCCATCTTCACCCCCTAAGCTATGCCTCCCTCCACCACATCATTCCTTTTAGGTAACCAGAGGTTTGTTTTCTATGACTCTGAGGCTGTTTCTGGTCCATAAAAAGGTTGTTGGTACCGATTTTTAGATTCTACCCAGAAGTGATATCATAGGCTACCCGGCCTCTTCTATCTTCCTTCACCTAGTATGGTCATCACCTGGTGTATCCCTGTTGCTGCAAAAGGCATTATTTCATTCTTTTCTATGGATTACATGTTATATATATTATATCTGTGTGCCACATCTTCTGTATCCATCAGTCTGTCGGCGGACATTCTGGTTGCTTATCTATCTCATCTAGTGTAAATACTTCTACTTGAACCTTGTGGAACATGTGTGGATTCATATCATGTTTATGTTTACTATCCAAGTGGAGGCCGAGGAGTGAGAATGCCAGGTCCTGTGGTAGCCCAATTTAAAGTATTTTAAGGAACCTCCATCATATCCTTTATCTGGGCTGTTATCAGTTTACATTCCCCCAAAACAGGGTAGGAGCCTTCCCTCTTCTTCAAGCCCTCTCCCCCTGATTGTCCTGGTCGTTTTGAGGGTGACTATTTGCAGATGACACCACCCTTATTAAAGAAAGTGAAGAGGAACTGAACAGCCTCTTGATGAAAGTGAAAGAGGAGAGTGAAAAAGTTGGCTTAAAGCTTAACATTCAGAAAGCTAAGATCATGGCATCTGGTCCCATCACTTCATTGCAAATAGATGGGGAAACAGTGTCAGACTTTATTTTTTGGGGCTCCAAAATCACTGCAGATGGTGATTGCAGCCATAAAATTAATAGACACTTACTCCTTGGAAGGAAAGTTATGACCAACCTAGACAGCATATCACAAAGCAGAGATATTACTTTGCCAACAAAGGTCCATTTAGTCAAGGCTATGGTTTTTCCAGTGGTCATGTATGGATGTGAGAGTTGGATTATGAAGAAAGCTGAGCACCAAAAAATTGATGCTTTTGAACTGTGATGTTGGATAAGACTCTTGAGAGTCCCTTGGAGTGCAAGGAGATCCAACCAGTCCATCCTAAAGGAGATCAGTCCTGGTGTTCATTTGAAGGACTGATGCTGAAGCTGAAACTGCAGTACTTTGGCCACCTCATGCGAAGAACTGACTCATTGGAAAAGACCCTGATGCTGGGAGGGATTGGGGGCAGGAGGAGAAGGGGATGACAGAGGATGGGATGGCTCGATGGCATTACCGACTCAATGGACATGGGTTTGGGTAAACTCCGGGAGTTGGTGATGGACAGGGAGGCCTGGCGTGCTGCGATTCATGGGGTCACAAAGAGTTGGACACGACTGAGCAACTGAACTGATTCTGACCAGTGAGAGATGGTACTTCATGATAGTTTTGATTTGCCATTCTCTAATAATGAGGAATTTAGAGCATCCTTTGCTTTGTTGATTTGGTTTTTTTCTTCTTTTAAAGAGAGAGAAAGAGGGCAGTGGGGACAGAGGCAAAGATCAATGTGTGTTAAAGTTGACCCCTTGAGATTGATCTCTTAAGGTTACCCTGATTTGAATTGCCTTTTTTTTTTTTTTTAAGCAAACCCAGGACATTGCCTGAGAGCAGTGACCTTTCCAGCCCCAAAGGCCTTGTGAGTTTGTATTTCTCACAGGCACCTATGTTCAAGTTGTAGTTACAGGACATGTCCAAAAGGCGGCAGCACTTCTTCATACCCCACTTGAATTCCTTCTGCAACTGGAGCCCAAGAGAAAGTCCCCTTGCTAAATTGTAGATTAGAGTGGAAAGGGCCAGGGCTGAGGAGACTTGGAGACCAGGTGACATTTCACAGCTCTTCCTTCCCAGTGGATGCATCTTTTTTTCGGTGCCCTCCACATGACTGTGCTTCTGGAAGTCCCACCTGAATCTGAAGATTGGGGTCCCATCCACAGGGGACCAGTCACTCCAGGTCCAAGAGGAGTTTCTTTGCTGGCACATCCTCCTCAGCTCCCTCAGGCCAACCTAGTCTTGGGGTCCTTGGGACTCAAGGCCGCTCAGGTTCCAGGGATGTGAAAAAGTCCAGGTCACCAAGGCCTGAGAGGAATGCTGGTGGCATTTTTAAAAAATGTGCGTGTTAGTTTTTTATTGAATAGTGAATTCAAGCCCCTGGTTCAGGTATACAAGTGCATATATGTATTCCTCTTCCGTTTCTTTTTGCATATAGGTCATCACAGAGTGTTGAGGAGAGTTCTCTGTGCTCCACAGTGGGTCCTGTTGATTGTGTCCTGTATGTATGTTACTGTGTCTGTGTCCATCTGCACCCCGTCAGGTATGCCTCTGTCTGCCCCATCTTTCCCCTTTGGTGACCAGAGGTTTGTTTTCTAAGACTGTGAGGCTGTTTCTGGTCCATAAATGACTTTTAGATCCTACGTGTTAGTGATGTCATAGGCTACCCGGACTTTTTTTCCGTCTTCCTTCATTTAGTATGATCATCACCCGGTGTATTCATGTTACTGCAGAAGACGTTCTTGCATTCTGTTCGTGGCATATTCCATGTTACATAGATTATATGTATGTGCCACATTTTCTGTTTCCCTCAGTCTCTTGGTGAACAGTTTGATTGTTCCATGTCTCATGCAGGGTAAGTAGTGCTACAGTGAACCACAGGGAACGTGTGTGGATTCATGTGATGGAATCTCATCACGTGGGGGCCCACCAGTGAGAATGCCGGGTCCTGAGGTAGCCCAGTATAAAGTACTTTAAGGAATGTCCATAGTGTCCTTTTTCCTGACTCTTACCAATTTATATTCTTAGAAGCAGGGTAGGAGGGTTCTCCTTGGAAAAGACCCTGATGCTGGGCAGTTGAAGGCGGGAGGAGAAGGGGACGACAGAGGATGCGATAGTTGGATGGCATCATGGACTCAATGCACATGAGCTTGAGTAAACTCTGGGGGTTGGTGATGGATAGGGAAACCTAGCGTGCTGCAGTCTGTGGGGTCGCGAAGAGTCAGACACAACCGAGCGACTGAACTGAACTGAGGAGGGTTCCGTTTTCCATGCCTTCTCCCACCTTGGCTGCCTGCAGGCATTTTGAGGATGCCCATTCTGAGCAGTGGCAAGTGATAACTCATGGTAGTTTTGATTTGCCGTTCTCTAATAATGATCTGAAGCATCCTTTCCTGTGTCAATTTATTTAACTTATTTTTATTTTTTAGAGAAAAAGAGAGGGCAAGGGAAATGGAGGCAAAAGACAGTGTGCATTAAAGTTTTCTCCTGGAGATTGGTCTCTTAAGGCTCTCCCTGTTTTGAGTTGCCTTTTTGTTAGTGTCTGCCTGCAATGCGGGAGACCTGGGTTCGATCCCTGGGTTGAGAAGATCCCCTGGAGAAGGAAATGGCAACCCACTCCAGTATTCTTGCCTGGAGAATCCCATGGATGGAGGAGCCTGGTAGGCTGCAGTCCATGGGGTCGCAAAGAGTCGGACATGACTGAGTGACCTCACTTTGTTAGCACACCCAGGGCTCTGCCTGAGGGCCCACCGTGTGAATTTGAATTGCCTGCAGGCTCTGTTATTTAAGTTGTACTTACAGGAAATGACCACACGGCGGCAGCACCTTTTCCTGTCCGACTAGGGTAACGAGCTGACCCTAGAGAATGTCCCTGTTGCAGGGTTGTACGTGGGAGTGGGATGTGCTGAGGCTTGGGCTTCCCTGGTAGCTTAACTGGTAAAGAATCTGTGCCAAGGCTGGTGACTCATGGCTTCTTCCCCCTCCCGCTACCCCCAGAGAAATCGCAAGGTCTCCCTGAACTGCACTCAGAGGGTGCTGTGGTACTTAGATGGGGCAACTCCAAGGAAGGAAGCTGCTGGTGGGAACCCACCGCTGGGAGGCTTGGAGACCAGGTGCCATTTGAAGGTTCTTTTTGCCCAGTGGATCCACCATTTTGGGGGTGCCCTAAGCATGGATGAACTCTAGGAGGGACCGCCTAGATCTGGAGATTGGGGTCTCATCCACAGGCCACAAGGGGCTCCTCCTCCAAAGGGCAGTCCTTTGCTGATCTGTCCTCCCTAACACCCTCTGATTCAGTGCCATCCAGCCTAGGAACCCACCGCTGCTCAGGGTCTAGGGATATGCAAGAGGTCAGTCACCGAGGCTTCAGGGCTATACCATTGGCAGTTTGTAGTAATTCATCATTTTTTAGGTTTTCCAGGTGTGGATGAGCTCTAGGAGGGCCCGACTGGATCTGGAGATTGGGGTCCCATCCACTGGGACCAATCAGTCAAGGTCCAAGGAGGGGCTCCTTTCCTGGTGATCCTCCTGAGCTACCTCAGGCCAACCCACTCCCATCTGGGGACCTGAGGCGGCTCAGGCTCCAGGGATGTGCAAGCAGCCCAGGTCACTCAGGCCTGAGAGGGATACCATTGCCAATTCTTTAAATTTTGCATGTTAATTTGTATTGTATAATAGAGTCCGGTGGATTTAGAGTATCTTGTGAAAGCCCTGGTCAGTTACGTGTGTTCATATATGTATTATTCTTCGGTCTTGTGTCCCATACAGGTGGTCACAGCGTGTAGAGTTCCCTGTGCCCTAGAGTAGGTCTTGTCGATTGTGTTCTTTATGTATACTAATGTGTATATGGTCATCTTCCCCCATAAGATATGCCTACCTCTGGCCCACCTTTCCACCTTTGGTAATCAGAGGATTGTTTTTTAGGACTATAAGGCTGTTTCTGGTCCATAAGTGAGTTGTTGGCATTGATTTTTTAGATTCTCCCCAGAAGTGATATCATCGGCTACCCAGCCTTTTCTCTCTGGCTTCCTTCACACTTTGTGGTCATCACCCGGTGAATCCATGTTGCTGCAAAAGGCATTCTTTCGTTCTTTTCAACGGCTGAGTCATAGTCCATGGTATATACAGTGTATGTATGTGCCATATCTTCTGTATCCATCAGTCTGTCAGTGGATGTTCTGGTTGCTCGCCTGTCTCATTCATTGGAAGTCCCCCTACTTGAACCTTGTGGCGCGTGTGTCAGTTCATGTGTTTACTGTCCAAGGGGTGGCCGCGGGGTGAGGGCGCCAGGTTCTGTGGTAGGCCAGTGTAAAGTGTTCTCAGGAACCTCCAGTTAGAGACCCCAGGGGAACGTTTCATGCAGAGATGGGCACAATAAAGGACAGAAGCAGTGTGAACCTAAAAGAAACAGAAGATATTAGGAAGAGGTGGCAAGAATACACAGAAGAACTGTACAAAGAAGATCTTCATGACCCAGATAACCACGATGGTGTGATCACTCACCTACAGCCAGACATCCTGGAATGCAAAGTCAAGTGGGCCTTAGGAAGCATCACTATGAACAAAGCTAGTGGAGGTGATAGAATTCCAGTTGAGCTACTTCTGATCCCAGAAGATAATGCTGTGAAAGTGCTGCACTCAATATGCCAGCAAACTTGGAAAACTCAGCAGTGGCCACAGGACTGGAAGAGGTCTGTTTTCATTCCAGTCCCAACAAAGGGCAGTGCAAAGAGTGTTCAAACTACTGCACTGTTGCACTCATTTCACACACTAGCAAAGTAATGCTTAAAATTCTCCAAGCCAGGCTTCAACAGTACATGAACCAAGAACTTCCAGATTTTCAGGCTGGATTCAGAAAAAACAGAGAATCCAGAGATCAACTTGCCAGCATGTGTTGGATCACAGAAAAAGCAAGGGAATTCTAGAAAAACATATCCACTGCTTCATTGACTATGCTAAAGCCCTTGACTGTGTGGATCACAACAAACTGGAAAATTCTGAAAGAGATGAGAATACCAGACCACTTTACCTGCCTCCTGTGAAACCTTTATGCAAGTCAAGAAGCTACAGTTAGAATCGGACATGGAACAACCTACTAGGTCAGACTTGGAAAATGAGTACATCAAGGCTGTATGTTGCCACCCTGCCTATTTAGCTTGTATGCAGAGTGCATCATGTGAGATGCCAGGCTGAATGAAGCACAAGCTGGAATCTGTTGCAGGGAGAAATATCAATAACCTCAGATATGCAGTGATACCACCCTTATGGCAGAAAGCAAATTGGAACTAAACAGCCTCTTGATGAAGGTGAAAGAGGAGAGTGAAAAAGCTGTCTTAAAACTCAACATTCAGAAAACTAAGATCATGACATCTGGTCCCATCACTTCATGGCAAGTAGATAGGGAAACAAGTGAAACAGTGAGAGACTATTTTTTTTGGGCTCCAAAATCATTGCAGATGGTGACTGAAGCCAAGAATTTGAAAGATGCTCGCTCCTTGGGGGAAAAGCTATGACCAACCTAGACAGCATATTAAAAAGCAGAGACATTACTTTGCCAACAAAGGTCTATCTAGGGAAAGCTGTGGTTTTTCCAGTAGTTACATACGAATGTGAAAGTTGGATCATAAAGAAGGCTGAGTGCCGAAGAACTGATGCTTTTGAACTGTGGTGTTGGAGAAGACTCTTGAGAGTCCCTTGGACTTCAAGGAGATCAAACCAGTCCATCCTAAAGGAAAGTAACCCTGAATAGTCATTGGAAGGACTAATGCTGAAGCTCCAGTACTTTGGCCACCTGATGTGAAGAGCTGACTCATCGGAGAAGTCCCTATACTTGGAGAGACTGAAGGCAGGAGGAGAAGGGGACGACAGAGGATGAGATGGTTGGATGGCATCACCAACTCAATGGACATGAGTTTGAGCAAGCTCTGGGAGATGGTGAAGGACAGGGAAGCCTGGTATGCTGCAGTCCATGGGGTCTCAAAAAGTCAGACACAACTGAGTGAGTGAACAGCAACAATAGTGTTCTTTATCCTGGCTTTTAACAATTTACAATCCCCAAAACAGTGTAGGAGCCTTCCATCTTCCTCAAGCCTTCTCCACTCTTCCTGTCCAAAGTCATTTTGAGAATGGCCATCTGAACAGTGAGAGGTAACACCTTGTGATAATTTTGATTTGCCATTCTCTAATAGTGAGTGATGTAGAACATTCTTATGCTGATTTCTTTCTTTCTTTTTTTTTTTTTTAAGAGAGGGCAGTAAGAACTGAGACAAAAGTCAGTGTATGTTAAAGTTGACCACTTCTGATCAGTCTCTTAAGGTTGCCCTGGTTTGATTTGGTTTTTTATTAGTAATGCTAGGACATTGCCTGAGGGAAAGTGTCCTTTCCAGTCCCTCACGCCTTGTGAATTTGAACTGCCTGTTGTTCAGTCCCTCAGTCGTGTCTGACTGTTTGCAACCCCATGGACTGCAGCACTCCAGGCTTCCCTGTCCTTCACCATCTCCCAGAGTTGGCTCAAGCTCATGTCCATTGAGTCAGTGATGCCATCCAACCATCTTGTCCTCTGTCGTCCCCTTCCCCTCCTGCCCTCAATTTTTCCCAGAGTCAGGGTCTTTTCTAGTGAGTCAGCTCTTTGTATCAGGTGCCAAAATACTGGAGCTTCAGCATCAGTCCTTCCAATGACTATTCAGGGTTACTTTCCTTTAGGATGGACTGGTTTGATCTCCTTGCAGTCTAAGGGACTCTCAAGAGTCTGCTCCAACACCACAGTTCAAAAGTGTCAATTCTTCGGCACTCAGCTTTCTTTATGATCCAACACTCACATCTGTACATGACTACTGGGAAAACCATAGCTTTGACTAGACGGACCTTTGTTGGCAAAGTAATATCTCTGCTTTTTAATACACTCTCTAGGTTTGTCATAGCTTTTCTTGCAAGGGGCAAGTGTCTTTTAGTTTCACGGCTGCACCATTAAATTTAATTTCAGTGGCTGCACTGTCCACAGTTATTTTGGAGCCCACTAAAATAGTCTGTCACTGGTTCCCCATGTATTTGCCCTGAAGTGATGGGACTGGATGCCATGATCATAGCTTTTTGAATGTTGAGTTTTAAGCCAGTTTTTTCACTCTCCTTTTTCACTGTCATCAAGAGCCTCTTCAGTTCCTCTTGCTTTCTGCTATAAGGGTGATGTCATCTGTGTATCTGAGGTTATTGATATTTCTCCCAGCAGTCTTGATTCCAGCTTGAGCTTCATCCACCCAGCATTTCACATGATATACTATGCTTATAAGTTAAATAAGCAGGTGACAATATACAGCCTTGACATACTCCTTTCCCAATTTGAAACCACTCCATTGTTCCATGTCTGATTCTAACTGTTGCTTCTTGGGCTGCATACAGATTTCTCAGAAGGCAGTTAAGGTGGTCTGGTATTGCCATCTCTTTAAGAATTTTCCAGTTTGTTTTCATCCACACAGTTAAAGATTTAGCATAGTCAATGAAGCAGAAGTAGCTGTTTTTCTGGAATTCGTTTGCTTTTTCCGTGATCCATTGGATGTTGGCAATTTGATCTCTGGTTCCTCTGCCTTTTCTATATCCAGCTTTAACCTCTGGAACTTCTTAGTTCATGTACTGTTGAAGACTGGCTTGGGGGATTTTGAGCATTACCTTGCTAGTGTGTGAAATGAGTAAAATTGTGGGGTAGTTTGAACATTCTTTGGCACTGCCCTTTTTTGGGATTGGAATGAAAGCTGACGTTTTCCAGTTCTGTGGCCTCTGCTGAGTTTTCAAAATTCACTGGCATATTGAATTGACCTTCAGTTCAGTTCAGTCGCTCAGTCGTGTCCAACTCCTTGGGACCCCATGAATTGCAGCACGCCAGGCCTCCCTGTCCGTCACCAACTCCTGAAGTCCACCCAAACCCATGTCCATTGAGTTGGTGATGCCCTCCAGCCATCTCATCCTCTGTCGTCCCCTTCTCCTCCTGCCCCCAATCCCTCCCAGCATCAGGGTCTTTTCCAATGAGTCAGTTCTTCGCATGAGGTGGCCAAAGTATTGGAGTTTCAACTTCAGCATGAGTCCTTCCAATGAACACCCAGGACTGATCTCCTTAGGCACCTGTATTCACGTTGCAGTTACAGGACATTTCCACAAGGAGATAGCACTTCCTGCTCCACTTGCATTCCTCCTTCAATGGGAGCCCTAGAGAAAGTCCCATTGCAAGGTTGTAGATCAGTGTGCAGTTTGCCAGGGCTCCCATCTCATGACTTCATCCCTTTTCCCTGCACTGCTCAGAGAAATCCCAAGCACTCCCCACACTGCCCTGCTGAAGGTGCTGTGGTACTTATGTGGGGTGACTCTGGGGAAGGACGCTACTGGTGGGAGCCCTACCACCAGGAGGCTTGGAGACCAGATGGCATTTCAAAGCTGTTCCTGCCCAGCGGGACCACCGTTTGTTGGCCTGGGAGCGGTTGGGGCTCCGCTGGTGGATCAGACAGTAAAGAACCTGCCTGCAATGTGGGAGACCCGGGTTTAATCCCTGGGTCAGGAAGATCCCCTGAGGAAGGGAATGGCAATGTACTCCATTATTCTTGTCTGGAGAATCCCATGGACAGAGGAGCCTGGCAGGCTACAGTCCATGGAGTCGCAAGCCATAGATGAGCTCTTGGAGGGCCTGCCTGGATCTGGAGATTGGGGGTCCCATCCACAAGGGATCAATCACTCCAGGTCCAAGCGTGGGCTCCTTTGCTGGCACATCCTCCCAGCTCCCCAAGTCCAACCCAGTCTTGCCTTGAGACCCAAGGCTGCTCAGGCTCCTGGGATCTCAGCACATCACCCAGGCCTGAGGGGAATACCACTGGTACTTTAAAATTCTTGCATGTTATTTTTTATTTTACAATGAAATCCAGTGGTCTTACAGTGGCCTGGAAAACCGCTGATTCAGTTGACATAAGCACGTATGTGTTCTCCTTCATTTTCCCATCCCATGTAGATCATCACAGAGTCTTGAGCAGAGTTGCCTGTGCTCTATAATCGGTCTTGATTATGTTCTCTATGCAGCTTACTGTGCGTTTGTTCATCTTCACCCCCAAGATGTGCCTCCCTCTCACCTCACCTTTCTCCTTTGGTGGCCAGAGGTGTGTTTTCGATGACTGTGAGGCTGTGTCTGTTTTGTAAATGAGTTGTTTGTTATCGATTTTTAGATTGTACCAAAAGTGGTATCATAGGCTACCCGGACTTTTCTCTCTGGCTTCCTTCTTTAGGATGATCGTCACCAGGTGTATCCCTGTTGCTGCAAAAGGCATTCTTTCATACTTTCCTGTGGCTGAGGCGTGTGCTATGCTGAGTCACTTCATTTGCCTCTGACTCTGTGACCTTGTGGACTGTAGCCCGCCAGGCTCCTCTGTCCGTGGGATTCTCCACGCAGGAATACTGGAGAGGGTTGCCATGACTTCCTCCAGGGGATCTTTCCAACCCAGGGTTCAAACTCTTATGTTTTCTGCACCAGCAGGTAGGTTCTTTACCACCAGCGGCACCTGGGAAGTCCTGGTGTGTGTGTATACCATGTCTGCTGTCCTGTCTGCTGTGGCCAGCGGTCTGTCAGAGGACGTTTGGGTTGCTTACCGTCTTGCACAGTGTACACAGTTCTGCTTGAACCTCGGGGAGCATGTGTCGATTCATATTATTGTGTTCACTGTCTGAGTGGCGGCCCAGGAGTAAGAGTGCAAGATCCTGGGCTCAGTCCATTGGCCTCAGAGAGTCAGACATGACCGAGCGCCTGAACAATAAGAATAGCCCAATTTAAAGTAGTATAGGGAACCTCCATAGTGTCCTTTATCCGGGACATGTAAATTACCAATTTACCTTCCCCCAAACAGGGTAGGAGCCTCTGTCTCCTTCAAGCCCTCTCCCACGGTTACTGTCTATAGTCTTTTGAGGATGACCATTCTGACCAGTGAGGGGGATACCTCGTGATAGTTTTGATTCCCCATTCCCTAATAATGAGCAGTGTAGAGCTCCTTTCTTGTGTTGATTTGGTGTTTTTTCTTCTTTTAAAGAGAAAGGACAGGAGGGAAGGAGGCAGAAATCAGTGTGTGTTAAAGTTGATCCCTGAGATTGATCTCTTAAGGTGGTCCAGGTTTGAATTGCTTTATTTATTACTTCTTTTTTTTGTGCAGTGAAGTTTTATTAAAGTATAAAGGAGATAGAGAAAGCTTCTGACATAGACATCAGAAGGGGCTAGAAAGAGTACCCCCTTGCTAGTGTTAGCAACAGAGTTATATTCTCTCCAATGAATCCAAAGAATATCTGGAGGTTGTAAAGACCTCACCAGACCTACTCCCATAATTTACATTTTAAGATAACAGAGTTGGCCAGAAGGTTTAATCCAAAGACTGTCCTCAGGCAGGATACATCCTTGTGAAGACCAGACCTACTCCCATAATTTATGTTTTAAGATAACAGAATTAGCCAGAGGGTTTAATCCAAAGACTGTCCTCAGGCAGGATACATTATTGTTATATAATCCTAAGGAATGTAGAGGAAAAAAAGTAAAAAGTTTGTCCTTTCTTCCTCCTTGAATATTCCAGACCTCTGTCTCCTTGGGGACCCCTTGACTTCTTATCAACCTGCCTAGGAAATGACTCTCTCATTCCCCTCTTTTCTTTTAGGAGAATTATGTTGCCAAGGGAAAGGGGCGTTGTTTTCATTCCATAACTACTTCCTGCTGTTTAGGGGCGTAGTCCCTAAATTGTTGCAGCAACACATTCTCCTAGGACATTGCCTGAAGGCTGCTGTCCTTTCCAGCCCCACAGGCCTTCTGAGTTTGTTACCCACGGGCACCTGTATTCAACTTGTAGTTACAGGACATGTCCACAAGGCGGCAGCACTTCTTCATGCCCCGCTTGAATTCCTCCTGCAACTGGAGCCCTACAGAAAGTACCCTTGCAAGGTCGTGGATTAGAGTGGAAAGTGCCCGGGCTGGGGAGACTTAGAGACCAGGTGACATTTCAAAGCTCTTCTTTCCCAGCGGATACATCTTTTTCTTTTGGTGCCCTATGCATGAATGTGCTCCTGGAAGGCCCACCTGAATCTGAAGATTGGGATCGCATCCACCGGGGACCAATCACTCCAGGTCCAAGAGGACCTGGCACATCCTCCCCAGCTCGCTCAGGCCAACCCAGACCCACCTTGGGATCAGAGGCTGCTTAGGCTTCCAGGGATGTGTGTGCAGCCCACGTCACCCAGGCGCGAGAATACTGCTGGCAGTTTAAAAATTTTGCGTGTTAATTTTTATTGTATAATGGAACCATTGGATTTACAGTATCCTGGAAAACCCCTGATTCAGTCATGCACATGCATATATATATATGTCTTCTTCTTTGGTTTCCATATCAGGGCAGGTAATCACAAAATCTTGAGTAGAGCTCCCCGTGCTCTATAGTAGGTCTTGTTGATTGTGTTCTATATGTATATTTCTGCACATATGGTCATCTTCACCCCATAAGATGTCTCCCTCTACACCAGCTTTCACCTTTGGAAACCAGAGGTTTGTTTTCTGACTCTGAGACTGTTTCTGGTCTGTAAATGCATTGTTTGGCATCAATTTTTAGATTCTACCTAGAAGTGACATCATAGGCTACCTGGCATTTTCTTTCTGGCTTTTTTCACTAAGTGTGAACCCCATGGTATATCTGTGTTGCTGCAAAAGGCATTCTTTCATTCTTTTCTGTGGCTGCGGCATATTCCATGGTGTACACATCCATGTGCCACATCTTCTGTATCTATCAGTCTGTTGGTGAACAGTTTGATTCTTCCGTGTCTCATGCAGGATAAATAGTGCTACAATGAACCGTGGGGAGCATGTGTCCATACATATTACAGTTTCTCATCACGTGGAGGCCCAGGAGTGAGAATGCCAGGTCCTGAGATAGCCCAATTTAAAGTATTTTAAGGAACCTCCATAGTGTTGTTTTTCCTGGCTTTTACCAATTTACATTCCTAAAAATAGGTTAGGAGGGTTCAGTTTTCTCCATTCCTTCTCCCACTTTTACTGCCTGTAGACATTCCGAGGATGCCCATTCTGAGCAGTGGGAGGTGATAGCCTCATGTTAGTTCTGATTTGCCCTTCTTTAATAATTAGCGATTAGAGCATCCTCTCCTATGGGTTTTTTGTTTGTTTCTTTTTTAAAGAGAGAGAGGGACACAGGGGTAATGGAGGCAAAGACAGGGTGTGTTACAGTTGACCCCTTGAGATTGGTCTCTTAAGTCTCGCCCTGTTTTGAGTTGCTTTTTGGTTAGCAAAGCCAGGCCATTGCCTGAGGGAGGTGTCCTTTCCAGTCAGCCCCACTGGCCTTGTGCGTTTGGATTGCCCACAGGCTGCTGTACTCAAGTTGTAGTTACAGGAAATGTCCACAAGGCGGCAGCACTTCATGCCCCTCTTGGGTTCCTCGTGCACCTGGAGCCCTTGAGAAAGTCCCCTTGCAGGGCTGTGGATGCGAGCAATGTGCCAGGCCTGGGGAGGCTTGGAGACCAGGTGACATTTCAGAGCTCTTCCTGCCTATGGGGTCCATCATTTTTTAAAGTGCCCTAGGCATGGATTTGCTCCCGGAGGGCTCACCTGAATCTAAAGATGGGGGTCCCATCACAGGAACCCATCACTCCAGATCCAAGGGGGCTCCTTTGCTGGCACGTCCTCTGCAGCTCCCTCGGGCCAACCCAGTACCACCTTGAGACCCGAGGCTGCTCAGGTTCCCGGGATGTGCAAGCAGTCCAGGTCACCCAGGCCTGAGGAGAGTACTGCTGGCCTTTTAAATTTTTACATGTTACTTTTTTATCGTATGATGGAATCCAGTGGATTGGCAGTGTCCTCTAAAACCCCTGGTTCAGTCATACCTATGCATATATGTATCCTTCTTTAGTTTCCTTTTCAAGGTAGGTTATCACAGTGTTAAGTAGAGTTCCCTGTGCTTTACCATAGGTCTTGTTCCACATGTATATTATTGTGCATATATATGGTCATCTTCACCCCCTAAGGTATGCCTCCATCCACCCCACCTTTCCCCTTTCCTAACAGAGTTTTCTTTTCTGCGACTCTGAAGCTGTTTCAGGATGTAAATGAGTTGTTTGGTATCAGTATTTAGATTCTACCTGGCAGTTATATCATAGGCTACCCAGCCTTTTCTCTCTGGCTTCCTTCAGTTAGTACAATCCTTACCTGGTGTATCTGTGTTGCTGCAAAAGGCATTCTTTCATTCTTTCTGTGGCAGGCTTGTACTCCATGGTGTGTGTGCGTGTGTGTGTGTGTGGACGCCACATCTTCTGTATCCTTCAGTCTGTTGGTGGACATTTTGGTTTTGATTGGTTACCTATGTTGTCCAGTTTAAATAGGTTTACTGGAAACTTGGGGAGCCTGTATGGATTCATGCTATGTTTGCTATTCAAGTGTAGGCTGAGGAGTGAGAATGCCCGGTCCCGTGGTAGCCCAATGTAAAGTATTTAATGCACCTGTATAGTGTCATTTATCCTGGGTGTTACCGATTACATTCCCCAAAACAGGGTAGGAGCCTTCCATCTTCTTCAGGCTGTCTCCCTCTTTCACTGTCTGTAGTCCTTTGAGGATGACCATTCTGACCAGGGAGAGATGATACCTCATGGTAATTTTGACTTGCTGTTTTCTAATAATTAGCAATGTAGAGCATCC
Source organism: Cervus canadensis (assembly GCF_019320065.1). NCBI lineage: Eukaryota > Metazoa > Chordata > Mammalia > Artiodactyla > Cervidae > Cervus > Cervus canadensis. The sequence goes on along the minus strand of NC_057407.1, from coordinate 21,257,457 downwards.
TTCCATTTTTTTCTTTTTTTGGGGGGCAGGGTAAGGATGGAGACAAAAATCACAGTGTGTTAATGTTGATCGCTGTGATTGGTCTCTTAAGGCTGGCCTTATTTTGAGTTGCTTTTTTGTTTGCAACCCCAGGGAAGGTGTCCTTTCCAGCCCCGCAGGCCTTGTGAATTTGAATCGCTGCAGGCACCAGTGTTCAGGTTGTAATGACTGAAAATATCCACAAGGCGGCAGCACTTCTCCCTGCCCCACTCGGGTCCTCTGGTGATGGGAGTCCTGCAGAAAGTCAGGATGCAGGGTTAGTTGAGAGTGGAACGTGCCAGGGCTCCTGTCTCATGACTTGCTTCCCTTCCCCTGCAGCATTCAGAGAAATCCCAAGCCCTCCCCAAACTGTGCCGTTGAGGGTGCTTTGGTACTTAGGTATGGAGACTTCGTGGACGGAGGCTATTGGTCAGAACACCACCACCAGACTTGGAGACCAAGTGACATTGCAGAGCTCTTCCTGCCCACTGGGTCCATCGGTTTTTGGCAAAAGTGAGCTCTAGGAGGTCAGCCTGGATCTGGAGATTGGGGTCCAAACCACAGGGGAGCAGTTATTCCAGGTCCGAGGGGAGCTCCTTTCCTGGCACCTCCTCCCCAGCTCCCTCAGGCCAACCCGGTCCCACCTGGGACTCAAGGCTGCTCATACTCCAGGGATGAGCAGGAGGCAGGTCACTCAGGCCTGAGGGGTATCCTGCTGGCATTTGTAAAAATTTTGCACATTAATTTTTTATTTTATAATGGAGTCCGGTGGATTTATTCGGGTGTCTTTTAAATCCCCTGATGCAGTTATCCATACGCATCTATGTATTCTTTGGTTTCATGTTCCATGTAGGTGATCACAGAGCAGTGAGTAGCGTTCACTGTGCTCTACAGTTGTTGGTGATGAGGTTGTTTGGTCGGTAATTCATGTCCGACTCTTTGCAACACTGTGGACTGCAGCATGCCAGACTTTGCTGTCCTTCAGTATCTCCAGGAATTTGCTCAAACTCATGTCCATTGAGTCAGTGATGCCATCCAACCATCTCATCCTCTGCCACCCCCTTCTCCTCCTGTCCTCAATCTTTCCCAGCATCAGGGTCTTTTCCAATGAATCAGGTCTTAGCATCACGTGGCCAACGTGTTGGAGCTTCAGCTTCAGTCCTTCCAGTGAGCATTCAGGGTTGATATTCTTTAAGATTGACTAGTTTGATCCCCTTCCTGTCCAAGGGACACTGAAGTCTTCTCAAGCAGACAGTAGGTCTTGTTGATGGTGTTCTGTATGTATGTTACTGTGCGTATATTCATCTTTACCTCCTAATGTATGCCTCCCTCCGTCCCACCTTTCCCTTTGGTAACCAGAGGTTTGTTTTCTAGGACTGTGAGACTGTTTCTGGATTGTAAATGAGTTGTTGATACCAATTTTTAGATTCTACCCGGAAGTGATAGCATAGGCTACCCGGCCTTTCTCTCTGGCTTCCTTCACTTAGCGTGATCATCTCTCAGTGTATCCGTGTGTCCTTCCTTTCGTGTGAACAAAAGAAAGGCATTCTTCCGTTCTTCCCTATGGCTGAGGCGTATTCCATGGTATGTGTATTATATGCATGTGCCACGTCTTCTGTACCCATCAGTCTATTGGTGAACGTTTTGGTTCCTCCATGTCTCGTCCAGTGTAAATAGTGCTCCAGTGACCACGGGGAGGCTGTGTCGATTCATGTTATGGTTTCTCATCAAGTGGAGGCTGAGGAGTGAGAATTCCAGGTCCTGTGGTAGCCCAACTTAACGTATTTAACGAACCTCCATACTGTCCTTTATCCTGGCTGTTACCAATTTCTGTTCCCCAAATCAGGGCAGGATGGTTCTCTTTTCCCCATGCCATCTCCCACTTTTACTGTCTGTATTGCCTGTCTGGATTGCCGTCTGTATTTACTGTCTGTATTTACTGTCTGGATTGCCGTTCTGACCAGTGCAAGGTGATACCTGTGGTAGTTATGATTTGCAGTTCCGTAATAGATAATGATGTCGGTCAAAATTTCCTGTGTGTTTTTTCTTTCTCTTTTTTAGAGTGACACGGAGGGAGGGAGGGAAAAGACAGTTTTCATTCATGTTCACCCCTTGAGGTTGGTCTATTGAAGGTTTGACCTGTACTGAGTGATTTTGGGTTACCTACCACAGGACATTTCTGACATTTCTTGATTTATATCTGATGCATGTTCTGCTGTATATATGTACCACCTCTTTATGCATTCTTTTGTTGGTGCTTTGTTTTGCTTCAACATCCTGGCTATTGTGAACAGTGCTGCAAGGAAAATTGGTGGTGCGTGTATTTTTTTTGTGGGTTTCCCAAGTGGTGCTAGTGGTAAAGAACCTGCCTGCCAATGCAGGTGACATAAGAGATGTGGGTGCAGTTCCTGGGTTCGGAAGATCCCCTGGAGGAGGGCACGGCAGTCCACTCCAGTAGCTTGCCTGGAGAACCCCATGGGCAGAGGATCCTGGCGGGCTACAGTCCACGGGTCACAACGAGTCGGACATGACCGCAGAGACTAGCAGGCAGCATGTATTTTTTATGTTTTCTTTGAATATCTGCCCCCAGGTGGTATGATAGAGTCAAGTGATAGGTCAGTTTTCAATTTTTTTAAGGAATATCCATAGTGTTCTGTGTTTTGGCTGTTCCCAGAACTTTGTAGGGTCTGTTTCTTTCTCCAGACGTTCTATAGCATTTATTGTTCATAGAATTTCTGATGATGGCCATTCTGATCCTTGTTAGGCGAATACATCAGTGCAGTTTCATGTGTGTTTTTGTAGTGATTAGTGATACTGAGCATTTTTTCATATGCTTCTTGGTCATTATGTCTTCTTTGGACGAATGTGTTTGGGTCTTCTGCCTATATTTTTTTAGGATTGTTTATTTTTTTGGTGTTTATTTTTTGGTGTATGATCACTTTGTGAATTTTCAAGATTAACCCCACTTTCATTGCTCGTTTGCAAATATTTTCTCTTATTCTGAGGCTTGTCTTTTTGTCTTGATGATGGTTTCCTTTGCTGTGCCGCAGGTTTTAGGTTTCATTAGGTCCCATTTGTTTATGTTTATTTTTATTTTCTTTACTGTGGGAGGTGTTAAAAAAATATATCTTTTGTCCATTAAAATTCCTGGGATAATTCTTGAAAGTCAGGGGATGGTTTTAGAAAAACATGGCCTGGGTGATCTCATGTCTGCACCCACAGAAAGTATTGAAAAAGTGAAACCGCTAATAGCACATGCTTTTTCTAGTAGGAAACAGTTGATTATTGGTTTGGTTAAAACTTAGAAGAATCCTATGCAACTTGTTGCAATAGCCCAACAAAAAATACAGTTCAAATATTCCTTTTTTAAAAAAAAAACAGTTCCAATATTCTTAGGCAATGTTGAGAGTTATGTCCCACCAAAAGGTGTCTTGAGAAATAATCAATCCTACTTGTAAGTTCATTTAATTTTACATTGTTATTATGCATCTTTCTATGAAAAATGGTGTTTCATACCTAATATCCTATTGTAACAGCTCATATTATTTTTAGAAGATAAATTTTGAGACATTTACAGGATTCATGAATCATGAAAATATTAAGTATTAGGATATGTGTTTTTAATTCTCTTTTTCATGGAATTAAAGTGTATTTAATACTGAAATAAGATTTTAAATGTTATGAATAAAATTATAAACTCTCAAGACTTTTAAAATTAAAGCATGAAGCATCAATATTTTTTAAATTTCTTAGAATTATTTCCCAGACTGTTTTCCCTCCAGGGGGTTATATTCATATAAGAGAACTTAGGTTGAACAGTATGAGATGTTCTGTTCAGTGAGATAGAAAGTAATATTTTTTTCCCTGATAACCTTTTCGTGAAGTTCTAAAGTTGCAGAAAAATACAGAGATTAAAATATCTTCTCTGAATTATCAGATAGTAACAATTCCAGTTTCTATTCATATATGTGTGTTTGTGCATATATATATAGACATATATATATAAACATGTGAACAGAAAGAGGTAAAGGTGTACATTTAAAACAATTACAGTGAAATATAGCAAGAGTTCAACTATAAATATTCATTATGTATTCTAATTATTTATTCCTATTTATTCAATAAAGCCTTGGCAGAGGGACAGATAATCTGGCATATATAATCAGATACTCTGAAATAATGTGATTTATAGGCTTTAAGAATCTGGTAAAGAAAAAGGAAAGGTCTCTAATTTATGGTCACTTCTTCACAGTAGGATCATCAGAGGCCGCATAGGTCTGGGGTGAGGAAACACGATGGTTGATGATGACAGTGATAAACTGAAAGCAGTGGGAACTAAAGAGGATAAAAGTCAATGAGGAAAAAGGAATTATCACTGGTATACTAGTGTGTAGGCCTTGAGGGTTGAGGTAGGGTACTGTCACCAGAGGGGGAAACAGCATTCAATTTTAAAATAGGGCCACACAATATTCTGCCCTTGGTGTTGGATGTTAACAAACACGAAGCTTTTGGCTTCACTCTTCTGAAATCATGAAGCTTGTTCTTAAGAAAACAATAAACTTCCTTGGAATGGAGATTTCAGCCATTAGAAGCTTAGACACTCAGGCTCGGGCACCGTGACCATCTGTTCTGCCACTCCCGTTTCTGGACAGGAATCTGTCTGGGTCACACTCACCATCCGGTTTTGTCCCATGATTCCTTGATCCGGTTTGAAGTGCTCAGCTTCCTTACCAGTGAAGGAAATTCCTCACCACTACTGTTAGTTGAGTAAGTGAAGGTAGTTGACTTTGTATTTCGTGGTTGAAGAAAGGTCTGCTAAGCAATTTTTTTAAAACTAAAGCAAACTTTTTAGGTTAGGTATGTAAGTTAGTATTCACTGACTTTCTCAAGAACTTCTCATTCACTCCTTGCAGCAGTCCTGCGAGGAAAACATCCGTTTCTCTTTTTCAGTTCAGTTTAGTTGCTCAGTCGTGTCTGACTCTTTGCAACCCCAAGGACTGCAGCACGCCAGGCTTCCCTGTCCATCACCAGCTCCCAGAGTTTACTCAAACTCATGTCCATTGAATCAGTGATGCTATCCAACCATCTCATCCTCTGTCGTCCCCTTTTCCTCCTGCCTTAATCTTTGCCAGCATCAGGGTCTTTTCAAATGAGTCAGTTCTTCACATCAGGTGGCCAAAGTATTGGAGTTTCAGCTTCAACCTCAGTCCTTCCAATGAATATTCGGGACTGATTTCCTTTAGGATGGACTCGTTGGCTCTCCTTGCAGTCCAAGGGACTCTCAAGAGTCTTCTCCAACACCACAGTTCAAATACAGTTGTTAGATCCTAATAAACTGTGGGCCTGTCCTTGTGGCCAAACTGCATGATCACAAAAGTCAGTTTTACCTTGTTGGTTCTTTATTTCTATTTCCTGTCATTTTCTAGTACCTTTGTGTTATTTCACCAAAACAGGCAGAAATATAAAAACAGTGCTTTCAATTCTGTCTCTGAATCTAGGCTTGGTTAGTAGTGACTTGTTTCTAAATATTCATGTGCTCAACAGTCTAACGTAACTGTTTGAAAATGGGGTTTTGGACCAGTGGCTTTTGGCCCTCGTTTCTTTGCCCCATTCTTTGTAACAAAAATGAAGTTTTCTTGTCTTGGTTTATTTCCTTTAAAAGCCATGGAGTAGAGAATAGATTTGTTAATTATTTTGAGCAGTCATACCTCCTGCCTCTTAAAACACCTCTTTGCCCCTTGCTGGCTTCCTATTATTTTAATGATGGAAGACCAGTATAAATCCTTCGCTGCTCCTTTTGGTTGACGATTTACCAGCCTGAAGCAGATGATGGTCTGAAAATTCATGTGCAGCTGCTCGGAGGATCCAGGCAAGGTAGACTGGTGGTGGGCAGATTGATGTAGTGGGACAGGCATAGGCGCTGGTGAACTGGAGAGAACATGCATCACCTAAAAGGGGCAACAGCGCCGCCTCTACGGCTCATAACGCCCCAGTGAGAACAGGGAGAACGAAAACCACGTGTGTTTTCGAAAAGAGCTTGAAATCTGAATCTTACTGTAAAAAGTCTTCACTTTTTAGATGTTGGACACTAATAACTGTGATAAAGATGATGGCCTCAATATATCTGTAGAGTGAATATGATCTACAGGTCAACAGTGTGTGACCACTGGTATACTCTGTGACAGAGAGGATTGAGTCCCTGTGGGTGTTTGAGGAAGACCCGGCTTCCCAGGTGGCGCTAGTGGTAAAGAATCCACCTGCCAGTGCTGGAGATGCAGGAGATGGGGGTTCGATCCCTTGGCCGGGAAGAGCCCCTGGGGAAGGAAGTGGCGACCCACTTTGGTATTCTTGCCTGGAGAATCCCACGGACTGGCAGGCTACAGTCCATAGGGTCACGAAGAGTCAGACATGACGGGGCAACTGAGCGCACACTCAAAGGGTTACATCAGTAGAGAGTTTCATTCTTCTGTGCAGATTGTTGTAGGTACCACAAGAGGGATTAATATGCTGCTTGTTAAATTCCCAGTTACTTTTGGAGAGTGAACCATCAGTTTTTATCTTGCTGGAAAGGAAAATTGGAGCCACAGTGAGGAGCTGAATTCCTGATGTAGTGCTGCTCAAAGTTCAGACAATGGTGGACCCAAGCTGCCCAGCTGGGGACTCGTGTTTGGAAATGGCAAAATTTCTGCTCAGTAGGAGTTACAGGATCTTACGTATGTATTTCATAGATCCTCCCGCAGTCTTGCCGACAAATGTCTCTCATTCTACAAAGTAAATGTTTAGAGGGAGGAGTTGCTCCAAATCTTGTTGATACCTTGGATAAGACAATAATTCTACTTATAATTTAGCAGCAGGTTCATAAAGTGAGCAAAGTTTCATTTGACATGCAGGTAAAATATTACTGTTTACTCTTTAAAGGAGGAAGAACTCAGAAAAGACATTTCTGTGGTTTTCTGTCTGTGTGAAGATGACTTCTAATAATGATTTACTACCATGAAAACTAAGACCAAGGGTCTATGGGTATAAATGTGACCTATTAAAAGAAACGAGTAATCTGATATTATTGGATGTTGGTATTTTCTTAGAAATGCTCAGCACTAATGAATACATCAAAAACCATACTTTATTTTATGTATAGCAATACAATTTACATATTAAATAACACTATAATAGAATGATTTGATATACTTTTAAACAGAAGAAAAAAGGGAAAAATTTCAGGTTACAAAACCCCTCCCCCCGAACAAATTAAAAAAAAACAAAAACAGCACTTTATCCAAATGGGTCAATGCAACAAATGTATTCAGTGTGACTAATTATGTCTAATTCCTATTGCACAAATGGTCAATGAAATTAAAAAAGAAAACCCAACTGTCACAATCACTGCCTCAAAGAAATAACACATGTTGGATTCTTTTGGAATGCAAAGATGGTTCTTGCTACTTCAATACACAGAAAGTTGAATTCACATATCCACCACAAAGGAAAAAAAAAAACTATGACAGAATTGAAACTAGAAAAAAATTAGCTTTATATGAAAATATAAAATTCTATGATTATATACCATAGATACAAAGTTCCCAGAAGATGCTTATCCAAGCAACAAAATATTTACAGTTTTAATGATTTTCGCTATTTTAAAATGAAGTGAAAGAAACATGAATCCACACAAAGGCTGAATTTTTTTTTTCTTTTTTTAAGAAACAATGGCTACTTGCTAGTTTCAAATGTCCTAACAAAAAAGGAGTCACCACCCCAAATGTTGGAGAGTTGCGACATTTTATAAAATCGTTTGTCTCCTTTTCTGGAGATGTTTTATTTCTTAAAACTCAAGATTATTTTTCTTGAAATTAATTATCCTCTGTAGAAAATGCTTCCCTTTGCAAATATTTAACAAAAATACTAAAAACAGTTTAACAGCTAAGACAAAGTAGAGGCCAAATACCATTCTTACAACTCCTTCTGATTTGTTGCATGCCTTCTTTCTAGAGATAAGTGAAGCCAGTATTGTATGTTAGATGGCAGCTATGGGCAAGCGCAAAGGGGCAAGTGAGATTACAGCTGTTTTTAAAAAAAAAAAAAAAAAAAGCAGGCATTTTCCCTTCATATAAAAATTCACTGGCACCATTTGAACATAAACTTTAGGACTTAGGAGTTGGAAATGCATTTTCCAATATAACTTGCTAGATTCTTAAGACAAACTACGTTTTGATTATTATTTCCTAAATTATGATGAGTTTGGGCTTCTTTCTTAAAATTTTTTGCTTACAATTAGTATGTGTCTTTGGTAAATTGGTTATCTATATTTTAAGTTTTAAATACAGTATATATGTGTTTAAGAAAATTCATAACAAGGCAGTTGTGCTGTGTCATTATAAAATAATTAAGGTTATCTGTTGATTTCAGTACGTCACTCCGGGCTAAAACCACCAGCCACCAGACCCTAAATGCCATAAACATCTCTGACCTTGCTGGACTTTCCAGCTTGAAATTGACTCTGAAAGCTCCAAGGCATAAAAATTAGGAAAAGCAATTCACCTCACCTTAATCATCCTGAATTTCAGAAGGAAACCTTTTTTTTAAATATGAAAGGATTTTAACTTTTAGATGCAGGTAAGGTTCTTGGTGGCGACAAGGTGTGTTTTCTCTGATGTCCAGCATGGCCGCTTGTCTTGATCTTTAATTCATTTTGAATGTGTGCCTTCTGCTTACCTAGAACTCATACACTCTAAAGGCTCATTTTTCTAACATGGCACACAGTAATTTGCAATAGCTATTTCCTTGCCTCCTGAGTGCATGGGCTAATAACCTTGTTCTTTAGTTAAGCCATGTGCTTCTGTCTCAAAGAAAACACCATCTCTGAAACTCTTTGCCTCTGGAAAGATACAAGCATATATTTGCCAGTGCCATATGAAGAATAGTAGGATACACTTATAGTCAAAAGTGAGGAGCTGTTGACTATAATCACCCTCCGCAAAGTGTGTTTGGGCCATTTTGGCAAGATGGGCAAACAGCAGTTGCTTGTGGTTCAGTGGGTTAGGGTTTGTAGACTTTGGTTCAGGCCCACTATAGACACTCGAATGCTCACAGAGAAATTCTCAGCCATCCTTGTGATGTTTCTGCTTTATCTCCGACCTCTCTCTTTTACCATGATTCTGATACCCATGGAAGAGATGGTCACAGAATTGGAGGGTAGGAATTTCCATGAATTGGACCCTCTGTAATAGCACAGACGGTGAAGGACAGGGAAGCCTGGCGGGCTGCAGTCCATGGGGTTGCGAAGGGGCGGACACGAGTGAGTGACTGAAAACAAAAATAGCCCAGAAGGGAATACTTGCCATGTGTCTGAAAAAATTACAGGGACCACAAACCCCAACTTGAATGTTACTTCTGAAAGTCAGGTCCCCCCCGTGCCATCTACTGAGAAGAGTCAGCTCACATCAGCGCTCCGTACAGCGGAAGCGACCTCCGTAATGGACGGCGGTGGCCTAGCTCTTGCGGTGCTGAGGTGAAACCAGGCTGAAACCTTCCCCTTCCTCATCTCCCTCAGCCAGCCGGTCGTGGTAGCGTTCGGGAGGTCAGGGTTTTTCCCTCAGGTGTTAGGCAGAGGTTCCGCATTTCACCTCTGACAGGAGCGGAGGGACGGTGAGTGTGTCTGTGTCCTCCGCCACATAAAGCTGAGGAGACTGGGCTCACCTGTCCACACTCTCTCCAGCAAGCCCTCACAGTTCGTGAATGGTGGACTACCCCGTGTGGCTGAGTCTGCGCGATGGGAAGATGAGAGGAATCCTGGCAAGTTATGTCATTTAGGAAAACGTGGTTGACCTGGCCCGTGTGCTAGAAATCCCGGGCCAGGAGGCCTCAGCAGCTTTGGTCCTTTCAGCTCCGCTCTGACAAACTTCATAGAAAACCAACTCAGGATAAACAGAGTCTCAGTGCTGCTTATCACGGATGTTTTAATGCCTAGCCAGACAGTATGGTCATAGCCAGTGTGACCTGTTGGTTGATGTTTATTGACATAAAAAAATAAAAATAACCAAAACCCTTTTCCTCTTCACAGGCTCAGTCCTGGTGATGGCTTAACTTCTGACAGAAGTCACCCCTCAAAAGCAAATGTGCAGCAGAAGAAATGGATCTCAGTAAGTAGCTTATCTTTCTAACTTGCTGAACTGAAATTTCTTGTGAGTGCTCCTGATTTTCCCATGATAGACGGCAGGGTGAATGTGGCTCTGGGAGATTACCACCTTCGGCTCTGTGTCCCTATGAGCAGTCTCTTTTACTTAAGTGAACCTGTTTTTGAGGCTAGAATACATAAAAGCATACAAAGCTGTCTCCTGCTGCTAAGAACTCTTTGAAAATGTCACTGTTACCTTTCACTCAAAATTCTAATTGTCTCTCTTCAAGTCAGATTTCTCCATGTGGAGGAACCTAGATAGTCCCAAGACTTTTTGCTAATTAATACAAAATTTTCAGTTTAAATAGAAGAATGCATGGAATTAATGAACTTTATCATGAAGTATTTGGCAAAAAAAAAGGAAAGAAAAGAATGTAAGAATATTAACTCTATAGGTAGTTTTTTTATTAGATTGCTATATGAGTAATAGGAATATTTTCTATGACTACTTTCAAAGTTACACACCTGCCAAGATTTGCATTATTCCACCTGCCAAGAGGTATGAAATTATAAACCATGAGGCATTAATGAAGACTCACTGAAGGGCTTCATAACTGGAGTTTCGTAAAATATTGCCATCTCTTGTAAAAGATGGCCCTGATTTGGGGGGGCAGTGATGTAACTATTTGAGAGAATCAAAATGGAAATAACACACACTGTCCACATAGCTACTGTGAAAACTGTAATACAGAGATATCCTTTATTTTGACACAGTTGGGCATTTTTTAAAGCTAGGAATATAACTTTGAAACTAGGATGATGTTCACATCAGATGACTCTTAAACCTTCTTGTTTCTTAATGGACACCTTCACCATCACAAATGGGACTCTCTCAAGGCCGTGACATTGACAGACCTTCAGAGTAGCCCCCCCACCCCACTATTCTTTAAAAGAAAACAGTGCTCATCCACTCCATTAAAACACAGAAGGCATACAGAAGTATTGAACAGTGCCTTAAAAAATAGGAGAGGACTGAGGAAAAGGACAGCATTGCCTGCTAGGAGGATGCAGCTGCTTTAGCAAGAGTAATAATAATTAAAAAAAAAAAAAGTCACTGTCCTAACAAAGACCTTCACTATACTGAATTAAAAAGTAGCATGTATGGTGTCATGGAATGTCACGTCAGGGTTTGCTTTAGTATCAGATTATAGGCAGTAACACTGATCAGATAGTGCAAACTAGGTAAAACCGCGTTTCACTGTGGGAAATGAACAGAGGTGCATATGCTCAGTAGGATACCATTAAGACATAAAATGGCAAAAAATAAATATCAAAACTTTTATCAGTGTAAAAAAGTAACTGGGTTATCATATAACCTAGACCTAGAGTCTGGCAAAAAAAAGGCCTCAAAAAAGTTCTCAGTCTTCAGAAGGTTTACAAATGAAGCACTCTTTCACGATTCCAGTCACACCAGCGACTCCATGCTCTCGGCAGGGTCCGACTCGTCCGCGGTGAGGGCAGCGCCGTTCCTGTCCACTGTCATGGGGCCGTTCCCATTCTCTTTCGTGCTGACCAAGCTGAGCATCGCTTTGTAGACAAACTGGTACTGTTCCTGGAAAACGAGAGGAAGATGGTTTTGGAGCCGAAGAACAGCTTCATCTCATTTCACTGCAGGTAAAAATACTGATTAAAAATGTAACTGTGAAAAATACACTAGAGACACGGGAATATGTCTACGCTCTTTAAGAAACTTACAGAATCATCTGTGGAATCCTTTACGATCAAAACCTACAGCTGCTTCGTGTCCTTTTCATCTCTCTTACCTTGGAATGAGTTCAGTGTTGATGGTCCACTAAGATAATATGAAATCTGTACTTTATCGTCAGAAAACACTATATACTCTAGAAAGCAGAGTTTGTCAAGCTCAGCACTTTTGACATGTGGGCCAGAGAATCGTTTATTGTAGAGGGCCATCTTAGGTGTTGTGGTATGTTTAGCAGTGTCCCTGGGCTCCACTCACCTAACTCCATCCCCAGTGGTGATCATTAAAAAAGGGTCTCCAACATTGCCCAACATCTCCTGGGGGCAAAATTACTCCACCCCCACCCCCATTGAGAACTACTGTTGTACAGGGTGAGGCTGAGTTTCAACTGATGTTGTACAGGTTTTGCAAATAAACACAGGACTTACAATGTCTGTAAATACTCCAGGCCTCATCAGATTGATCATTTTTGCAACCTGGAAAACATCCACGGCATTTTCATTCTCCAGTTGCTGGGACAAGGTGGTAAGAGCACACAGCATTCCTGCTGAAACTGCGCCATACCTTGGGGAGGCAAAAAAAAGAAAAAGCTATTTCAGAATCGCTAAAAGACTGAATATATTGGAATGAAGTCACCATCACGTATTTCTATAGAAGCTAGGGAGACTGTATTGATACCTATTCTAGAACACAGAAATGAATGAAATGCTGACAAGGAGAGATTAAAGGTTAGCATGAAGATGACACTTGTTCTTTACCACTGAGCCACCAGGAAAGCCCAGTTTTCTGTATAGTTTTTGCCAATGTCATTTTAGGGTGATTCCTAGATAGGTTCTGTTGCTCCAAAGAATGGCCTCTCTTTAGGACATCAGTGTTTGGTTTCAGTGGATATATAGGGAAGTTACTGATTTCACATGGTGCACTTGTATTCAGCCATGTAGAACTTTTTTTAAGTTCTAATAATCTGTGGCTTCTCTAGGTTAGTTGGCTGCACCATCATCTGCCAATAATGCCAATTATGTCTTTCTTTTATACCTCTTACATCTTTTGCTTTTACTGCATTGGATAGGATATCAATATCTTCCATTCTGACACTGTAAAGAGGTACCATGTTGTGTTAATGGTAAAACTTCTACTTTCTTAATATTAAGTAAAAGTATTTCTATAGGCGTCTGAGAAGTGACATTTAACAAGTTAGAGAATGCTTTTGGCTTTCAGTTTGCTAAGAGCGTTTTCTTTTGGGGATGGGGATTATGAATGGGTGTCATTTTATTGTATGTTTTCAAACATCTATAAGTTTAAAAAAGTTCCTAAAATCCTGAATTCACTGAGAGCAGGTTTTGGTACCAAATTTAACTAGCTCTGTATTTCTGGGAGGAATCTTTTTAAATGATGTATGTAATTCTTTCAGTATAACACACTGGGTTTTATTTGACAGCATTTTCTTCAGATCTTTGTACCCATATTCAAGTAAGTAACAATGGCTTATACTGTTCCATTCTGGTGTTAGCTTTGTCTGTTTTCTTAATCAAGATTACATTACATGTTTTCTCCGTATGCTCCTGGTTCAGGCGTAGCCTGGTCAAAACGTAGCGGGCCTTGACAGGTTGAAAACTCTGTGTACCAGGCTTATAAGTACTTTATATGTGCCAATGATTTTAATCCTCAGAAAAATCCAGGTACTATTAATAGCCCCATTTTGAGGTTGAATAAACAATGCACATCCAGGTAAAGTAATTGGGGTCATAGCTTGGGAGACGAGGGTTTTTTTTTAACTGGAGCTGATACACATCAGGGGCTCAGAACAGAGACTGGTAAGTGCCATATGTTCACTAAGTATCGTTTATTATGATTAGGTAGGCTTAACAATTTATTGGTATAGTAGTATAAATAGTTTAAAATGTTAAAAAAATGTTTATTTCATTTCCTTTAAAACATTTGTATTTTACTAATAGGTTAAAAATCATATAAAGTACAGTAACCCTCATGGCTCTGTCACTAAACTAAAACAATCACCAGCTTGCAGCTGGTCTTGTTTCATGTCTGTTTCTGCCACATGTGTTTTGAAGCAAACCCCAGATTTCTTATTTGTTAATAAATCAGTATAAAATTTCAAAAGATAAGGACTTTAAAAATAAACATCATCTTTATCACACTTAAATAACAATTTTTAAAACATTTGAGGACTACAGTTAAGTGGTAGATTTTTTTTCTTCCCCAATGATAAATTATGCCTTTTCTGCTTTTTTCACCATTTTCCAAAGTTGTATCTCTTGTTAACAAAATTCAAGCAATGAAGCTGATCTCATCCTTACTTCCATTTCATTACTATTTGCTTTTCTTAGTACATTTTGTGGATATATTTGGTTCTTTTTCTGGCTTCTCCAGTTGAAAGCTTAGTTTTTTTGTTTTTTTCTAAAATATTTTCTCCAATATATGCAACCTAGGCTATACATTTTTTTCCCCCTCTGAGCATGTGTCCTGTTAGGTTTTTAAATGTAGTGCCTTCAGCATCATTTAGTTCTAGGAATCCGTAATTTCTATTTTCACTACCTCTTTAACCTATGAGTTATCTCTAATAGCAGATGTAAGGACTTCAGGGTCTGGGTGTAACAATTCGGGGTCTCATTTCTTTGTTGGTTTCTAAATAATGCATTATAATCAATGAATGTTGCCTTGTGTAATTTACCAGTTTTTTTTTTTAAACAATATAGTCAAGTTCCATTTATGGTGAGTAATTATAAATAAACCATCTGTGTCTGAAGAAACTCTTGTAACGATCAAAGCCTTCGTATTAAAAATTGGTCACTAATTTGACTCCATGATCAAAGTGAAGCAGTACTGATTCTGAGTAATGGACTGTAGCCTGGATGCTTATTCCAGCTTAAATTAACATCTATTCTAAGTTCAAAATCCAGTAACGTTTAAATATGAATCACCATCTTAAGAGATTCTCAGTGATGGTCAAGGTGTTGAAGCAGTCTTTACTGCCCCCATTTGAACTACTAGTAGTTCCTTCACTATACACTGTGTTTCTTCCACTGTCCCTGCTTTTGTCTTTCTCGCCCCTGTACTTGGAATGTCCTTCCTTCTCTTGGGTACAGACTTTAACATTTATGTATTTAATTTAGAAATGTTTAAATTAAAAAGTAGAACTTTAGAAACAAAGTATAGTTGACTTATAATGTTGTGCCAACCCCTGCGGTATAGCAGAGTGACTCAGTTAAACACATGTATACATTCTTTTTTTTTTTTTTCAACTCTTCTCCATGAGAGTTTATGCCAGAAAGTTCCCTGTGGTGTATATACGATCTGACCTTGTTGTTTATCTGTCCTCTGTATAACAGGTTGCATCTGCAGACCCCAAACTCTCCACCTACCCCTCCCACTCCCCTTCTCCTGCTTTGCAAGCACAAGTCTGACCTCTGTATGTGTGAGTCTTTTTCTGGTTTGCAGGTAGGTGCATCTCTGCCATATTTTAAATTGCACAAATAAGCGAAACCACATGGCATTTGTCTCTCTCTCTCTGACTTACTTCCCTTAGTATGATGCTCTCTAGGTCCATCCATGTTGCTGCAGATGGCATTGTTTCATTCTCTTTAATGCAAGTGTAGTGTTCCAGTGTGTGTGTGTGTGTGTACCCCTTCTTTATCCATTCCTCTGCTGATGGGGTACATGCTGTTGCAGGTCACTACTGGATCAGCCTTGTTAGTTACGGTTTTCAGATCTTTCCTCTGAATGTTACTATTCATTGTATCCTGATAATGCATTTTAATATCTCACCCCTTTATTCAGTGGTTAGAGAATCTTCAGCCATGATTTTTTATCAGCGTTTTCCCTTCCTCTTTCATCTGTCTCTCCATAGATCATCCCTTAGCCTGATGTCAGAACTTCTGTATCTGACTTCCATATCTGAGTCTTAATTGCAGCTTTGTCCATTCTACTATAGCCCATCTCTTAACCTTTCCATTTATTAGCCTCTAATTTGTTCCAATTTCATAATAAGTGTTTTTGATTCATTTCATTAACTCTTTAGATCTCTGTGTATATTATTTTATAACAATTATGACTGCTCTTTTAACTCGGATTCAGTGTATTTTTTCTTCTTGTTCATCATGTTGTCTTTCTTCAGATTCTAAAATGAACTGGGTTTACCTTCTCATCGTAGCATAGCTGGGATTCCCCACCTCCTCCACCCCAATCATTTGTATTAATTTTTTTCAATATTTAACCTTTTAATCTCTGCTTCATCTATTCTAATGAACTGTAAGGATCTTTCTTCCTTCTCCTCTTCAAGCTAACCACAGCCATTAGTTAGGAAAGTCAGGTATTATGTGTTTTATTATGCAGTGCACACTCCATGTGGGATTATTCTGCCCTTTGCCTGGGTTGTCTTTCCTTAATACTTAGCCACTCTTAAATAAGTACCTAAATAAAAGGAAATTCCTACAAAATGAGACTTTAAACACGACTAGAAACTAGGTCAAATCAATCAAATGCACAGATACTTTAAAGTATCAGTCTTGAAAGACTGAAAAAGGCCATCCTTTTTCAGAAGTTAGGGAATTCAGTAGGATTAAAGGGTGTTTGTCAAGTCTCACGCATTTGCACTTCACTTTACAAAGACTTGGTGAGAAAGTGACACAGGTAATTTATAACTTAGCTAATATAAGAATAGTATATAAATTCACTGGTTTGGTAGTTTACCACTTTCTTAAAGGGCCCCTTGAGAGCAACAGTTCTTTAACTCTTAGCTGTTAAAATGTATTCTCATCTTCCTCTGTCAATGCCTCAAAGAAATGAAAGCAAGGTCCCAATGTAGAGGAATGTTTTCAAGTAGCTCTGTCTATATTCATTTGAAGAGACACTGGGGTTCCTTGTATCATCAGGGTGTATAATACCTATGGCCTCTTGCCATTTAATTACACTGTTTACTACTTCATATAATTATTGTTGAAAGCAACTAGTTCGTATAATTGCAATTATTGTTGTTTTGCTTATACGATGTTTTAAAAATCATAACCAAGATGACAATGCAGGGGTAAAAACCCTGTCACTATGAAGGAAGTGAGGCTTCCTTTCAAAATCATTACGGCAGGAAGGAAAACAGAGTTAAAGCTTGAATATAAATTAATCTTGGAATAATGGCAATGCAAGCTTGTAAGACTGTTGGAAGTAGATGAGAAAATAAAGGCAAGTTACTCTGACTGGTGTGAGACCTACCTAACTGTAACTTTGATTTGCGTTTCTCTAATAATGAGCAGTGCTGAGCATCTTCTCATGTGCCTGTCGGTCATCCGTATGTCTCCTTTGAGAAATGTCTACTTAGGTCTTCTGCCCACTTTTTGTTTGTTTGGTTTAGGATATTGAGCTGCATGAGCTGTTTGTATATTTTGGAGACTAATCCCTAGTTGGTTACAGAGTTTGCAAGTATTTTCTCCCATTCTGGGGGCTGTCTTTTTGTTGTCTGTGGTTTCCTTTATTCGTGCAAAAGCTTTTGAGTTTAATTAGGTCTCATGTGTTTCTTATTTCCATTATACAGGACCATGGATCAAAACAGATACTGCTGTGACTTACGTCAAAGAATGTTCTATGTTTTCTTCTAAGAACTTTATAGTGTCTGGTCTTGCCTGTAGGTTTTTAATTCGTTTAGAATTATTTTTTGTATGGTGTTAGCTGTTGTGGTTCAGTTGCTTAGTCATGTCCGCCACTTTGTGACCCCATGGACTGGAGCAGCCAGGCTTCCCTGTCCCATCACCATCTCCCAGAGTGTGTTCAGACTCATATCCATTGAGTCAGTGATGCCGTCCAATGATCTCGTCCTCTTCTTCTCCTGCCTTCAATCTTTCCCAGCATCAGAGTCTTTTCCAATGAATTGGCTCTTCACATCAGGTGGCCAAAGTATGGGAGCTTCAGCATCAGTCCTTATAAAGAATATTCAGGGTTGATTTCCTCTAGGACGGACTGGTTGGATCTGCTTGCAGTCCAAGGGACTCTCAAGAGTCTTCTCCAACACCACAGTTCAAAAGCATCAATTCTTTGGTGCTCAGCCTTCTTTATGGTCCAGCTGTCACATTCATACATGATTACTGGAAAAACCGTAGTTTTGACTAGACGGACCATTGTCGGCAAAGTAACGTTTCTGCCGTTTAATGTGCTGTGCAGGTTTGTCACAGCTTTCCTTCCAAGGAGCAAGCATCTTTTAATTTCATGGCTGCAGTCACCATCTGCAGTGATTTTGGAGCCCCCAAAAATAAAGTCTGTCACTGTTTCCATTGTTTTCCCATCTATTTGCCATGAAGTGATGGGACCAGATGCCATGATACTAGTTTTTTGAATGTTGTGTATTAAGCTAGCTCTTTCACTCTCCTCTTCCACTTTCATCAAGAGGCTCTTTAGTTCTTCACTTTCTGCCATAAGGGTGGTGTCATCTGCATATCTGAGGTTACTGATATTTCTCCCGACAATCTTGATTCTAGCTTGTGCTTCTTCCAGCCCAGCGTTTCTCATGATGTACTCTGCATGTAAGTTAAATGAGCAGGGTGACAATATAGAGCCTTGACATACTCCTTTCCCAATTTGGAACCAGTCTGTTGTTTCATGTCTGGTTCTAACTATTGCTTCTTGACCTGCATACAGATTTCTCAGGAGGAAGGTACCATGGTCTGGTATTCCCATCTCTTGAAGAATTTTCCACAGTGTGTTGTGATCCACACAGTCAGTCTTTTGCATAGTCATTGAAGCAGAAGTAGATGTTTTTCTGGAATTCTCTTGCTTTTTCCGTGATCCAATGCATGTTGGCAATTTAATCTCAGGTTCCTCTGCCTTTTCTAAATCCAGCTTGTACATCTGGACGTTCTCGGTTCATGTACTATTGAAACCTAGCTTGGAGCATTTTGAGCATTATATACCTTACTATCATGTGAAATGAGTGCAATTGTGCAGTAGTTTATTCCTAGGTATTTTATTCTTGTTGATGTGATGGTAAATAGGATTGTTTCTTTAACTGGAAATTCTTTACTGGTAATAATTTTTGAGCAAGGGTGTCCTATGTTTTCACTTTAGTCTGGACCTTACACATTAGTAGCTGGTGCTGGCTCTGACCCTTACTAACCAGATACCTTTGCAGCCTTCATTTCCTCACACAAGAAGAGTGGATCCTAAAATTACTCCGCTCGTAGGGTGATTTTGAAGATTAAAAGAAGGACTCAATTAGTTCTAACTTGAGAGGGGGTGTCTTTACAGCAGCTGGTACAGAAAGTAGTCCATATATTTCAGCATTTGCTACAGACCGTCTCGGGTCAAAATTAACAATTATTGAAAACCCCCTAAAAGAGCTTTTGCTTATTTGGGCTTTAGCTGTCAGTCTTTACTGTATCAGACATCAGAGCTGAGAAAACATTGAAACACACAACCATGCAAGTACACATTCCCTTCGCTGTCAGAGTGGGGATGTCATCTGGGTCAGGTTGCTTTGAAAAACTCCACTGTACACTCAAGACAGAATAAGAGTGAAGAAGGCAACCAGTACCTTTGTATTGTTCTGAAAACTGTTGTGTCTGCTTAGATCACCTGGAAGGGTCTTAAGAAACCACCCCACCACCCTTCCCAATCAGGGACCCTCAGATCCCACTCTGAGAACTGCTGAATGAAATCAGCCCACTCTAGCATCCAACAGGGTGGGTAGTATTCACACAAGAAACTAGCTTTTCGTTATGTAAGTGAAGGTCTAATCTACCACTGTCTCATAAGACGGTGTTTCTTACACCATGACTGTGTTCCACACTCTTCTTAGGGAAATAGGCCCTGTGTTTAACATTTGCCAGTAATGATACAGATCAGTCTCTGGATAGAACTGTCTTGAGCAGATGAACATAGGAAGCTGAGAACAAAGGAGTTTGCCTTTAACCTGTGCTCAAACAGAATGAGCTTACTTTTCATTGAGGAAGTTTTACCCTTAGAGATAGTTTTATCTAGAAACTCCATTCACCTGGCACACAGCTGTGAGGACCAGGCAGATATCACAGAGTTTGTGCGCTAAAAATTTAACTCTGTCAGTGGAAGCACCCAGGCCTTCTTTCCAAGCCTGCCCCCATCTATTTTTTGACAGAGGTTTAAAAACTTTGTAAATTAGCTTTATAGTCCACAGATGAATGTAGGCAGGTAAAATAACAATAATCAAAACAAAAACAAGGCTCTCCGGGGAAAGTTCATATATAAGCACATATCCTGAATAATGGGTAAGTCATCCTAGCTTGAAGCACAGTACCAACTCATACCAGTATTTATCTACTACCTACTGTGTGTCAGGCATGGGACTTCACTCTGTGCAGAATGGGACAAATGAGTTAGCACTGCTGGCCTCTGCAGTGTGGGGCTGCCAGTCATGTAAACAAGCAGTGAGAAGCGGATATGATGAACAGGAATGGCACTGGTAAAGATGTGTTGTCTGTGAAGGATCACCTCTGGGATGAATGAGAGACAGTTTCACAGAGAGTGCCTTTTGAGGTGTGTGTTGAATGAGAGGACAGGAAGACTGGGATGATAGCTGGGGCAGTAAACTTCAACCAGATTGCAGAAGGATTTGGAAAGTGTCCTGGGGGCCAATGGTATGTGGAGGTGAGGGGCACAAGGAAGAACTTTGATGTGTTTCTGGTTTGTACAACCAAGTGGATGGGAGCAGGCTGGGAGGGTGAGTTTGGACTTACAGATACTAGACTTGAGGTGTCTGTAGGCTAGCAGGAAGGGATATTTAGGGGTGCAAAAGGCAAGTAAGATGGAAACTGAAAGGTAACTGGCATTCAGAGTGGTGTACTAGAGCTAGCAACTACTTAAAAACTTCAAATTTGATCAAGTCATGTAGAAAAATATTTTTAATGGACTCACTTCTGTCTTAAAGATGGTGGATAAATGAATGAACACTTGATCTTCAGGGGCTTTTCATCCAGTTCACCTATATAACATGTGAAGATGCACTAGTACAGGATTAACTTGCTCTTTTCTTATTTAAATCAGATATAGCTTGCTCTTAGGTCTAAGTCCAGAGGGAACATATGCAGCATGTAGTGTAAAATGAAAATCACTGCATAAGACAATCCACCCCAAAGCTGTATATAGATAAATGAATCAAACAGTTTTGTTAAAGTTGTACTTTTTTCCCCCTTTCTCCGTTCTGTAATATAAGATCAGCTGCATTCCTGACTAAGGGCAGATCCTTGGAGTACTATTAGTACCGCAAAATCCATCACAAAACTGGGCAGCAACATTAGAATTCGGTCTGAATTGCTAAAAGCTGGTAAAATCCAGAAGGTATTTGAAAAGCTAACCCAGATTGGGGCCGGGGGGGCACTCTAGAAGCAGTCCTCACTTTCTGCTATATCCTACAGCTGCATAGACTAGGCGCAAGTACCTAGTTATTTTGAGGCTGTCTGTGTCATTTAAACAGTACTGCTGGTTGTCACATTTCCAGGGATCTTTCTTACTGGTGGTGGTTTAGTTACTAACTTGTGTCTAACTCTTGGGACACCATAGACTGTAGCCTCTTAATTCTTCTTAATCTAATTAAGAGGCAGGCTAACATTTTGAAATAGTCACTATTTTAAAAAGACCATCAGATTCCTTGGAAGGAGCCAATCGTGTGGCTTGCTTCAAACTGGTGACAGTACTGGCCTCAGCCAGAAGTCTCTGTTCACTTCCTGTGACAGCATCAGGTCAAGGCAAAGGCTTATTTTATAAGCTTTACTGTGAAATATATTAATATTGACACTAGCAGAGAGGGTGGTAATTTAATTTACATAGTAAATGCTTAACAACTTGCTGACTAAGGAAGCTACCTACCTTGGAACTTGGGCTAGAGGCTTGTGAGATTTGAAACCATCTGCCACTGTCTTGCAAGTCAAGTCCCATCTATGAAGTTTGACTGCAGATATTCATACACCATTAGGTATATCTAGGACCCTGTCCCTCTCATTAAAGTGAGAGTGCGCTGGGTTTGAACTCCATTCAGACACTTAGCAGCTTTGAGCTAGAAGCAAATCATGCTTTGCCTTTAAACCTCCAGAGACAGTAAACTTCAAAACACATTGTAAACTATAAATATTATTATAACTTTTTGATTGCTAAACATATTTTAAAAGGTTTTCTACCTAGTGTTTGTTGAAAATCAGTGTAAGGATTTAAAGATAATATAAACTATGACATGTAAATTAATATAAATGTAAGCATGTAAATTATTGTCTAGTTTGCATTTCTGAAACAGAAAACCTAGGAAAGCATGCAGATGTATTGTGGTAGGCTAATAAACAGTCCTATCTAGAAAGATGAACCTATACTCTAGGAGAACCTGAAGCCTTTGACAAACTAAAAGCATAACATTTTCCACAGGTGCACTAGAAACCACAACGTGCACATTAGAAATACCCTGGAATTGTCACACACAGAGAGAGGGTTTGTAAAGTCTCTCTTTCCTCCCTCCTTCTATCACAGTGCAACAGGAAAATGAAAAAACTGGTACATACTCATCATGCACAATGGTGGGGCCATCCCTTGTCAAGGCCTCTTCCTTGATGACGTTGATAAGCTCAAAAGTACTGCTGATGGGGGCATCCGGGTTGGGCCATTTGGGACACTGGAAATGTCGAACTTCGAGGACATAGTCATCCTGCAACCAGTATGACACGAGTCACAGGTCATCCTTCACCTCATCCTATCTATAGTCTTTTAACAGAACTTGCTCCTGGGAAGTACATGGTCTAGATAACTGAAGAATGCCATCATTGCCAGGAGACCCAAACTGCTCTGAGGAGGAAAGACTAGGGAGGTCTGCCTGACAGTTAGCGAATGAGGCTGGTGGTGTGGAAGTTTAGTTGCTACAGTTGTGTCCGAATCCTTTCTGATGCCATGAACTCTGGTCGTGCTCCCCTGTCCATGAGATTTCCCAGGCAAGAATACTGGAGAGGGTTGCCATTTCCTTCTCCAGGGGAGCTTCCTGTCCCAGTGACGGAACCTGTGTCTCCTGGACTGCAGGCAGATTCTTTACTGCTAGGCCCCCAGGGAAGCAACAAATGAGGTTATCATAGTGAAATAGAATCCTGTTCGGGCAAACGTTTTAAGGGACAACAAACTATAGAAGACTTTATATCCTATTCTATCTTATCTATAAAAATAAAAACAAGGAAGGGGTAAGGACATCAGTATTTAATTTACTGAATAAGATAGCTCCCCTCTTAACCACTCCATAGGAAGGTAGTTAATTACTCATCAAAATGTTGTGTATTTTCTTTTTTTAATGTATAGTCTTAATACTATCCCCTCTGCAACATATTGTAAGGCTTACATTTCTGATGGCAAAGTAACTACAGAGCTCTAGTATCTTGTTTTTGTAATTAGGTCAACAAGCCCATTTGTATGCACGCTCAATCAGAGGAACTGCTACATTTCATCCTTCCACCTGGAAAAAGAAAATACTTGAAGGAAGCAAAAAAGGAAGTGTGCACATTTAAAATTGGGTCATACGCAAGATGCCTGCCTGGGCCTGTAATCAGGGTCATAGATTACTTCATTGTGACTTAGAATCACCCAGGATCCAGGTATAGCTGTTACCAAGGACCTGAGGTTGAGGTTACCTGTGTAGCTTCAAGGATAAAGTCATGGATGATAATTTGCTCTTCATTGGAGAGGCACAGTCTGTCTTTGCTGATAAGGGTGACGGTAAAGGCCTCACAGTTCATGGATTCTTCTCGACTGGGCCAGTACACAAACTCATCTTCAGCCTACAGGCACCGAAGAAAAAAATTAATTGCAGGGCTGTCAACCATTTGTTCTTGAATCTTCTTACCAGTTTCTTAATGTTTGCAATTTTCCATAATTCCCAGATCATCTTGTAAGTTGGGTTCATAGAATTATTGATATACCCATATTGCATCATGCTGCAGTCAGCGGTTATTGTATTTTATTGTAAAACACAATCACTATTTTTTGACACCTCTCATCTATGTTACTCTAACAACCAAAAAGGCTCCTTCTGTAGGGGATGTCTAACCCCTAGCTGAGAAATGCTGTGTAATGGTAAGTGTGAAAATAAAAAAGGAGATATGATCTCCTATCCTATCAATTTTATTATTTCACAGTGGCTTAATGCAACTAAGATACACTAATTGTTGTTCTATGGATTATGTTACTAAGAGTTGTACAGTTGACTAGCATTTTCCAAAAGACTTTTTGTAAACATTATCTTATGTACTTTTCTTAATATACTAGTGAGGGAAGGCAGTTTTTATCTTCTGTCTTTGTAGATGAAAACACCAAGGCTCGGGTCCATAAATAAGCATGCTGGCTCTAAGTATAAGGTGCTTTGTAAAAGGGAAGTTAAGCTGTCAATGTTAAGACTTCAAGTCTTTCAGTCTTGAATCAGGCAAGCTTTAAATGTTTATCTATTTTAAGAGCAAACATAAATATTCAGTAACAGAAACTACAGTACATAAAATAGATAAGCAATAATAATTTACAGCTCAGAGCAATATTCAAGTATCTTGTAATAACCTGTAATGGAAAAGAATCAGAAAAAATAACTGAATCACTTAGCTATACATCTGAAACTAATACAATATTCAGGCTTGATACTTGAATTCTCTCCCTGAAAACTATGAATGCCTAAGAAAAAGATAACCGTTGCCTAGGTTGGAGACTGAGAAATACAATCATTATGATGAGGCTTGTCTCCTTTTTCTCATCAGTTCAAATGGCAAATTACAGTTTGCTTGTAATATATAGATTTATTTCTATGGGCATTTTCCTGAAAAAGCCTAGACACTATACTAGTGAAGTCAGAAATAATTCTGAATAATGTTCAAAGCAAGGTTTTGTTTAATCTTACATTGTTGCATTAGAAATGAGCCAACAGTCCAATAAGACTTATCACCCTTTCAAGTTTCAATATAGCTTATTGCCAAGTACATTTTTATTTTTAAAGCTCAGCATAAGGGGAAACAGATTAGCAATCGGGTTTAGTCTATACAAAAGAAGTCTGTAACTGTCTTGGATTTTAATACACTGTGCCCTAGGATGTGGAATTAAGACCCTTTTACCAGATATTCTGGTGGATCAGCAGTAAAGAATACACTTGCAATGCAGGAGACGTGGGTTTGATCCCTGAGTCGGGAAGGTCCCCTGGAGGAGGGCATAGGAACCCACTCCAGTATTCTTGCCTGGGAAATCCCATGGACAGAGGAGCCTGGCTGGCTACATAGGGTTACAAAGTCAAACACCACTTAGCAACTAAAACAACAACAAAGACATAATGATGAACAAGGCCTCTAAATTTGACCAAATACACAGATTAAGCATAGGACTGGATATGATCCTGAATAATCTAACTAAGCCTTAATTTCCATATTGGAAAAGTGGGAATAATAAAACTATATAACTCAAATAACTATTATGATGATATATGAATTAGAAATTCTCTAATTGGCCTAACAACTGCCAAAAGGAGTTAGTAATGGTGGAGGAAATGGCAACCCAGTCGAGTCTTCTTGCCTGAAGAACCCCTTGGACAGAGGAGCCTGGTGGGCTACAGTCCATGGGGTCACAAACCCCACAACCGAGCAACTGACAAAAAGGTGAAAGAAAGGCAGAAAACCAGTTTTGGACACATCACAGTAAACTAGGGAATAATGGCTCCACTTGACAGACTATTACAAAGAAACAATGCCACTGAGTTCAGCATTTTGCTTATGGATAAGGCAAAGATGCCTTGGCCACAGTGACTTTTGGACCATCCACAGAATCATGGTCTTGTAAAGTTACAGTAGTGATAAATAACAAAGCACACAAAAAATGCAGAGCCATCATCATGTCTGACTCTTTGCGACCCCATGGGCTATAGTCCGCCAGGCTCCTCTGTCCATGGGATTCTCCAGGCAAGAATACTGGAGTGGGTTGCCATGTCCTCCTCCAGGGGATCTTCCTGACCCAGGGATCAAACCCAGGTCTTATACGCTGCAGGCAGATTCTTTATCGACTCAGCCAGCAGGAAAGCCCTTAGAAAATGCTACTCGGTACTGAATCTGACTTTCCACCTCTGAGCTATGAGCGCAGATGTGCCGGACTCCATCGCCTCCCTGGGCCGGAGAGAGACCCGGCAGTGACGGGCCAGGCCCTGCAGCCCCCTGCCCGCACAGCACACTCACCGGACCCAGGCCCCCACTCGCCTGCCCATGCAAATGAGCCTGTGGGTAGCGACGCTCTCAGTGACTGTCCTCTGTTCCGTGAGGATAACAAAAAACACTGACTCATCCAACAAATGCACGTTTTAACAACCCTAAATGCCTCCAATTTCCATATGCCAAACAGAATAGACCCCTATTGCCAGCTAATTTGAAAATTTACACTCCAGTTTTTAGCTTAAGATTCTCAACTCTGTTGCCATTCTATCACACAGAAGCAGTCTTGGTATTCTGAAGCTGGAGCAGAAAGCGACGAAGTGAAGTTCCTACTGACTGGGCACATAGTCAAACGCATGTCATCAAGACTAGGGGTTCAGTCACATGCTGTTCTTTCTGATTAAAAAACTCACTACTCCTGACACTCAAGGAAGCAGATCATTTTTGTTTTTGTTTTTACTCTGTGTGCTTCCATGTCCTCGTAGTAACTTCTGAAGACCCAACTGACTGAAAACTTGAGGCAACGAGAGTGCAGTGGTATCACTTAAAACTTATTTTCATAAACGTGCTCACCCTTCTCCTCTAGGGTCTTAGAGACCTCAATTGTTGTTTAGTTGCTAAGTCGTGTCTGACTCTTTGTGACTCTCTGGACTGTAGCCTGCCAGGCTCCTCTGTGCATGGGATTTCCCAGGCAAGACTACTGGAGTGGGTTGCCATTGCCTTCTCCAGGGGATCTTCCCAACCCAGGGATCGAACCCAGGTCTCCTGCATTGGCAGGTGGATTCTTTACCTCTGATCCACCTGGAAAGTCTGGAGACCTCGATAGGGAAGGACTAAAGGGAGGAGAAAGAACTAGTAGCTTAGTTGAGGTCTTTAAAAAGCACTGTTAATTTCCAACCAAAAAAGTTTCTCCTTTTCTCCTTCCCTGTAACAGATCTGGCTTGCCTATGGAGTGGGGGGAAATGATGATACATTATTAGTACTTTTGATACTGATTTTTTTTGTGGGGGGCTGGGAAACATTTCTATGATGTGGGGTTGGACATATACAATAACAAAATAAGACAAGTGACTCAAATCATGGCTGTAATTATTTGTATATGCCCCTGGGCAAACTAGTTCCCTCAGTTTTCTGAGCTCCTAAAGGAGGTGAAGACAGTACCTATGTCATCAAGTTGTAGAAATGATTTAATGAGTTAATACATGTAAAAACAAGGTCATATATAATCAATACATGTTGACTGCTATTATTACTCGTTTGTTTTTCAACAGTGACGTATAGCAACGAAGAGATCAGTGTCAGTTCATAGACTAGTGAGGTTGGAAAAAGAACTTTTTTTCAAAACCTTCTGTCACCTACAGTGTACAGTAGAGTTGAGGGGTTCTACCACCAGGAATCAGGAATCAAGGACTGGAGCAGACCTATGAAATGAGCAGTCTACATTCCCTCCCCAGCTCATGCAGACACTACCTCCCTGTCGTAAGGTCATGAATGCTCGCGGCCTCACAAATGCAGAGCAGGTGTGCCTCACTTACCAAGCTCTGGTTGTCTGGCAGCATGACGATGATCTGCGCGTTGTGATCCCAAATCATCCTCCAGAAATCCTTGGTGGTGTGCGGCAGAGGGTGCTGGGTTATAATAAACTCATTGCTCCTGTAATAGCCCTTTAGTTAGGAAGATGAAAAACCAGCGATTATGAGTGTCTTATTCTAACTCCCCGGTAGTAAAACACATTCATGAAATAAGACCAGCATGGTGCTAACCTCACTGAAACAATCCAAAGAGGCTTTCAGTGCACTTGGCTAATTTTTATACATACTTCTGCTAACATGTAGAGACAGTTTTCTCTCTGTGTTCTATTCACTTCTTATTCCCCCTGCTGTTTTTACTTAACAGTAATTTCAACATTTACTCCAAGACTAGATGGGTGAAATCAGTAAGACGATGACTTCCTTAACAAGCTTGTTTCTTAAGCATTTTTGTGTCCTCATGGATTAGGTATCCTTTGTTAAAGGTTTCCAGATGCAGAAATCTCTCCAATTTTGATATTACACACCAAGAAAGTATTTGAAAAATCAAAGCTGCATAGGTGGTGTCTGCTCTTTAGCACCATTCAATGTAAGCGACTTTACTTATAACCAACTGTTGACTCTCACCATGATATAAGAAGCATTAATGTAGTCAGTTCCTTTCATTCCAGGCAACGGTGCAAGACCCACTCGAGCACGTTCAGCTATGACAGAAAAAACAAAAACACATTTGCCGTGGTTACCCACACACCAGCAACAGCTCCTTCTCAGAGTTACCTGATGAGCCATAGAGTCCCTTGGCTCCTATTTCTTTTTGGGTCCTGTTTCTTTTTAAGACTAAACCTATGTTGTTAACCAAGCTAAAGCATTATCAGCTAAGACTGAATGTAAAAGAAAACTTTACCCGTCCATCTGCATGTGCCCAGAAGGACGCAGGCATTATGGGAGTAACATGCAACTGTGGGAGACATTTTCTCAGGAGGTCACAAAGAAGCTAGAGACGAAAGAGGAGTTGAGGTCACTGCTGACCCTGGTCTGATGTTCCTACAATTAGGCCAACATATTGCACTCTGCCCTTCTGCATCCCCTTACCTTTATCTTTCTGTTCAGGAAGCACTTAGAAAATCTTGGCCTTTTTCGATCAAGAGAATCTCTCCACCGATTCCCTATGTCTGTTTCTATAGCATACGTACAGTATCCTCTGCTGAGTCCCAAGTTCTTCACACAGTGGTCACCACCTATCAAGTGTCTTGGTCTCAGTTGACAAGATAATTTAATAATTGTAGTTCCAGTTGGACAGATTAAACCAGGACTCTCTTTTTTAAGAGTATTCATGCCACAGTGATAATGACTTTACCTTTCTTTTTAGGGTTTAAAGCTAAGACATGGTAGAAATAGCCTAACTCTTCAGTCTCGAGGTGAACCTGAAGCTAGATTTCTTGTCCCGTAGACACAGCAACTTCCTGGTGCTGACAGCTACCCCTCCCATCTGTTCAATTTGTCCTAAGCATAACTTTTCCCCGTGGTGGTGGTTGCCTCTTTACCTAACACATAAAATCTCAAGAAGAAACAAACACAGTCAAGTTGAACCGATGTTAAGATCTTACATGGCACGACTGAAGAGTTCCGGTTCTTTTCTTTGTTGCACTCTTTCTGAGCACTGAAGCATTCCACATATTTTGCATTGCATTGTGTGACCAGCTGAAAGAAAAGCAACATTTTCGTCCTCATTCAAAGGACTATATTTGTGCATGTGTTAACTTACTGTGGCAAACATTTTTTGGTATGTACATAAACATCAAATCATACCTTGTGTCCCCTAAACTTAGAATTCTATCTCAATAAAGCTGGGAAAGACAACAGAACAAAAACAAAGCCATAGTTGATAGCATCTGCTTGATGATCTGGCAGAAACGCCAATAATCAGATAACTAATGACTTTTAAACATTTTTGCACTCTAAGAACACTTTGTGTCTCATTAGTAGTACTTCCCTCAGCTGGCTCGGTGGATTGCATCTTGTTTTACTCACTTTTAGGCCTTAAGGCTTCTTGATGGCAGGCTCTATGTAAGGAGTATTTATTGAATTAATGTGGATTTACTGAATTCATGTGGACTTTCCCCATACGCTCTCTACTAGAGTGTATGGGAATGGTCTCCTGCTCTACACTGTCCAGGGCCCTGGAGGCAGCCTGAGTTTCTGTTTCTTGTGTTTTCTTTCTAGGTAAGTTCTATACCTGTAAAAGAATAAACAACCCCTTCTCCTTTGATGAATTTTTTAAAACAAGGTATAAACAAATGTTTCAGAAACAAAAGGCAGAATTTAAAAAATATTGGTACTCAACACTGCTATATTTAAAATAGACAACTAACAAGGAGTTACCGTATAGCCCAGGGAACTCTGCTCAATGTTATGTGGCAGCCCGGATGGGAGGGGAGTCTGGGGGAGCATGGATACGTGTCTGTAGATGGCTGAGTCCCTTTGCTGTCCCCCTTAAACTATCACAACATTGTTAACTGGCTCTGCCCCAATAAAAAATGATTTTTTTAAAAAAAGAAATAATAATTTTTTAAGAATGCATTTTCAACATTCGAAATAAGACACTATGTCCTCACTATTAATTAACTGAATGGTTTTTAGAGTGGGTAGGACATTATAAAAGGAGACCTGGAAATGTAAAGTTGTTATGACTGAACCTGGTGAAATTAATCTATTTTTCATTTCATGTCACTTGTTATCATTTGCTTGACAGTCTCATTTCTTCAGCTGAGATTCAAAGGAAGGTTTCAGTGTCTATGGAAAGTTTTACCATGAAAATGAAAACTGCAGCGATTCATCTCCTTCTTTTTATCTTGACACAAAATGAGAAATAGAACAATGTACAAAAAAGACAGATTTTAAAGTCTAATGAGAGACTACTAAGTAGGAGGCATTCAGTACTTTTGAGATGGCTGAGCTGCTCTGAACTTAATTACTTTAATAGTTCTTACAGTCTCTCTCTTCACCTTATTTCATTCAATTCCGTATAACCCTAACTGTCTTCCCACCTTGTGCCCCTATCAAAGATATAAAACCCCATTTAGGAAAAATTAACCTTTTCTCTAGTATTGCTTAGTAAGTCTTTTTTCAGTTTTTAAATCATCCACTGGGATAGTCTTTCAAAGAGCTCAGCTTTTAAGATAATGTCAACAAATAGCCGTTCTTCATAAGGGTAAGATAAATTAGGTCAGAAAAAATACAGGGGATTTTTTTTTTTTTTTTGATTGGAACAACTAACAACATATTATGTCACTGTGGCCAGGGGCAAGTGTTTACGTTCAAGTAAGTTGTAAACTTCACAGAAGAAAATGCAGCACAGCACTCTGTACTCAGACAGCTACAAACAAGCCGCAGCTTGATTTTCCCTGATTTTCCCGTGTATTACATCTCAGGAGGACACCGTCATCCATCTCAGTCTAAACATTCATGCCGAAAAGACACGACCCCTCAACTCAAGGCATTTCTTTGCCTCCTTGATTTTTGCCCAGAGAAATGCATTCAAAGCACTACCTTGAACTGTTTCTCCAGCCGTGTCTTGCCCCCGACTCCTGGGATGAGGATGCTGTTAACGTAACTATGCAGCTGACTGGAAGACACTTCAGTCTCCTTCCCGAGAATGGCTTCCAACAAGGCATCGTGGATGAAGATGTACTGCTCCTGAAAGGCAGAGGGCGAGACGGTCACCGAGGTGAGCTATACCACCTGTTTCCTGCAGGAACTCTGCCTTCAGGGAGCTCTTCCCGGGCAGGGACCTCTCTGTGAATTCCCTCAGTGCTCACTTCCTAATCCGCCAGAGGCGACTTGAGGGCAGGGACTGCATTAGCTTGGTTCTGTACTCCACACCACGCCCCGAACACGCAGCGGGGAAATGCGTGTTCCCTGGAGGGCTTTAGAACCATCCTCTGGGGCCAGAGAGTTTAACTCCCAGAGCAGCAAACACACAGCACTAGGTACAGTGTCCCGGCTTCATTTCACATCCGCACAGAAGTGGGGAACGACCAGATATCCTCGTCAGGACAGCTTCCCATCCCAACCCCTGTGGGTTCCTCCCGGCCCTGTCTGCTGACGCTCCCTCACCCTTCCGCTCCAGCTCACGGGAAGCCCACGGGGGCAGCCGTCTCTCCTCACCTCAGTCTGGACGAGGTAGTTGCGCTGAGTCCTGATATGCTTCAGGAATCCCAGGACGTTGACTGTGCTTTTGTCTTTTATCTGTTGCAGCATGCTGTCAATGACGATGTAGGTACCTGTCCTGCCCACACCAGCGCTGGAAGAGAGGCAGATGCTCAGCTAGCACCCCTGCTGCTCGGGCCCGGCACACACCACGGACTGCAGAGACAGCCTCCGGGCCTCTGAGGCCCTGAGAAGTAACCCCATTGTTTGGGGGACCTGGCGCAGGTTACGATGTATGGAGGGTATCCACAAACCACAAGAGGGTCCTTCCTCCCTCTTGAGTCTTGATGTGGAGGGAAGACTACCTTCATACCTTGTATGAAAATAGAGACTATGTATACTTAAAAAAAATATATATATATATATATATAAGCTACATACGAGCTTTCTTGGCCTTCCTTGTAGCTCAAGCAAAAGGATCTAAGTCCATGATGCCAGGGAGCCCAAGGCATCCCTCCTGGCAGCCACATGCCCACACCAGAACCACTCCCACGGAGGCATCACTTGGGTCTCCCGCTCCCCCAGCGATCCTGGGGGAGCCCATCGTCCTTTCAACACACCCGCTTTCTGCTCTCCAGACTCCCCAGTGGGCTCAGTATTGGCAAGTTCCTGCTGAAAAGGATACTTTCCTTTCATAATCCAGAGGTAGACTAGGAGAGACCCCCAGGGAGACCCGAGTTCTGCCATATTGAACAACAAACTTCTTTTTGGCAGAATCTCTGCCCCTATCCCTCTAGCAGGTTCCCCGTCTGACACAACTCTGCTGATACACAAGCTCTCTGGTAGACTCTCTTCTATTTTAGCGATTGTAAATGGATTAGCAAAAATGGAGCGTTCTCATGGCACTCTGAACAGAAGACAGGTTCGACCCCTGCTGCTCTGTGGGCACCTGTTAGGGGAGCTGCCTCAAAGACGTGCCAGGGAAGCTGTGCGGCCGTGTAACATACATCACAGAAGCAGCAACATCTGTCTGAACGCCAGAGCCAAGCCATCCAGCACAGCTCAGGAAACCCAAACGGGCTCTGTATGAACCTAGAGGGGTGGGATGGGGAGGGAGACGGGAGGGAGGCTCAGAAGGGAGGGGATGTATGTATACCTGTGGCTGATTCATGTTGAGGTTTGACAGAAAACAACAAGATTCTGTAAAGCAATTATCCTTCAATAAAAAAATTTTAAAAATACAATAAAAAGCATTTTTAAACAACCAGCTGAGGTTGATTTCCAGATGGCTCAGCGTAAAGAATCCACCTGCCAATGCAGGAGACACAAGAGACATGGGTTCAATCCCTGGGTTGGGGAGATTCCCCTGGAGAAGGAAATGGCAACCCACTCCAGTATTCTTGCTTGAGAAATGCCACGGGCAGAGGAGCCTGGAGGGTATGGGGTCGCAGAGTCGGACACAACTGAGCATTAATGTTACTATTTACTAAGGTTGTTTAAGGTAGTTTAGAAGGGAAAACAAGCTTTATACGTGCTTTACAAAGGTATTTTATATAGTACCGATAAGCTCAAAGCCTTCTACCCAGAAAATAAATACTATTCTTTGAAGGAACCCTACAGAAAAGCCACATTCAAAAACTCAAAAGCTCTTCAATGCTCTGTGGTGACCTAAATGGAAAGGAAATGCAAAAAACAGGGGATAAATGTATACATACAGCTGATTCACTTTGATGTTACAGCAGAAACTAACAAACACTCTAAAGCAACTATACTTCAGTAAAAATTAAACACCAAACAACAACAACAAAAAGCCACAAAGTTTCTAGTGTGGGGAGTTCTAATCTTGTGTTTATGGTTTTTATATATTAGTTAGTTAGTTAAGTCGCTCAGTCGTGTCCGACTCTTTGCGACCCCGTGGACTGTAGCCCACCAGGCTCCTCCGTCCATGGGATTCTCCAGGCAAGAGTACTGGAGTGGGTTGCCATTTCCTTATATATTAGGAGCTACCAACAACTGCCTTATAAAATAACACTGGATTTTATCAATAATGAGATGGTGTTATAAAAACTGGAGACTTACCCTCTAAGAGTTCATTCTGTTTTACCCTCACAAACAGCAGCTGCTTTCTTACTGTTCGAGGACTATAGTGACCTCCTTTAACCCTGACAAGTCTCGCCGGTCCCAGTTTTGGGTGGAAGACTCTATTTCTGTGTCAAACAAAGCAGCGGCAGGCCCACAGTGGCCCCGGTTCCCAAGGCCCACAGCCCCTGCTCTTCCCAGTCCGCCGGCTCCTCACCTGCAATGCACCAGCGCAGGGCCCATCTCCGGCGTGCGGGCGGCCGAGGACCTCCGCACGAAGGTCAGGACCGGGAGGGCGTACTCCGGAACCCCCATGTCGGGCCACTGCGTGTAGTGGTACTGGATCACTGTGCGTTCATTCTGCCGCCCCTTGGGATTTCCCTTCTGACCCTGACAGAAAGGCAAGAAAGGATGTCTTTAAGCCGAGAGCGGGCATTCTAGATGAAGATGCTGTAAGGACGGCAGGAATCGCCACCTCTGTTCCCATTTGCCCTAATGCTGACATCCTCTCTGTGGTCCTCTCAGGCCACAGATGAGGACATGACCCAGCGGGATGAGAAGGCTCAGATACCTCATAGAAGAGAATATGGTTTCAGTCTGCACCAAGAATGAATGCTTCGTATTTCGTTTTTCTGGATCTGCACCTATCCAAAGAGCTCAGTAATTTGCCTACAAGGTTTCTATTTGCTAGGTGCTTCCCTGTTGGCTCAGCAGTACCACCTGCCAGTGCAGGAGACACGGGGTTCTGTCTCTGGGTCAGGAAGATCCCCTGGAGAAGGGAATGGCAACCCACTCCAGTCTTCTTGCCTAGAAAATTCCATGGACAGAGGAGGCTGGCGGGCTGCAGTCCATGGGGTCGCAGAGAGTCTGACACGACTCAGCAACTAAACAACTTCCATCTCCTGACTTCCTGCCCCAGCTCCTCTGACTGTGTGCCAGGACTCCCATTCCTTCTCCGCTGTCTAGGCCGATCCTTTAGGAGCCTCAGGGCGGGTGCTGTGCAACCTCCGGGAAGTGTGGGGAAGATCCTTCTCAACCTCTAGAGTCCAGGGCAACAGTCAATTTATCTGTCCCTTTCAAGATGAATTTTTTAGAGTTGTTTTCCTTTAAGTGGCTGAACGTTTTACATTTCAACCACTTTGGTTGACCATCTTCCTCAAACAGATCAGTTGCTGTGACGTGTTTTATTATTATTATTATCATCAATACCTGTAAAATTTAAAAATGTTTTTGATGATTCAGGGACATTAACCCATCGACATTGAACATTGTAGAGTGCTTGGCCCCGTGCTACAGGGCTTGGATGTCCTTGATTATTAATTCTCCAGTCGCCTCTCCTTTTTCTTTTTCTTCCTCATTTTCAGTTACTACTGTCAGTGTGCAAAACACCTGACATTCCTATTTGATATCCTCCTCTGACCTAAGCTATTTCTAAAATAAGAGCAAGTGGGCCATATTTAAATACCTGAGGTGTTTGCATGACTAATGGATGTTATACTTCATGAGTATAAACTGGTTATTGGTTAGCTTGAACCAACTCACAACTCTGGTAGAGAGAACACAGATAAAGACAGTGCTACTGATCTTTATAATACTTCTGCCGTTCTTGGGAAGAAAACTATACATGCAAAGGACTGTTAACCTTGGACCATGAATGGGCTTCAGAGCCACTGAAATTGTATATGAAAACCTGAGTAAATGTGAATTCTTCTGGGGCAGACAGTTTTATCACATTCCCAAAGATGCCCAAGCCTAGAAAAATAAATGAGGAGCCATTGCTACCAACAGCTGCCTACCGAAGCCTCCACAGAGTAAGTGACACTCCACATTGTCCTAATGAGCATCTGTCCTGAGTTCCTAGTACTGCTACAGTGATCTATGAGTCTCAATGGGACAGTGGATTTTCAACAAGAGAAACTGAGAAAACTTGAAAGTGGCATTTCCATAAGTGTGATTCTCAGGATGGTAATGGTACTTTTATTGTTAAATCACATTAGGAAACACGACAAAGTTACATCGATTTCCTTACTCTGGCACTCTGGGTACTTGTTTTCCTTGTAAATTTTTAAGGGAGAATTCAGGCTCATGTAGTACTCATTTTCCACACTTACTGAATCACAGAATTTGAGTTTTGCAAGCATATTGCAGGGCTAGTATTCCTTGGGATACACTTTGGGAAACAATGCTTTAAAGCTGTCAGAAAAGTATATTTAAAAAGCTAAATTACCAAACAGATGCTGTCATATTTGCTGGTTACCAAAACCTCAGAGGACCTTTGGTCCCTCCCCCACCCCAAATGAAGCCTCCTTCATGAAGAGACTGAAGAACTCAATCAGGCCAGTTAAATTCTATTATGTGCTTTGCCAATATCTTTCACACCATACACTGATGTCAATCAAGAGAGTTGTGAGAAAACGTTTCAAAAATACTTTTTTTAAAAAACCAAGTTGGTTATGAGAGTTGGCCTTGGTCGCACCGTGATTTTCATACTAGTTTAAAAAGAGACTCCCTGGCAGCCCACCCAACCCCTTCAGTACCTTTTTCACTTTTGTATTTCTGACTGAGAAACGACGAACAGTATAGCAGGCGTGTACTTTTGTGCTCTTCAGGGTGACAATAATGTTTCCATACTCCTCACTGTTCTCTGTGGGCCAATACTGATCACATTTTCGCTGCAAAAAAAGATTAATAAAGTTGTAAATTATAACTGCAATCGATACCACAATTCCACTGTTGGTAATGTGATTTCAAACGGCAGTGTTGAAACACAGGTACTATCACTATGTGGCTGACTAAATCAGGAATGAATGGGCTTAAGTCCTGGGAGGCAGCTGTGACCCCTGCAGAGGTTAATCTTGGGACACATGTGGGCTAGATCATTTGAGGAATGCAGGAATACCATCCTGCATCTCATGATGTACCTTAAAGAGGGTCTAAGAAAAGTCCTATATATTCGACCCATACAAAATGTAGGTATGATATGTTGCCAAGGAAGTTTAAGTGTCATTTGGGAGGTTGGCCTGCATTTACAGGTAAAAGAAAGTCTCTTGTGGAACTTCTGGTGGCCCAGTGGTTAACATTCTGCACTTGGAATGCAGGGGGTGCAGGCAGGATCCCTCATTGGGGAACTAAGATCCGATATGCCATACCATATGTGGCTAAATACACTAAGGGGGGAAAAAAGGAAATCTCTTATAACTGTGACAGCCTTTGTGTTAAAAACTGGTCACCAATTTTGACTCCACGAAGTGAGGCAGTAGTGATTCTGAGTAAGGGACTAGAGCCTGGAACCTTATTCTATTCCATCCCATTAATTAATTAATATCTAATGTAAGTTCAAAATCCGATAAGTTAAAATATGACTCATCATCTTAAAAAAAGATTCTCTTAGTGATGGTCGAGGTGTTGAAGCAGTCTTTACTCCCCTGGATTTGAACTACTAGTAGTTCCTTGACTATATACTGTTTCTTCCACCGTCCCTACTTTTTCCTTTCTATCCACTGTACTTAGAATGTCCTGCCTTCTCTTTCATTGCTTAAATCTCACCTCAAACATTAGCTCTTTAAAAAGATATCTGTACTATAGAATACATCCATGCATTTTGCAGCATCCTCCTAATTAATACCTTATTCATCTTTTTTTTTAAAGCCTTTTATAAATGTATTGTTAATCTATTTCAGAAAGACAGATTAACACCTAAAGATACCCTGTTCACCTTGATCATCATGTTTAATCCACTCTGGTAAGAGCCCACCTTCCTGGCATGGAGGACACTTCTCATTTCTCTAACTCTTTTGGCCTTACCAAGTTTCTGCCCCACAGCAGACGCTCCCCAAGTAATTTTTTGAATGAAGGTACATGAGTAAAAGTTCTTACTCTTCCTTTCTCCACGAGGTTTGTAATCATGACAATGATTCCAGTGTTTTGTTCCCAAATCATCCTCCAGAAGTCTTCAAACGTGGACTTTAACGGTCCCTGGGTGGCGATGTAGGCCTTCGCTTTGTTGTAACCCTTCAAAGAAGACACAGCGCACAGTAAGATGAAAGCAACACGACAGACCGGGAAAACAATTCAAGTGCCTTCCACACTGAGTAGGCTGCGTTTTCCATGAACGCTCCGTGCAGTACGAAAACACATTCAACCGTCTCAGCAGCACTCTTCATTTATCAGAAACAGGTTTAGGAAAACATTTCTGACTTACATCGACATAGTTTGCATTAATGTAGTCGCTGTGCTTAGAGTCTTTTCCTGGTAAAGGTCTTAACTTCACCCTACTGTGATCATCTATAGAGGGTAAGAAAGAAAAAAAAAGCGAAAACAAAATGTATGATTCAGAAACTAGCAGCATTCTAAAGCACACAACAAAGCAAAGAGGCAACGTGGCATCTCCCAGGGCGCCCCGAGAAACCTTTGGGCAGAAGAACAAACTAAAACGTCAAAGCTACAGCACTCGAACCCATCTCCATATCACGGGGACACTCCCACCGCATGCTCTGACCTGTGAGGGCTGATATGCAAGAAATGAAATGTTGGTCCTTATTAATTCATGTAAAATGATTTAAGATGCAACCCTCTGAAACTCCCATATCCTACATTTTAAAAGAAATTTCCAAGATTTTTGAATACCTATGTTCCATCCCCTCTGTCCATTGATACAGATATAAAAAGGTGCTTCTTATATCAAATCCAGAACATCAATTTTTGGGTGATGCCACTCAGCTGGACTCCCCAGCACCCTGAGTAACTGAGGGAACTGGAGCTTGCTTCTCAGAGTAATCTCATCACGGGCATCTGAAGTCCATGATCAGATTCAAGACCCACTTAACCTTTGCCTGTGAACAAAAGGTGAGTGCTGATACGTGCCTCTGGTTGTCCAACAGAAGGAGCTTGTATTTATAAGGTAACAAACAGAAGCAAGCTGAGGTCATACTTTTTTTTCCCCCCTAGCTAGAAAGAGAATGGGCAAAAGCTGATTTACATTCCTGTTTATAATCATGATCATAAAAGGCTAGCTTGAAAAGAAGTCCAATGAGTGGATTAGCATGGACATTACTGACCTCAGACTACATCATGCACTTCTGGGAAGCCCTCCACATTCTTGAACTGTGAACTGCTTTTGTGCTGAGAAATGCACAGACTGCAGTGAATCTAAACAGGGGCTGCCTGTTGAATCTAAACAGGGGCCCCACACGAAAATATTCTCCTAAGGCATCTGGATTCAAACTCTTTGTAGCCTTATATTGTTGTTTCACAGAAAGACAAATAAGAACACATACTCAAGGTGCATCCTTCATAGTCAATCAAAAAGGTAAAAGACTGGCTAAAAAAGATAAAAGACTGGAGGTGGCATACACGTCTGCTTTGAAAGGTGTGATGGTTCCATGAGAAAAGGCTCTTCCTATATTGTGTATCCAGCACATTCATGGACTAATTCTACTTGTTCCATGACACTTCCATGCTATTCTCTGCTATATGAAAGCATTAGTATAGGGGAAGGCCAAAGTGATGGGTGATGTGCCCAGAATCTGACCAAGTAGCCAAGATAGTACCAAAATCTAACTCTCTGAACTTGTGAAAATAAAACATCTAATTTGAATTTGTGAAAATTATACCTCAAGTAAACTTGTGAAAGTACAAACACATCTAACCAGAAATGGTGGTTTTCTGGCAAAATATGATGACCCTTGAGCACATCACACAGAGTTGCTCTGACTTCCTCCCTCTTTGCCACATACTTTTAGCTAAGGCAGTGAGGTCACTAGAAGTAGAGGTTGCCATGGTGGAGAGAGTGATGTGGACATATGTGAGGCATATATATGTGTATATCTCTGCCTGACTTCTGTGGTCAGATATGAGGTCTGTAGATGCACAATTCCTCACAATCTCAGAGAGGTGAGCCTTGACTGAGTTGGTCAACAAACGCTTCCCAAGTCAATCCATCCAAAGACTGATGAGAAAAGTAAAGCTTGACTCTTCTTCCTTGTTCTCTTTTTCTCCTCTTCATTCTCTCAGATAACTGAAACAAATACTCTTATTAAAAGATGACTTTCAGTTCTTTTAAACCTTTTTCTAGAAGTAAAACTATACTCACAGATGACATAAGGTTGTACACAGAAACCCTAAGGTCATATAAGACAAGTCCACAGCTAACATACTCAACGATGAAAAGCTGAAAGTTTTCCCTCTAAGAATGGGGACAAGACAAGGATGTCCATTCTTGCCATTTGTATTTGTCATGGTGTTGGAAGTCCTAGCCAGAGCATTTAGGCAAGAAAAAGAAATGAAAAACATCCAAACTGAAAGGAAGGAGTGAAACTGTCACCATTTGCGGATGACATGACATTATATATAGAAGACTACGAAGACTCCATGAAAAAACTGTTAGAACTAATAAAGGAATTTGGTAAAGTTGCAACACACAAAATCAACACACAGAAATCTACTGAATTTCTATACACTAAGAATGAATTATCAGAAAGTTAAATTGAGAAAAAAATCCCATTTATTATTGTCTCAAAAAGAAGAAAATACCTAGGAATAAACTTATCTAAATCCCATTTATTATTGTCTCAAAAAGAAGAAAATACCTAGGAATAAACTTATCTAATGAGGTGAAAGACCTGTATGTTGAAAACTCTAAAACACTAAAAGGAAACTGAAGACACAAATAAATGGAAAGATAGGCTGTGCTCATGGATGGACTAGAAGAACTACTATTGTTAACATGTCCATATTACCCAAATCAATCTACAGATTCAGAGCAACCCCTATCAAAATTCCAATGCCACTTTCCACAGAAACAGAACAAACAATCCTAAAATGTGTATGGAACCAAAAAGGACTCAAACAGCCAAAGCAATCTTGAGAAAGAAGGCTGGAGGAATCACACCCCTGGTTTCAAATTATATTACAAAGCTATAATAATTTGAAAAGTACTTGCATAAAGACAGACACATATATCAATGAAATAGATTAGAGAGTCCAGAAATAAACCCACACATACACAATCAATCTATTTGTGGCAAAGAAGCCAAGAACACACAATGGGGAAAGGACAGTCTCTTCAATAAGTGGGGCTGGGAAAAATGGGCAGTCATATGCAAAAGAATGAAACTGGATTACTATAGTACAACATACATAAAAACTAAGTCAAAATGGATTGAAACTGAATTTAAGGCCTGAAATCATAAAACTCCTAGGGGAGAACAGAAGAGAAAGCTCCTTGACATAGGTCTTGGCAGTGATTATTTTTAGTCTGACACCAAAAGCAACAAAAGCAAAAATAAGCAGGTGGGACCACATCAAACTAAAAGCTTCTGTACAGCAAAAGGAAGCATCAACAAAAGAAAAAGCAGCTTTACTGAATGGGGGAGAGTATTTGCAAATCATATGTCTGACAAGGGGTTGATGACCAAAATATAAAAAGAACTCATACAAATCAATAGCTGGCAAAACCAGCAATCGATGAAAACATAGACAGAGAACCTAAATATATATGTTCCCAAAGAAGACATATAGATGGCCAATGGGCACATGAAAAGGAGCTCAACCATCACCAATCTTCAGGGAAATGCGCATCTCACACCTCTTAGAATGGCTATGACCAAAAAGATAAGAAATAAGTGTTAAACAACTGTTAGAACTAATAAATAAGCTCAGTCAAGTTGGTAAGATACAAGGTCAACATACAGAAATCACATTTCTACCCACAGTCTGAAAACACGAAGGAAACAATTCCATGCAAAAAAAAATAATATACTTAGAAATAGATACAATGAAAGCTTAATACTTGTAACACACAGATTATAAGGCATTGCTGAAAGAAATAAAAGATGACTTACATAAATGGAGAGATGCCCTATCTTCATAAATTGGCAGAGCTAATTCTATTAATATGGCAGTGTTCCCCAAATCAGTCTACAGAATGAACATAATCTGTATTAAAATTCCAGCTACACTTTCTGCAGTAACAGGGAGATCCTGAAATTCATATGAAAAACAAAGGATCCAAAATAGCCAAAAGAATCTTGACAATGAAGACTAAAGTTGAAGGATTCAGTTTCCAATTTCAAAACTTATTACAAAGCCATGGTCAGTAAGTAATCAAGACAGTGTGACACTCACATAAAGATCAGTGGAAAAGAAATGCAAGTATGGTAATAAACCCTCACACTTATGGTCAATTGATTTTCTGTGGAGTGCTTAAGACAATTCAATGGGGAGAAAGAAGAAACTTTTTAAAAAATGGTGCTGAGACAAATGGATATTAACATACAGAAGAATGAAGCTGGACCCCTACCTCACACTGTATACAAAAATTAACTCAAACGGGTCAAAGACCTAAATGTAAGAGCTAAGACCAGAAGATGCTGACCAAAAAAACCCAGGTATATATTTACGATCTTGGATTAGGCACTGGTTCATTACATATGACAACAAGAGCATAGGAAACAAAA
This sequence comes from Cervus canadensis, assembly GCF_019320065.1. Taxonomy (NCBI): domain Eukaryota; kingdom Metazoa; phylum Chordata; class Mammalia; order Artiodactyla; family Cervidae; genus Cervus; species Cervus canadensis. The sequence continues at coordinate 21,215,188 of NC_057407.1, read as the reverse complement.
GAAAAAAACAAAACAAAACTGGGTTTCACCAAGGTTTTAAAAGTTGGTACTTTAAAGGATATTTATCAAGGAAGCGAAAAGACGACACATAGAATGTAAGAAAATATTTCCAAATTATATATATAAGATAGTTGTATCTAGAATTTATCAAGAATTCAATAGAAAGATGAGTAAACATATATAAAAATGAGCAAAGGATCTAAATAGACATTTCTCTAAAAAAGACAGAAAGGTGGCCGATCGACACATGAAAAAATGTTCAACATCACTAATCATTGGGAAATGCCAAGCAAAACTAAAACTACAGTGAGATACCACTTCACGCTCATTAGGATGGCTATTATCGGGGAAAAAAACAAAGTAGCAAGTGTTGGCAAGGATGTGGAAACACTAGAACCTGCATATATTGCTGCTGAGAATGTAAAATGGTGCAGCCACTTTGGTAAACAGCTGGGCAGTTCCTCAAAATATTAAACATAAAGTTACCACATGACCTAGGTATTCTAATCCTCAGTATGTACCCCAGAGAACTGAAAACAGATGTCTGTATAAAACCTTATACACAGATGTTCATCGCAGCATTATTAATGACAGAAAGTAGCAACAACTCGAATGTCCACCAAATGAGAAATGAATAAACACAACATGGTGTATCTACACTATGAAGCATTATTCAGGCATAAAAGCAACTCCATGTGTCTATTTTAACAACATCATGCGGAGGAGAAGCAGCCAGACACAAGGGCACGTATAGTACGATTCCATTCATATGAAATACTCAGAATAGGCAAATACACTGAGAAAGAAAGGAGGTGTGGTTTCCAGGGACTTGGGAGCAGGAGGAGTTAGGAGTGACTGCTCATGGATAAGGGGTTTCATGTTGGGGCGATTAAAATATTCTAAAATTAGATAGTGGTGATGATTGTACAACTCTTTATACTAAAAACCACTGAAATTAAATTTAAAACCAAATTATCTTTAAAATGGATGAATTTTGTATGTTATATAAATTATATCTCACTAAGTAGTATTAAAAATCCATCTACAGTAATGTGTAACTTTAAATGCACTATTACATGAAATTGTATGTACTGCGTTCCTTATCATAGTATATGTTAACCATAAACATCTGTGCTCCTGCCCTTAATATCGAAGTGTGTATTTTCGACCAGTGAGTCAAGTCTTGGTGTCTGTGAAAAGTGGCCTTCCAGTCACAGAAGTGGCCTGTCCTCCTAGCATCCTTGAGGCTCTGTAAGAAGAACTCTTATTTATTTGCTCCTGAACTTCCAGGGTACTCATGGCCCTGGAAATGTTTTAGACAGGACTAAACACATAGGCCACAAGGACTGGAATAAACCAGTTACCTAATCTTTGAAAGACTGCTCTGAAATTCAACTTCCTCGATTCAGCTGTCAGTATTTCCATTTGCATCAAAAGGCTTGGCTCTCACTGGTTAAAAACAATGTTAGGATAACTACATGACATTAAAGTTTGGTTCCCAACCCTGGATATGAAATCACTTCATGTAAAAACAGTAAAGCTCAGAACATTTTCTTCGATCGCCTGATTATGGCAGCAGAGATCTGACAGCTTCATGAAACACTAAGGGGGCAGAGGATGTCCCCACTTTTTCTTATACATTGTTGAAGAAGACAGGCCAATGAGGGGTAAACTTGCAAGTGTAATGAGTCAGCAGGAAGATTTCATTTCCTTGCAGTTGAGGATAGTTTAAAGTTTATTACTCACATGCTAAAATATTGATGTATCTGTTTTTGTGCTTGTTATCTGGATGGTTGGAATGTTCTGCAGTGATATTCATATCAGCCGTGCAGCGCTGGACTTCCTAGAGAAGGAAATAAACAGGAAGATTACCAAGATTTTTAGACATGCTTTTAGATGCTGAACAACAGCCAAAAGAAAGAATCTATAGACACCCAAAAGCCCAGAGCCTTTCTTTACTCACTCCCCAGTCACTGGCCACCATCACCTCCCCAAACTCAACTTCAGAAATGAATACTAACATATTCATAACAGATGTATGAAGGGTGAAAACAAAGTAAGAGGATTTCATTCTTTACTAATTCATCAACCATTCATTTTGCTCCAGATCTGACGTAGGCATGGGGATTACAGAAATAGTGTCTCTTTTTGAATATGTTGCAGTCAAATGGGTGAGAAAAACATAAATACATGATGATAGTCAAATGTGATTAGAAGAAGAGAGGCCTGAAGAAATGGATAGGAACACAGAAGGTTTAGGTGGGACATAATTCACCTGGGTCTTAAAAAGATGAACAGGAATATTCCAGACAGAAGAATAATCTCTACCGTGATTTGCAATATGCTTATATTATGGTCAGCACAGCCTTGTTTTATAACAAAGTGACTATCCTCAGCCCTGAAAAGACAGTGTGTGTGTGCACGCGCTAAGTTGCCTCAGTCGTATCTGACTCTTTGTGACCCCGTGGATTGTAGCCCACCAGGCTCCTCTGTCTGTGGGATTCTCCACGCCAAAAATACTGGAAAGCGTTGCCATGCTCTCCTCCAGGGAATCTTTCTGACCCATGGATTGAACCTGTGTCTCTTATGTCTCCTGCACTGGCAAGCAGGTTCTTCATCACCAGTGATACCCGGGAAGCCCTAAAATGACACTAATAGAACCTAAAAACTGTCATATCTGACTTAACCACATATGGCTCTGATGCACTAATTTTATTTTCATTTATTTTTATTAGTTGGAGGCTAATTACTTTACAATATTGTAGTGGTTTTTGCCATACACTGACATGAATCAGCCATGGATTTACATGTGTTCCCCATCCCCGATCCCCCCTCCCGCCTCCCTCTCCATCCCCATCCCTCTGGGTCTTCCCAGTGCACCAGCCCTGAGCACTTGTCTCAAGCATTCAACCTGGGCTGGTGATCTGTTTCACCCTTGATAGTATACTTGTTTCAATGCTATTCTCTCAGAACATCCCACCCTCGCCTTCTCCCACAGAGTCCAAAAGTCTGTTCTGTACATCTGTGTCTCTTTTTCTGTTTTCTGATGCACTGATTTTTAACTCTAATTTTATTTACATGATCCTTCTTTAGAAAAACAGTCATGGGAGAAGCAACTCTCTTCTTCTATTACCTTTGCCATGGATAGAAACATTATCCATTAGCCTAATAAAAGGTTGCTAAAAAAGCCAAATTTTTCTACACCATATGCTTCAAATCCCAAGAAGCCACTGGCACTAACTAATAAAGGAAGTCATCTGCAGCGCACAGCTGCGACAAAGAGCAGGGCAGAGCGACACGAGGGGACCGGGGAAACCTTTGACATGTGACAGATGCAACGGAGTTCACGAGTGTGCAGACTTTTCTTCACAGAGGAGCTGCACGGCAGGTAGGGATGATGCCCAGAGCACGTTCACCATGCAAGGGAAACCGATAAGGGACCGGCTGTCTTATATTCACAAAGTACGTACGAGGGGCTCACCATGATCAAAGAACGGAGGCAAAAAACAACAGGTCACTACGTATTCAACACCATATTCACAGACACCTGATTCCTGGAGGGTGTACACTCAGTTTTTCAGAATCGGAGGCACTCCCAGTGGAAGGAAGAATGAGAAAGAACGAAAGGAAGAAAAAGAGGGGGCTTCCCAGGTGGCTCTGCGGTAAAGAGTCTGCCTGCAAATGCAGGAGACGTGGCTTTGATCCCTGGTCTGGGAGGACCCCACATGCCACGGAGCAACTAAGCCCGTGCACACAGTTCCCGGGCTCTAGAGCCCAGGAACCACACCAGGAAAGCCAGAGCACTGCAACGAAGGGCAGCCCTGGCTCCCCCCAACCACAGAAAAGGCCGTGCGGCAGCGAAGACCCAGCACAGCCAAAAATAAATACACAAAATTATGTATTAAAAAAAAAAAAAAAGGGAGAGAGAGAAGGAAGGAAGGAAAGAGAGAGAGAGAAAGAAAGAAAAGCCACATCCATTAATTCAATACATCTCTCTGGAGAAAGTGTGTATTTCATGACAGTGCGTTATCTTTTTTTACTTTGACTAAATGTGATAAACTGTGATACCTGCTATTCTATCTAAAATGGTTTATAACCTACAGTTTGGCAAATGCTGGTTTAAAAGGCCTGAAGGCTGCCTTTGGCTGTTTTCTCTAAAATAGACATAAAATGTGAGCGTAATTTAATGAGTCTGCTGTTTTAACATCTCCAGGAACAGGAGCAATGCTAGCCGCACTCAGAATATCTGCCATTCAGGATTGCCTTGAAAGCCCCAGGCATGCTCTTCTGAATAGTTTCGGGGGCAGAAAACCTTTGAAAATGGATTTGTATTCCGGAAGACATTAATTCAGCCTGTACACAAATCTCTGAAATAAGCTGACATGCTTTGGTTCCTGGGTTCTGAAGGTCATACCTTTGGCATGTACCTCTTCTGGGCTGAGCTGTTCAGATATCTTGTGCTGAGATTTCAGCTTTGAGTACTTTAGTTGGAGATTCGCCTTATTGATATTTTTTTTTTTCCCATTGTGTGACTCTGACCACGCTCACTGGACTGAGGTGGGGCCTCTATTACCGTCTAATGCAACTGGCCGAGCCTGTGTGGGAGCAGCTGTCTGCACTGTTTAAAGCGGCCATTCAATATGGCCAATCAAAGTCTGCGCTATCTAAAACCCTTGGTCTGATCTGTCGCCTCTATTTCACTTTTCCAATTATGTGAATGACAGAAAACAAAGAATGGTCATAAATAATGCTAAATCTGATTTTACGAGAACCCAAGGGGTTGGCCTATGGCCTTCTGATTTTGTCTTGTGGATAATAATGTCATCTGTAATTCCTTCCAGTGCCGCCTGGTTCATTTAGACGCTGATAATATCATCCGATCCTGGAGTGCTTTTTCTCCAGCTGAACTGGCATTTCCAAGTTAATGTGATTTTAATAGGTGTTAAGACCCTTTGAAGAGACACTGGCCAATAGAATGTGTATAGTACAGTTACTTAGTCAGTACCCAGATAAAAAGTTTAAGATTTAAGCTTGTTTGCACTTTACTGTCTCTATAACAGAGCTGGAATTCTCAAAATGAAGACTGCGAAATCACCAGGACACACCACCACCAAGAACAGCCAACTGAAAAGATGTGCAACAAAGCATAACTTAAAAAAATGAACCAAAAGGGAAAAAAGGAAACTCCAAGTTGACAGATACAGAGTTCTTCGGAGGTGATACGGGCTACATCACCTCCTGCTTGGAGTTGTAGACGCAGGAGGCTGTCCAAAGGCACGTGCTGACCTCCTGTCCTCCCATTCAGAAGCTTAATTTAAACAACAACAAAAAAATAGCCGAAATAGATCTAGACATCTTTCAGGTTACTCAGCTTCACAGTGAAGCAAGCTGAGAAGGAAATGTTTTGGACCTGGTGACCAAGTGTTGGGCCGAGTGTGTATACCAGCCGTAGTGTCTGAGCTCAGGCAGGCTCGGCTATGTTCAGGGGCCTGTCCTGCCCGAGCATAAGTCAGGCCCGCAGCGAGGCGCGTGCTGAGTGTCGGACGTGGAGCTGGCCCTCACCAGGTACTGGTCACACCATCTTCCGGCCTCTCCTCCCCTCTGCTCAGGGGACCACTACTGCCATACTGGTTTTCTTCAAAGGCTGCTTACCTGTGTTTTTCTCTTGCTCAGACACCTCTTAGAGAGATTCCAAACCCCCGAGTCAGGGTTTCAGGGCCCCCAGCTATGTACCTCCTCGTTCCCAATGCCGGACAGTTTTAACTCGGTGCCCTTTGAACAGCCTGTACGACCTCCTGCTCTCTGCTTCATTGCAATTTTCCTTACTCAGGAAAGCCTGTGCTCCTCTTCATCCCCCTCTAAATCCATATGTCTTTATCTCAAGTGTCTGCCTTACCCTCCAGAATATCAACCCATCTCTGAAGCAACTAGCCCAGGGTCTATTATCCTATAGCTGGTCTATAAAACAGAATTATTTTTCCCTGTACAACTTGACTAACACACGTTTTTCCTCACTCTTCGTAAGAGCCTCAACTTAAAAACCTCAACTTCATCACCTATGATTTCTCTCATGATAAGGGTTTACAACGTGTTCCTTTGGGTCATATAAGACCCACACTGGCATTTTGTCACTGAAGCTCAGGAAACTGCCAGCCTGCAGGCAGCCTTCTTTCTGCAGTTTTCCACCTCTGTCAGGAACTCCCTGGTATGTGTCATCAGCATCAAGGGAACTCTGCATCTTACATAAGGCAATTGTGGCCACTGGCCCCTTGGTGCCTGGGCTCGGGTGGACAAAGCTTTGTTCTCTGGATTTAAGAGGAGCAACTGGCCCAAATTCAGCTGAGCTGGAGTTAATTTTAACAGACTCGATTCCCCAAAGGGTCTTGTCAAGGAGGTATTGGACCTCTGGCCTCATCTCTGCACTCCACCTGTAAGCCTGTGATACTCTTGACCCCTGCCTATTAACTCTGCTGACCCACAGGGCCTTACAGCTCCGCTGACTGTGAAAGATTATATGCTAGCACCGAGCCTCTGGAAGCCTCCTTGATTATGACCTGGGAGGCGGGGGAAGAGTGAGGCTGAAGTCAGCTGAGGTAGCCTAGGGAATAGTCATTGAACACTATCCTGACACCAGGATTGATGCTATTTCCAGGGACTGCAAAATCTGCTAGACGTATAATGTCCCCAGCTTTTTAACAGCCTCCAAAATTTATCTGACAAGGACAAAGAGCTTGCATTCAGCATCACCTCTAGACAAAGACTCAAAATTACCAGCGAATCATTTCTCATTCTCCTGTAAGCAGCAAAATTCTGAACATATGACAGGTATTCACCAATTTTTTTTTTTTTTTTTCCCATTTCCCTCCACGATCTGAAAACAAGATGGGGCAAATAATAGAACTTTTGCCGAAAAACCCAATCAAAATTCCTAGTAGCTTTTCTCCTCTGCGTTCCTGGCAGAACTTCATTCCTGGATTGGCACTTCTTTTGCTTTGCCCTCGTTCTGCATTAGCTGTGTTCACTTTGGTTTCCCCCAACCAGAATGAACTCTCTGAGGGCAAGTTCTCAGTCCAGTCCATCTTTGTGCCTTATACCACATCCAAAGAATAGCAGGGAGTCAGTAACTCTAGAATGACTGGCTTCAACGCCTTTTCATGGGCAAACTGGAAAAGACCCTGATGCTGGGAAAGATTGAGGGCAAGAGGAGAAGGGGACGACAGAGAATGAGATGGTTGGCTGGCATCATGGACTCAACAGACATGAGTCTGAGCAATCTCTGGGAGATAATGAAGGACAGGGAAGCCTGGTGTGCTGCAGTCCATGGGGGCACAGGGTCGGACATGACTGAGCAACTGAATGAAAACCTGGGCAGATATTAACTGTTAAGTGGTTTTTTTCTATAATCTTAAGATTCATTCTTGGACTAATTTCAGGCCTCTATTCAGAAGTTATGTAAGATTTTTGTAAGTCAGATTCTCAGCCCTTTGGGAAGGCTCTAGACAATAAAGATCATGTACTGGGCTCCCAGTACTCTTAGCTGTGGGATGGGGTGGCGGGTGGGGTAGCTCCTTTATTCTAACCTCCCTCTTCTACTTTTCTTCCCAAGGAATTTACTGGTCCGTCAGCTCCATGATCAGTTTTAGACAGCCACTGATCATCTTGGTTAATTCTCCTCACTACAGGATACTACTTACTTAAATGAAGAGTCTGGACGGCCTTAGGCTTAAACATGTGGGTTTGAATCAGCAAGTTTTGGTCTTACTGATCAGAAAATGGTCCTACTGCTGCCACTTCATTACTGAACTAACAAATGCCTCAGTCTTCCTCATCTGAAAAATGGGGACAAAACAGCTCACAGCTCACGGGGGTTATTTCTGAGGAATGAGTGAAATAATCTGAGCAATGGTGCCAAGCAGACACCGGCTGTAATTACTCCACATAAAAGGACCTGGAAATCTGGAGTTGAGGTTTCTACTCTCTTAACACGATGAGGGTTTTGTTTTATTCTTGTTGAATTATGCAACATCTCTTGTCCTGACCTTATTATTAGTTTTTTACAGTCTATGACTATCTCTTGTCTATAAAATAGCCTTGGTAGGGGAATCTCCTCGTGGCCCAGTGTTGACTGCTGAGCACTTGGGTTCAGTCTCTGGGCAGGGAACAGAGATCAAGCTGCATGGTGCAGCCAAAAAAAAAAAAAAAAAACAGCCCTGATAGTTTGTTAAAGATGCTATTACCGTTTTCCTTTTTAGCAGAGCTATGCAAAAGGAGCACTACTACGGTTTTAAAATACTTCAAATTTCTCCTAAAGCAGGAGACCGACAGTATAGTAGTAGGCTTTTCTACTGTCTCATTTCCTTCTCTGCATGACTGTCTTACTATTTTTTTTGGAAGAAAGGATGTTCTTGCTAGGGTGAAGAGCCCTGATTCGAAACCTTTCAAACCAGCACAGCCTGTGAAATAACAATGCTAGAACAAAGCCACCCCCGTTCCAGTCCCAAACATACCAGGTGATAAGCTACAGACTTCAATATAGGTGACAAAAGCTACAGCTGCAGTAAATTTTTTTTAGGGTAGAAATAGGGTGCAGATGCCCAGGATTTGTTAAGAGGCGTGATTTTGATGCAGTGAAGCCCATTTTAAGTCAGAGCCAGTTTACAGAGGTGTAGCTGATTATTTTGAATAATTAAATGGTGTCAAAACCAGCTGTGATGAATAGCACTGGGGTCTCAAATCATAAATAATTGAGAAACTGGAGCTGCATTTGATCATCCTGATCAAATTCTCGTCTCGAGAGGATGAATGTTTGTCCGGAATACCATCAACATTGTTAAATGCCTCAATATTCTTGCTCAGTCATCCAGCCAACAGTCAATTGAACTAAATCACTCGAACACCCCCACACATGTGCTGTCCTCATGAATGCAAAATGTCTGACTTCACACCATGTGCTCCGTACTTGGACAGGCACCTTTTTTTGGGTCAGCATCTAATAGCCGCATTAAGCACCTGACATGTTTTTTTTTTTGCTTTTTCCAGGAAACATATGACTCTGCAGAATACATCAGAGGGGTCCTTCTCTCTACCACCTTTGCTCTGCTTCTGCTCCAGAAATAAACAAAGAACCAAAAAGCTAGGAGAGGGATTTCATTTAAAACAAGTTGTCAATATAATTGCCTTTAGGATGGCCTTCAGGGACTCCCAAATTTGCATAGAAACAGGGCTTCTGGTCTTCTTTTTTCTCGCTCCTTCTCTGTGCGAAAATAATTGAGCCTCCCAGCCGTATGGCTCCTAGGTGATCTCCAAGGGCTTCCCTTCCATTATTGCGAGCGAGCCCCTGGATCAGTTTTGTGAAAAGAGGTGGGCAGGTTAGCACCCTCGGCGTCATTTCCATTTTAAAGGAGAAATGAGACAGAAAGGAACTGACTTACCCACAAAGCTAGAAGACAGCTGAGCTGCCACGAAAACTTGGCCCCCTCAGCACCGCTCAAGCTGCCAGAGATGCGGCTCAGTGAAGAAAAGGGCAGTCTGTTTAATAGCTCCCCATTGACACCCTGTCACTGCCGAGCTGGCACGGGACCCGGAGCTGGCAGGGGGGTGCGTGCTGCTCTCTACCTTGCTTCCTGCACGCCAGCTCTCAAAATCAGGGGGCTGTGTTCACCCGTGTCTCCTCTCCACGGCTTAACAATCGCGAAAACAAGAACAGTCCACTTTTGCACGGGCTCAACTGTTAACCTAGCACTCTCCGGGATGTTCATCATTCGTTTCTGCCAACAGGCTGGGGTAAGAGGTGATTGCCATTTTCAGGTCACTGCCATTTTCAAAAATGAAGGCCGGGGGGTTGGGGGGGCTCCTGTGGTGGCTCGGTGGCGAAGAACCCGCCTGCCGGTGCAGGAGACACGGGTTCGATGCCTGGTCCGGGAAGATCCCATGTGCCGTGAAATAGCTAAAGCCCGTGTGCCCCAACTACTGAGCCTGTGCTTTAGAGGCGGGGAGACGCGACTACTGAAGCCTGCGCGCCCTAGAGCCCGTGCTCTGCAATGAGAGAAGTTGTCACAATGAGCAGCTGGTGTATCTCAACTAGAAAGTGACCCCTGCTCTCCATAGCTAGGGAAAGCCTGTGACGCTACAAAGACCCAGCACAGCCAAATAAATAAAAAAAATCATAAAGAAATGAGGAAACGGGGTCAGAGGTGAAATGACTGACTCCAGAACGATGAAGATGACTACTGGTGGAGCCGGCCTCTGACTCCTCAGACTGACAACCTGCGCTCTCCCCTACACCGCATGCCCCCAGAACTGATGTGGAGTTAGGAGCCTGTCCTCTGCACCATGACCGCTGTCCCAGTGAGAATGCAGAGGACAGAACCCGAGTCTGCCTCTTTCCTGCCACTGAGCCTGTTTTCTCACAGAAGTGCACGTTCAGGAGGTGTGCAACCAGCTCTCCTTCACCTCACTTGCACTGGGAAAGGAAGGCCCGTGAGAACGCTCAGTGTAAGGCAAAGAGAGCCAGTTCCCACTTTCCTCGGTGACTGCTTTTGTGACGCTCGAGATACATTCATTTTAAGTTTACACACAAATCCCCGTAAAAGAAGAGTTTGCTTTCTGGAAAGTCCGGTTTTGAAGCATACCTCAAAATCCTCGGAGAAGCCGTGCTGGTTATTAGAATAGAGCTCACCGATGTGTTTAACAAACTGTTTGACAGGAATGGCTTCCATGTCATCTGTGGGAATAAAATAATATTCAGAGTCACACAGAGTCCTTTCAGAAACAAATGACACGGATAAGGGAATTCCTGAAGACAGGTATTTGATTTCTGCAAAGAGTGATATAATTGTATCACCTGAAATAGACGTCTTCCAGAAAAATGCCTTCTCTGGATTTACTTGACATTGGGGTCTCATTATGATTTCTGAATGCCTAAAAGCTAAGTATGGTTTTAAAAATGGTCTGTAAAGAATTACCTTTAGTTTTCATATTCAAGGCAATTTACGTACTTAAATCACCACATCATACTTTTAACTAAAACTGAATTTACCAAGTGTACTTGTTTGTTAAGAAATGTTATCACGACCTAGTTTTTTCAAGAATTTGCTATTCAGTGGGGTCCAGACTGAAGTTGGAACAACTCAGTTCTGTTTCTGATCTTTGAAGTCTATGCAATCTTTATACACAATCACAGTCACAGACAGGTGCCATTGTACCAGCTGGCTTTGGGTACACTGCCATCTACGTTTACGTGTTCACAATTTTCGTGCGAGACAGCTGTGTCCACACAATGCCAAACAACCAGTTTGATGGAATTAACCGGATTTTCTTTTGGTGTTGACAGAACTAGGTACAAATTCGGGAAGACTCCACATTCTAATTTATTTGTAATGCTGTCACTTCAAAAAAGACGTTTTCAGTTTGTCAGCCTCATGAGTGTTTTACACCGATTTACCCAGCTCCACTCTGCACCTTGAGGACGGCCGGAAAACAACCACACCCCACTCATTGGAGCTGCCCAACAATCCCCCTCCTCTCCTTCTCTTGCCCCTCCCCCGCAAATATTTCCTTTTAAAAATACTCTGCTGAATTTGAGATAAACAACAGACATGACATTTACTTTATTCAGAGTGAAAGATCTTTGGCAAACGCACAAACATCTAAACTGCCACAGATGCTTTTCTTAGCAAAGGGTATGAAGATCTGTATGTGTAAATGAGGTCCTACTTTGGCAAGAATGTTATAGATCCAGGCTTGACAATCTGATTTCTCTTCATCTGGTGACAGTTAACATTGACTATGTCATTCCTTCTCGACTTTCTTTCGAGAGAGCAAAGCTCTAAGGGTGGCTTTTTGCATCTATTGACATTTTCAAACTTGAATCATTCCTAAGAGGAAAAGAAGTGTCTCTCATATACTTTGTTTAAGGAAGGTGACTTATAAACGTTCATAATCCAAACTGCTGAGTGCAGAAATGTGACATCAAATAGGGGGTGCCTTGTAAGTACCAATTCTTTCTGCGTGAACCATTAAAGACCTAATCATTTTAACAGGCCTCCTTATGAAAAAAAAAATTGCCAAGTTATTTACAAATATTTCAGGATTGAAGATGTTCATGAATATGCAATCATTTTGCACGCCCAAGAAATCTATAGCGCCCATAATGATGTAACCGGCATTAACAAAGTGAGCTGAGCCAAAATCCTTCCCCGGAATATTTAGCAGAATGCACAGTTCAAGAAAAATTTCCCAAATTATCTGATCACTTCACTTAAAATGTTTAGAAGTAAGCAAATTCTATAATAAAGATCAAGTGGCAAAGAAAAGATCTTAAGTTGAGAAAAGGACTAATGTGTACAAAACTGGAGGGTGTCTAAGAGGTTAACCCAAGAATAAACTCATCTTTGAACAAGAGGCGACATAAATAAGATGGGACACAACCTGGCCCCACAAACACTCCAGCCTACAGACTACAAGCAACACTTTTCTCCTATTTATTTTGAAATGAAAGACATTGCATGAAAGACACTGTTTCCTAAACTGGAGTGACATGGTAAATAGTTTAATAGGTTGCATGCCTGAGTCCCTTTGGGCCGACCTGAAACTATCACAAAACTGTTAATCGGCTATGTGCACTTGTGCTCAAGTCACCTCAGTCGGGTCTGACTCTTTGGGACCCCATGGACTGTAACCCAGCAGGCTCCTCCATCCACGGGATTTTTCAGGCAAGAATACTGGAGTGGGTTGCCATTTCCTCCTCCAGGGCATCTTCCCGTCCAGGGATGGAACTTGCGTCTCCTGCACTGCAGGTGAATTCTTTACCTATACCCCAGTACAAAATAAGTTTAAAAAAAAATAGTGTAATATGTTGAAGGCTACATTTATTCTGTAATGATAGTTTAGAACTGGAAATCCCCAATAAACTTCAGGTGCCATGATTAAGTACATGGACTTCCAGGTAGCGTTAATGGTAAAGAACCCTCCTGCCAATGCAGAAGATATCAAGAGATGTGGGTTCCAAATCTGGGTCAGAAAGATTCCCTGGAGGAGGGCATGGCAATCCACTCCAGTATTCTTGCCTGGAGAATCCCATGGACAGATAAGCCTGGCAGGCTACAGTCTACGGGGTCACAAAGAATCAGACACAACTGAAGCGACTTAGCAGGCATGCATGCCATGATTAAGTACATGGACTCTAGTTCAAAATAAGACTCTAGTTCAGCTTCAGAGTTATTTTACTCCAAGGTACATACCACAGTGTTTTAAAGGGCAGAGTCCTGCTCAAGTCACTAAAAAAAAAAAAAAATCACTTTAAGGTTAACAATTTATTATTTTTTCCTAAAAATGCTCAACTATACTATCTAAGCTAACACTATACATGCCTATAAATCAGTCGGTCCACTCCTCCCATGGTTAGAGGCAGCAAAACCTAGCAGAGCTCAGTTCATGAACTGCATATGGAAATACACGACTCATTAGTCTCTCACATTTGGTTCTTTATCCAAAGAAGTCTCATCACAATCCTCTAGGTTTCCAAGCACCACCAGTAACATCACAAAACTACCAAACAACCAAACAGAAAGATACATACACACAAACATGCGTGGTACAGTGACCACCCAGATAACACATTTTTGTCTTTCAATCAAGATAAATGAAACTGAAGGGTCGTAAATCTTTTTTCCTTTGATATTAAGATAAATATAAGGCTGAAGCTAATTAGAAGTCCTAATAGTTTTCCTCTTACACTGGTCTTCTATTAAATTTCTCTCAACATGAGCCAGATAATTATAAAATTACTCTAACTAGCCAGAAGGCCAAGCAATTAGGACAGCATTGTAGACCTATCTGCTCAGTTGAGATCTGCAGAGAGCCTGTTACAAGAAGATACCCATCTGTGAGATGTTATTTCCACCTATACAGCCGAGTTCCATTAATAAATGTCCCAACTATCAGCAGCACTAACTCTGGACCAGGCACCTTCTGTGCCCTTTATGTGCATTAACATGTACTCATTCCTCCCAGCAGCCCTAAGAAATAGACACTGTTTTCATACTCATCTTAAGAGCTGAAAACACAAGCTTGGAAAGATGAACTGAAGCCTGGCGTGTGGCGGTGGCAGCTGGGTACGGAGCCAAGGCAAAGAGTGCTTCTGGTGGGAGAGAGCGGCTGTCGTCTAGGTCACAATGAAGGGGAAGCCACTGGAAGAGGTGTTTGCTGGGCCCCTAGGACCCAGCCAGATATTAGTGAGATGGTGTCTGCTCAAGGGCAACGTGTTCTAGTGAACAGAAGAAAGTGAGAGCAAGAACCATGGGAAATGACAAGGTGAAGACTGCCAGTGTCTGAAAACGGGTGGGTTTGATAACTTGGTGACTGGGGAGAAACATAACGAACAGGAAAAGAGCTGGAATCAAAATGAAGATGTCTTGGGACTTCCTTGGTGGTCCAGCAGCTAAGACTCGGCATCCCCCAATGCAAGGGGTCCAGGTTCCATCCCTGGGCTAGTCAGGGAACTAGATCCCATATGCCACAGCTAAGAGTTTTCGCATGCCACGATTGAAGATCTTATGTGCTGTAATTAAGACCTGGCACAGACAAATAAATAAAATGATTTAAACAAAAACAAAGATGGTTTCACTGACTACAGGTTAGATGTTGGGTTACTATGAAACAGTGAAATGTCTAATGATAGAGTTGAAAGAAATGTGAAGGAAGCCCTTACTGATTGCCAGGGATTATGCTCAGCCTTTTGCATACACGTATCTTCACCAGGACCAGGCACAGAGGATGCCATCATCTTCAACTTACACATAAGGAACCTGAGGCAACTTGTCCAAAGCGACACCACTGCTAAGCGGCAGAGCTGACATTCGAATCCTGGTGTATTAAGCCCAAAGCCTGTGCTCCCATGTGATGGGACACACCGCCTTCATTCTCAGACCACGGGTGCAAAGAAAAGCAAGAAATTAGGCAGAGTGTCAGTTAATCTAATAAAATGTTACCACACAGTATAATTTTGTGCCAATATTTTTAAGTATAGACCTTTCAGAAACCAAAGGTTTAAATAAGGCAAAAATGGGATAACTACTATCACCACTACATTACCCTATTACAAAATACTTGATACAGTCAGTTGAGGATAAGGAAAAGTGGGCTTGCTGGTCTTAAATAATATTATTTATACTTTTCCCCAAGATTTTAGCCTTTTGTGGTTGGAATTAAATCGAGCACATTAGAGGTCCTTCATTTTGGTTAGTCCACAACAAAACATCCTTAGGTACCACTTCTGATGAAGCCTGAAAATAGTTTCTGGTTTGTACGCATCAAAAGCAGAGCATTGTAAGAGGCTGAACCTCTACTGAAAACAAAGTATGAAGGTGAGAGATTCCAAGAGGGAGAAAAGAGCTGGTTAATGTTTACCTCAAATGCAAATCTGCAAAAAATAGGGAGAAATGCATAAAGAAAAGCTGCTTTTACAAACTAAATGTCCATTGACAGATGAATGAAGAAGATAACGGTATATATACACACACACATACATATACACACAAGGGAATACTGCTTAGCCATAACAAAGAATAAAATTTTGTCATTTGCAGCAACATAGATGGACACAGAGATTGTCACACTGAGTGAAGTAAGTCAGAAAGAAAAAGACAAATACCATATGATATTACTTACACGTAGAATCTAAAATGTGATACAAATGAATTTGTTTGTAAAATGGACACAAAGTCACAAGACAGAAAACAAACATGCAGTTACCTAAGGGGTAAGAGAATGGAGGAGGGGGATAAATTAGAAGTTTGGGACTGACATATATACACTACTATATATAGAAGGAATAAACAATAAAGTCCTACTATATAGCACAGGGAACTATATGCAATATCTTGTAATAAACTATAATGGAAAAGAACATGAAAATGAATACATATACATGGGTGTGTATATATAACTGCATCACTCTGTGAATCAACTACACTTCAATAAAAACAGCAAGAAAAAAAAAGTTGCTTCTAAAATCTGTGGTTATATCTCTCTTGTGCTTGCATGCTCAGACCCATTCCATTAGAGAGAACTCACCCATGCTAAATTTGCAGGCTGTTAGTATTAAGGAGCAACAGATAAACCAAAAGGAAAAACTCAGCAATTTTTCCTTTGAAATTCCAAAGAAAAAAAGTCAGCACTGAGGCGGTCCCTGGACGCCCACCACAGGGGGGCGCTGCAGAGGGCCTTGCCTAGCACCCTGCAGGGCGGGAGGGTCTTTAGCCTGCAACTCTGTCTAACTCTGTAGCTCTTATTCTCACCACGGCCGGAATGCCTCCTGAGCATCAGGTACGGCCGGAATGCTTCCTGTGCATCAGGTACACAGAGCTAGTAAGTGGAAAAAGCCAGAATCAGCAGGCCTGGTAATACAGGACCTTACCTCTCTGTGACTGCTGTCCCTCATCTAATTGGAAATCAGAACCAGCGAATTCAGAGTGCTATGCAGAACAAACTGGAAAACATAAGTACTTAGCAGAGAGCTTGGCATTTAGTAAGTGCATAAAGCTATGATTTACTATGAGGTGAGAATCACTATGCATACGAGATCCTATGATCTAGGGGCTAGGAGAAACAAAGAACCTGGCCAAGGTCCACTGTCATCAACTGGCTGGGCCAGGCTGAGCCCAAAGCTGGCTTCTTGGGCCTTAATGTGACCTCTCTAGGTCTTAAATTGAACATATACAGTGAGAGGGCAAAAAACCTTACAATACGTGTTAAAGAAGTTCTCCAACAAAAATGGGCTGAAATGAATCACTTTGGCTTCAAAGTTTTAAACTCTGGTTTACCTGGAAAATTCACACTGATATTCTGGTCACCCTGAAGATACCAGGTAAATAAAATACCATGGTATTTACCTTCCTGCCTTCCAAGATGCTTCGCTATGGGGCTGACTGGCCTCACGTCTGTTTCAGAAAATTATCGCTGCGTGTTTACTCTGGCAGGCTGTGGCATACATATAAATTTACCACGAACATTCCAGAAGGCCTTCAGTCACTTACTGAGGCCAACCTGTGCGAACTTCATTCAACCCTATTCCAACCAAATCTACATGAGGGCAGGGAGAGCCCAGTACTTGGGTCCAGTTCAATCACACGCAGGCATCCCCCTGACCCCAAGCCCCATGACTGGGCTGTTTTCAGGGACTGCTAAGCACCCCTGTAAGTGGACAGACCTTACTATTGAGAACTCATCCTGGCTGAGGAGGGATCAGCCTCTCATCTCAGAAGCCAAGTTCAGGCCTCTCTCTCTGGTAATACCTGTGTCAACTTAAGCAGATAAAGCAAACAGTAAATACGATTATCGAGATTTCTAGCTCCTGATTTAGGACACAATAGATTTTTGTCTAAATCAGACTCTTAGGATGCAAGGAGTGCTGTGGAGATGAGGACATTTTATTTCCTGCCATAAAAAAGAAATCTCTTTTCATTTATGACACAATGAAGTCAATAAAGAAAGGGCTTCATTATAGTCAAAAGACCAATGAATCTCCTTTGGAGATAATCTCTGTATAAATAAAATATGCCAACAAGGTTGGTTTAATCCCAAGGGTTTAAACTGCATGTTTAAAACCCCTTTATGTGTTGGCACCCTGCTGAAGCCAGTGACCTTCAAATTATTAAGATGTGTTTTAACTGCGGGAAAGGCACGAATCATTTCTGGATTTCTAAACTAACGGTTAGCAGCAACATTTTGTTTTGTAATGTTCTTGTTAGAAAGTTAGATTTTCTAATTTCCAGAGAAAAACATTTATAAGGACATTTGTGTTTGACAATAGGCACATTTGCAAAAGCCCTTTCAACATGCTCTATAAACGGGCTAATTCAATGAGCTGAGTTCTGATTTTAAAAAGCTACATATGATGAAAGTCTAAAAGAATAAGTAGCATAATACACTGAATATAATTTGTAGATGACATATTATATATAATGCTTCATTAATAACTAGAGTGAAAATGTAATTCCTTAATTAATAACTGCAGTGAAAATATAACGCAAGCTTGGTGTTTCAAAAGATTACCCCAAAGGTGGAAACAGATTTTTAAAAATACTTGCAGATATTAATATCAATTTAATAATAATATGGATCCAATGCCATGGCCTCGGTTCAATCCCTGGTTGGGGAACTGAAATCCTGCAAACTGCACAGCGTGATCAAAATAAAAAAGATGATGATCTTAAAGGACACAAGTTTGTGACTACTTCAATATCTTAGAAGACAGACTACTAGAACGGGGCTGATAGGTAGGTCATTACATTCAATTATGCTTTATCTTCCCAGAGCAACAATGGGAGATCAGTAAGCATGGAACAATTGATTTTGAAAAGCCATTAGTGGGATGTATGAAGAGTCAAAGCCCCTTTAATTCTCTTGAAGAAGTCACAGTTTAACTTATCTGGAAGAAGACTGCATACTTTTCTCAAGCATTATACACAGAGCAGATTTCGCAATTTAAAAAATTTCATGACAGGGACTATCCTGGTGGTCCATGGCTAAGACTCTTTGCTCCCAATGCAGGGGACCTGGGTTCAGGCCCTGGTTAGGGAACTAGAGTCTGCATGCCACAACTAAAGATCCTGCATTTTGTAACTCAAGATCCCACATGCTGCAACTAAGACCCAGCACAGCCAAAGAAATGAATGAATTTTTTAAAAAAAATTTCCTAATAAAAGAATTGATGTCACTTCTCTAGTGATTGGAACTGTCTGGTAAAATGTTTGCATAAGGAGTTCTCTCTCATATGCTTGGCTAACCAACCTTTGCTGCCACATTGGGTTTATAATTTCCACACTGTACAGGATTTAGGTGAAAAAAAAAAACTCTTCATTCTTACAGCACTATCTTTGCCAATTAAATCAGGACACTATGAAGAGTCTAAATTCCTAAATTCCAGTTAGAGCTAGTAAACCTGATAACTCAAATTTCCTCAAAGGTTCCTATAAACCTCTGTCTCCAAGAGATGAGTATCAAAAGGTTATTTAGCAAAGCTTTCCTTAACCTTTTGTCTATTTTATAATATTTTTTTAAGAGCCAGTGTAACTTGCTGGTTCTACTTATGCTTTGGGATTTCAAGATCAGAGCTGTTTATCCGTGAATTTGCACCACAGCAGAATCATCCAAAAGTCGGTGATTTAGAGTCTAAATTTATTCAATATTCAACATGTTTCTGAGCTGTTCTCCAAGTCATTTTAATCACACAGCCCTGGGACTTCCCTGGCAGCCTAGTGTTTAAGACTCTGCGCTCCCAATGCAGGGGGCCCAGGTTCAATCCCTGGTCAGGGAGCTAGACTCCTAGACTCCACATGCTGAAACTAAGAGCTTGCATGCCACAATCAGAAGAGTCAGTATGTCCCAACAAAGAGCGAAGACCCCATGTGTGGCAACTAAGACCTGGAGCATAAAAAGTAAATAAATAAATCACAAATTCCTACTTGGCACAGGGAATGGAGATATTGGGGGGCGGGAGTCATTTTCTTAGGAAAGAAAAGAATAAAGATGACTAGGAAACAGAGGAAATTTTTTTTTTTTTTAAATTTTGGATATGGAGGAAACTTTAGCAGAAGAATGATGAAATGCTCTCATGGAGGATGAAGGAGAATTTAGTGGAAAAGCAAGTGGTCAGTGCTACTGAAAGAAGAAAATCCAGAAAAAATTTTAAGAGAACAGTCACATGTATTTGAAGATGCCTTGATTTAAGGAAGCAAAATCCAAATGAGGCTGAAGTCCTCAGGTATCAGAACTGTCAGAGGAACATGCCAAGAGGTGGCAGAGCCATTTCTAAGCATCTGTGCCTTGAAGTCACACAGAGAATTCCAATGCTAGCCCACCATTTATCCATGCAACCTCGGGCAAATTAAAGGATATCTCTGAGCCTCGGTTTCTTCATCTGTGAAATGGGGGTATGGATTGCACCACTTTCCCTAAAATTGATGTTAAAAAAAAAAAACATAAACCACATAGTTTTGATCAATAAATACTCAATAAATATTAGATGATGATGATATTTTCTGAGGAAGGCTAAATGCAAAGTAAGTTCTAGGATCAGAGTATGTTACACATTTTATAATGATGACTTAGGGACTTTACAACAGTTCAGTAGCTGAATTTTCAGTCTCTGTTGCCCACACTTCAAAACTGTGTAATGGTTCAGTTTACTAGTCATTGTCTGGAAATATCTTTTTTGAAAAATCAGTGATAGAAAGGGAGGGGTTCAAATGATGAAATAACTTAAGTTGATACATCTAGGACCTAGAAGTCTTCCTGTTAGGTTTCGAATATGGACAAATAAGTGAGATCCAGTGGGCAGAGTATTCCATATTAGTTCTATAAATATCCTACTATTTTTAGACATAAAAACAATTAGAGGAACTTCCCTGACAGTCCAGTGGTTAAGATTTCATCTTCCGATCCATGTTCATGGATCAGAAGGCGAAATCTTAACCAAGTATACTACCTAAAATAATCTATAGATTCAAGGCAATCCCTATCAAACTACCAATGGTATTTTTCAGAGAACTAGAACAAATAATTTCACAATTTGTATGGAAATAAAAAAACCTCGAATAGCCAAAGCAATCTTGAGAAAGAAGAATGGAACTGGAGGAATCAACCTGCCTGACTTCAGTCTCTACTACAAAGCCACAGTCATCAAGACAGTATGGTACTGGCACAAAGACAAAAATATAGATCAATGGAACAAAATAGAAAAATCCACACACCTATGGACACCTTATCTTTGACAAAGGAGGCAAGGATATACAATGGAAAAAAGACAATCTCTTTAACAAGTCGTGCTAGGAAAACTGGTTAACCACTCCTAAAAGAATGAAACTAGAACACTTTCTAACACCATACACAAAAATAAACTCAAAATGGATTAAAGATCTAAATGTAAGATCAGAAACTATTAAACTCCTAGAGGAAAACATAGGCAAAACACTCTCCGACATAAACCACAGCAGGATCCTCTATGACCCACCTCCCAGAATGTTGGAAATAAAAGCAAAAATAAACAAGTGGGACCTAATTAAAATTAAAAGCTTCTGCACAACAAAGGAAACTATAAGCAAAGTGAAAAGACAGCCTTCAGAATGGGAGAAAATAATAGCAAACAAAGCAACAGACAAAGAATTAATCTCAAAAATATACAAGCAACTCCTGCAGCTCAATTCCAGAAAAATAAATGACCCAATCAAAAAGTGGGCCAAAGAACTAAACAGACATTTATCCAAAGAAGACATACAAATGGCTAACAAACACATGAAAAGATGCTCAACATCACTCATTATCAGAGAAATGCAAATCAAAACCACAATGAGGTACCATTTCACGCCAGTCAGAACAACTGCTATCCAAAAGTCTACAAGCAATAAATGCTGGAGAGGGTGTGGAGAAAAGGGAACCCTCTTACACTGTTGGTGGGAATGTAAACTAGCATAGCCACTGTGGAGAACAGTATGGAGATTCCTTAAAAAACTGGGAATAGAACTGCCATATGACCCAGCAATCCCACTTCTGGGCATACATACTGAGGAAACCAGAGTTGAAAGAGACACGTGTACCCAAATGTTCATCGCAGCACTGTTTACAATAACCAGGACATGGAAGCAACCTAGATGTCCATCAGCAGATGAATGGATAAGAAAGCTGTGGTACATATACACCATGGAATATTACTCAGCCATTAAAAAGAATACATTTGAATCAGTTCTAATGAGGTGGATGAAACTGGAGCCTACTATACAGAGGGAAGTAAGCCAGAGAGAAAACACCAATACAGTATACGAATGCATATATATGGAATTTAGAAAGATGGTAACGATAACCCTATATGTGAGACAGCAAAAGAGACACAGATGTATAGAATAGTCTTTTGGACTCTGCGGGAGAGCGTGAGGGCAGGATGATATGGGAGAATGGCATTTAAACATGTAAATTATCATATGTGAAACAAGTCACCAGTCCAGGTTCAATGCATGATACAGGGTGCTCGGGGCTGGTGCACTGGGATGACCCGGAGGGATGGGATGGGGAGGGAGGTGGGAGGGGGGAGGGGGGTTCAGGATGGGGAACACATGTACACCCATGGTGGATTCAAGTCAATGTATGGCAAAACCAATACAATATTGTAAAGTAAAATAAATAAATAAAAAATAAATAAAAATAAGGGGTTAAAATCCAAAAAAAAAAAAAAAGGATTTCGCCTTCCAGTGCAGGAGGTACAGGTTTGATCCCTGTTTGGGGAACTAAGATTCCATATGCCTCATGGCCAAAAAACCAAGACACAAAACAGAAGCAGTGCTGTAACAAATTCAATAAAGACTGTAAAACTGGTCCACATTTAAAAAAATGATAAAAATTAGATAATTCCTAAGGTAAATCATTTAAAAGGATACTAAGGAGGTCTCAATTAAAGAAAAACTGTGCTGAAACTTAATGAAATTACAAACTATGTTACAAATTTACTAAATAGGACTGTGTAGTTTTAAGAAAAATAAGGGATTGTGATCTGGTTGAAAGATTTTTAAAGAAAGGTCATATAAGGTAACTTCTTCTCAGTGAAGGGTGAAATAAGTTCTCTGTCTAGGCACATCCCCACGGAAGGCTACTGCTATCTATAAAAACCTGAGGAAACCCTAGAAGAGCCATCTCACGTTTGGTTTCTCCAGGTAAGTCCTCTAACACTACAGCATTTAAAGTCATTCATTCTCACAAATGTGTCACAGCTCATCAAGGGGATGTGTCTACTAGGATTTCCCTAGCAGTCCAATGGTTAGGACACTTCACTTGCAACGCACAGGGCAAGGGTTTGATCCCTGGTTGGAGAACTAAGACCTCACATGCCTTGTGGCGTGGCCGAAACATTAATAAACTAGGTAAGCAACAAGGATTTACTATATAGCACAGGGACCTATATTAAATATCTTATTTCAAAAAAAGGATGCATCTACTACGACAAGGGAGGTTCAACTGGATTCCGTGGATTTCTCAGTTAGTGGAGAATCTTACACCGTGGAATTGTTCCTTTCACGTATTTCTACCATCAGTGAGTGAGACTCTCACATTTAAATAGATATGCTGTTGGATTGTAAGGTTTTTTTTTCACTTGCTGCTAGGAAATGAAGCAGAGAACATTCAAAGAGCATTTCTGGTCTAAGACACCTACTCAGAGGTGTGGCAAAGTGGCCATGACTGATTCCAGGGAACTAAAAGTCCTAAAGTCCAAGCCCAAGAACACAGTGAAGCCGGCTGTACCCAGTGGATGTGGATCCGTGCTTGGGACAGTCTTAACCTGGGGACTGTGCAAATGCTTGCTGTCCACAAGTGCTGGGAGGAATGATACCACGATTTGGGAAGGAGAGCATCCACAGCTGACAACTCTGGCTTCCATGAATGTTTCCAAACTGCCCTGACGTGTACCACCTCATGCAATCTTTAATATCCTGCTCACTTTGCAGATTCTGGAAACTAGGCTCAGAGAGGTCAAGTCATTGACCTAGGTTTCATGGTGGAGGCAGGGTGAGATCCTTGGTGTTCTGATTCCCTATCCAGGGGGAAAGAAACTGAAAATGCAAAGACAGTGCAAGAAGTATCCCACCACTTAACCTTTTAAAATGGATTTCAATCGCTTAGCTACGAAACAGCTGTGTTTGTTGGCTGAATCAATTCAGAGGGGAGAGGCCTCGGGCATTTTCCAGAGGTCAACACATATTCTAGGTGATGCGAGAGGAAAATGATTATACACGCACTGCTGCACAAATGCGGTAGTCAACAAAACTTATTCCATGGGGATGGGGGGCTGGTTCCTGTCTGCCTCCTCTCAAACGCAAAGAATGTAATAAAGGGTGAGGGTTAGTGGAGAAGAACAAACCTAACACAAAACCTACCCATCTGTATGGGAAGTGTTTAGCAGCCACAGAATGATCCAGTGGGGGGCTTACCCAGAGACTTTTCTGCTACCCTCTCACTGCTGTGTGACAAGCTTTAGTGAGAGAAGCTCACAGAATGGTGAGAACACAGCCAATTCCAGCAATATCTAATGTCTTAACCTATAGAGACATACAGGGCCAAACCGGTCCCCAGCCATAGCTAGAGAAGACGTGCAAACAACAGCAGCGTTCCTTCTGGGGACTCAGAAAAGTACTGCATCTCCGAGCCTCATGGCAAAGGTCTTGAAAGAACTGTAAGGAAGCTTTGCTCATGTTCATCATTCATCCAGAGAGTTCGAGAACGCCTACCACGTGCCAGGTATTTATTCTTGCACTAAGAAGACATCCATTTGCTTTCGGGAAGCTCTCATTGTAGTTGGGGGAGACCACAAACCAAGTAAAAAGTACGGTGTACTAGATGATGAAAAAAACCATTCTAGAGAAGGAGGCAGACAGCTGGGATCCAGGGTCTGCAGGGGAGTGGGAGACGGCACCTCTGCTTACAAAAGAATGATGTCAAGAGGATCCGTGTACACACTGCTATATGTAAAATGGATAACTGGGACTTCCCTCGTGGTCCAGTGGTTAAGACTGTGCCCCCAATGCAGGGGACCCGGGTTCAACTCCTGGCCAGGGAACTAGATCCCAGGTGTCAACTAAAGATCCGACAACTGAAACCTGGTGCAGACAGATGAGTAAAATAAATATTTAAATAAAATGGATAACCAACAAGGACCTATCATACAGCACAGGGGACTCGGCTCAGTGTTACCTGGCAGCCTGGATGGGAGGGGAGTTTAGGGGAGCATGGAGACAGGTATTATGTATGGCTGAGTCGCTTTATTGTATACCTGAAACCGTGACAACATTGTTAATAGGCTGTACTACTCCATTGTAAAATGCAAAAGGATGAATGTACACAATTAAAATACGTGTTTCCAAGTACAGAATGCAACCCAGAGGAAGAACGCTCGATTCTGGCACAACAGGAGGAGGACTGCAAATAAAAATGATGGAGAAGTGAAGAAGTGAGTGTTAGCTGCTCAGTCGTGTCTGACCCTTTGCGACCCCATGGACTGTAGCCCACCAGGTTCCTCTGTCCTGGTGGAATGGAATCCTCCAGGCAAGAATACTGGAGTGGGTAGCCATTCCCTTCTCCAGGGATCTTCCTGACCCAGGGATCGAACTTGGGTCTCCTGCATTGCAGGCAGATTCTTTACCATCTGAGCCCCCAGAGAAATGCAAAAAACACTGGGGGCCACCTTCAAATCACTCACACCATCTATCAGAGTTAAGCCACTGACGAACTTCTCCCCTCTGTGGCATCAGCTAAGATTCACTAGTGTCCTGCCTGCAATGCAGGAGACCTGGGTTTGATCCCTGGGTCGGGAAGATCCCTGAAGAAGGGAATGGCTACCCACTCCAGTATTCTTGCCTGGAGAATTCCGAGGACAGAGGAGCCTGGCGGGCCATGGGCCATGAGGTCATAAAGAGTCGGACATGACTGAGTGACTAACACTTTTCACCAATCCCTACCCCAACAGCACCTGAGCATTCCCTATTTGTACCAAGGACAAATGAAACAGATACCAGACCAAGAACATCTCTCTAGACCCCCATACAGAGGCCTAAGTACGAAAACTTTCAACCATCATGTAATTATTTTCAGAGTAAGGAAGCTTAGGATAAAACTTTAAAATATATATGTAACAGTATTTCAATTTTTTTTAAAGCAAGCACACACTGCCTGTCATAACAAAATTGAGTCCAAGTAGACTGCAAATACATAAGTATGTTTTCCCCTTTTTTCTACTCTTTCTTCCCTTTCTTCATGAGACTCTACATCATGTGAACTCATAGTCATCTGTTCTCTGAAAGATGATTTCATTACATGGAAGATATGTAAAGGAGCAAAGATTTCATTAAATTACCCTTAGTTAAGGCTCTCTTAGACTGGGCGAGCTTGAAAAGACTATAAAAATAATATTTTGTCATGGCTGTCACAAAACACTGGGAACAAAAAAGAAAAACAATTAGCCCACTGGAAACAGGAGTCGTGTCTTACTTACCCGGAATAGGAATGATTGGAATACTTTCATTGGGGACCACCCGAGGTGAACTGCTATCTTCCACGTAGAAATGAGCTGTCTGAAAACATTTTCTGTGCAGGAAAGAGAGAAACAAACAGTGAGAGAAGAGAAATACACTTTGTCTGAGTTCACCATCTTTCAATTCTTTCAGACTCTCCCGGCTTTCTGCTTCACCCAGCACTGAGTACACACCCATGGGAAAGGAACAAGATACAGGAGGACGATGTCCAGCAGATTGGAAGGACCCCACCCCCCCACCACCCCCCCCCGGCCCACAGCTGAAGAATATCCACTTTTTATTACACTGTACCCATCCTGAGAGTTAAAAGGGACAGAAGTTAGTCATGAGCCACTCAGACACATGAAAAGTTGGCGTGAACTGAGGAAACTTGCTGTGTGAACTGCAAGGATTAGCTCACAATTTTCTCCAATTCAACCTGTTCCAGAGGAAGAATTATTCGCTATTCTAACCTCTCAGCACCCAAGTTCACACCATACCTCGAACCCTCCCAAATGCAGTCATCGAACGGCCCAAGCACACAATAGCACCTCATTGTTAGCGCTCAGCGGAGGCCCCCACCCCGAGCCCCAGACAGCTCTCCACGGGGGTCAGAGGGGTTCCAGGGGCAAGCACCCTGGCCAGACCACATCAGAGACCCGCACCCAACGCTGTCGAGTGTCGTCTGCATGTCAGGGGTTCTGTCCGATTTTTACCTGGACTTGAGACAAAGCAGGGAGCAGACACTGGTCATCACTGGACAGGCAGGGAGCAGAAAAGCCATCGGCGGCTCGCTCAGCCTCTGCCTGCTGCCGCCGGCCGGCCCTCGGTGTTCCCGCGGCCACGTCACCGCTCACTGCGGCCCTAATGAGCTGCCGGAAGCACCGGCTGAATATTTAATGAGGCTGCTCAGCGTGAATGGCTATTGTGACCAGAGACGGGTCCCTGTTCATCTGGCAGAGGGGCTTCACAATAGCTGGCCCCACTGCTGGGTCTTTGAGACAAGCAGGCGGCAGCCTTCTGGTGCTTGGGGTCCCGGGGACCCAGGCCACTCCTCTGGCGTCTCCCAAGGGCCCCGTGTACACCCAACTAGAGCTTCACTTTTTCGGGGGTAGGCGATGGGTATCCCTACCACTGGAGTAAGTCAACTTTTCTTTGGAGTTGTCTTGGCTCTCCTGATTGCAAGTACTCTTGCGATGATTCTCTTGGGTGTCTCATGTTTCTATGAAGCCAAAGCAGAGGGGTTTGGGGAGAAGAGGAAATACCAGGGAACCTCAGAGAGTACAGGAGATCTGGTGGGAGTGAGGAAGGCTCTGAGTTCTGCAGATTATTGGAACTGTAGGTTTCCATGGAGCTGTTATAGCTACGCACAATCAAGAAGGATCACAAGTCTCAGTGGGAAATGTTTTCCTTTAAGCAGCGCCTATGTTCAGACAGGAAGTAGTTCTAACCAACTGCACGCCCAGGCACAGCTATGGAAGCAGTCTGGAGGGCTGCTCCCTGCCATGAGAGGCTCCGGAACATAAATCACTCCCTCTCCTGGCACACATCTCATGGGACTGCTCTCGCAGAGCACTGAACAATGGTTTTTTCCTATGAACTGCTTGGCATTTGTAGTATAAATAATAGAACACGTTTTTAACTGCTCACCGTCTAGCTGTCTACCCCTAAATTTGGAAGGAACAGTCAGTCTGGCTTAAGCTACAAGGACATGAAACGTACAAAGTATTTTAGGGCTACGGTAGTGACGGGATCTTCTACTGGATGTGAAATGAAGCAGATTCATGTGAAAAAAAAAACAAAACAAACCCATGGTTTTGTGATTTTAGGTAATAGTTTCTGTTGAAGCTCTTCATCAAACTTTCTATTTCTCCGTGCCTGCCACCTCCATGTCCCTGTCCCCAGTTTACACAGATTTCCAGAATGTAACCTTAGAGTTAAAACACGGAGGATGGAGACTTTGCCAACCAGCTACAGCCGTAACCACCCAGCGTCATAGCTGAGGAGTATCTATTTTTCTTAAGATAGTGGACCACTGAAGTATTTAGTAGCCCAAAAAAGTACTGTATGATAGTGAAATGAATGGCCCAGGTTACCAGCTCATATTTGAACTATGCACAAAAAGGGGGGGGGGGAAAAGTGCAAAAAAGATACCACACAACAAAGAATTAACTATTCTAAGACCATAATTACACTACCTGATAGATTTCTAAAATACAAAGCATTAGTCAAAACAATCCTCATTGGCCAAGTGACTGTTAACATCAAACGACTTGGAAAGCACGAATTGACATGGCAGGTTCTTTTCCTGGAAGAAAACAGGCAGACGGTTCACTCAGACCCTCAGTTACACGTGAGGCCAGAGGCTCCAGAAAAAAAAAAAAAAAAGCAGCATGGACTGAAGCACATCACATGCTCCAAGTGTGGCTGTTCATAAAGGATTTTCCCTGGGGCAAAGAACTCTGGGATTGCCAGAGAAGAGCACACTCTGTGGATGAAGGTCAGAAGCTCCGGGACCGAGGCCCCTACACCGGCACCCCGAGGCAGGTCACCGTGCTCTCCACCCTCACACGGACTCGGGTGGGCACCCAGCTACAGAACTCGGTGGCAAACGTCTTCCCTCGGAAAAGAGGTTTCTGTGGACCCAGCGAGCATTTATTAGGCACCCACTGCTTAGCATGGTGCATTCAGAGAACACATTCTCTTTCTGGGAGCTTTAAAAACACCTCCTTTGAGCCTGGCTAAGCATTTGAGTAATTTAGCGAATTATGTTGTGCACACAACTTTTCTGCAGAAAAATTAGGAACTATTGATACAAATGAAAAAAAGGAGAAAAAAAAATCCAAGTTACTTTCGTCCTTCTCTTAGTAATCTTTACTACTGCTATGTGTGGGGTGTATCATTCCACACTTTTCCTCATCTAGTGACTGTTCTTTGATCATTGACAATGACAAACTGGGAGCAGAACGATAAACAAAAGATAGACAAGGTCTCGCCCCCGTGGTGCTTATGTTCTTTCGGGGAAATCAACCACAAACAAGTAAACAAACAAAGCATCAAGAGCTATGAACAAAATCAACAGGATGAGGTGGTGATAACTGACGGGGGAGGTGAGGGAGGGGTCCTCCCTAACGAGGTGGCCTCAGAGCTGAGACGCGATTAAGGAGGAAGGGTCACGGGAAGGTGCAGCGAAGACCATGCCAGGCAAATCAGGAGCTGGTTAAAGAGCCTGAGCGCAGAGTGAGCTTATCCACTGCAGGAACTGAAAGGAAGGCATACTTAAGCGCAGGGACAGAAGTAGACCCAGAGAGGTGGGCAAGAGGCAGGTCATGCCAGATCCAAGGCCATAAACTTTGTTAGCATCTGTGAGCGATGGAAAGCCAACAGAGGGCTTTAATGCACAGACTGGAACATTCTCCCTCACCCCCTTCAAAGCGCACGCTCTGGCTGCTGCATGATGAACGCAGTACAGAGCAAGAGCGGAACGAGGAGAGCCAGCAGGGGCCACTGCTGGAATCTCACCCACATGCCGCCAGGCAGACAGGTCTTCTAACAAAATGAGATCATGTTATGCAATCTCCTTGCTAACAAATATGAACTGACATCCTCAGCCTGCTTACATCTCCACTTTATGGACACACTACGCTGTTAGATGTTTAACTTCCTATTTCTTGAATAAGTGTTGGTGGGGGGGGCCTACTGTGGTCAAGAGACTGATAATTTTGCTGGGTTCCGGCCCCCTTTCCACTACCACTGACCACGTGGAGATGAATCTTCTGTGGGTACAAATTCTACACTGTGGGTTTAACACCTAAGAAAAGTGGCTGGTTCAGAGTCACTACCACACGACATTTTATTTGACTTGCTCATCTCAGAGAAGTCTCAGGAGACGTTTTTGGGGGGTTTTTGCCTCTTCTTTTTTGTTTTTTAAACCGTCAGTAGTAACCAGGAATTAAAAAAGTGAAGGGAAGTGATTTTGGAGAAGATGAAAAGAAAGTGTGAGTTTTAATGCCTCTAAATATCTAAATTGTGATGGGTTCCAAGAAGCTGTATTGTCTCTAATTCTGAGTTCAGGGAAATGGAGATAAAATTTCTGAAAATGCCTCAGTATGTCACCAAGCATGCAATTTCAAAGTTCTATTTAGGTTCAGTTCTCCTTCAAGTTACTGACTCTAACATCTCTCCTTGAAGGAAACAGATTCTTCGGATCAAGAGCCATCCTATAACATTATTTCTTCACACTGAGCATTTGTTTTATGCCAGTACCTCGAACAGGGAAATAAACTCAATCGTGTTTGGAATAGAAAAAACAAAAAACATTTTTAAGTTTAACTACAAATTATAGTCCCCTGGATACTCACCATAAATTTTTTATTCGTCTCTTCTCCCTTTTCTTTCTTTCCTTTTTCTCTGCCCCTACCACCATGACTGCTTTAAGAACCTGAAAACAGATCTTTTCTTTTTTCCCACTGACCCTGACTGGCTCAGTAATTATCTAAATTAGTTATCTTTTACTTCCCCTCATCTACCTTTCAGCAAGTATTTCCCTGATACTCTGTGCTTCTTAATTTGGGAATCTGTTTTTTCCCTAATAATCTCTTTATTTCCTTTAAGATTACAAATATAGTATTTACTCCCATGCTGAACTAGCTAAGTCATTTTCAGATGTGGAAACCAGCTAAGCAAAAGAGGAGAAAAGGCTTACTTCACAACTCATATTACTAAGAGCAAAAACAAACAAAAAAGGCAAATAAAATTACTTGGTTTAACCTTACTTTCTACTATTTTTTTTCTTTTGTATTTTTTTTTGTAATTTATTTTTTTATTGAAGGATAATTGCTTTATAGAATTTTGCTGTTTTCTGTCAAACCTCAACATGAATCAGCCATAGGTATACATGTATCCCCTCTCTTTTGAACCTCCCTCCCATCTCCCTCCCCATCCCACCGCTCTAGGTTGATACAGAGCCCTTGTTTGAGTTTCCTGAGCCGTACAGCAAATTCCTGTTGGCTATCTATTTTACATTCAATTTAGGAATTTTTAAAGTTCACCTTAGTTTTGGAGGGTCCTGAAGTCAGTCAGCCCCTCTCTCTCTCTCACACACACAAGAACACTCCCCACTGAAGTTTCAATCAAGTAGTGGTTATCACTCAGTAGCACGTAGCTCTTTGCCTTTGGCAGCTTTTAAAATTCCATGTTGGGGAGCCCCGTTCCTGGTGATTCTAGCTGGGCAGACCCAGGGTGGGGACACAGATCTGTGTCTTCTGCAAAGATTGTCCCCGAATTCGGTAGTGATTGTCTCTGGCGAAGGACCACTGTGAGAGAAAAAACGGTTCCCGAGAGTCTCCAGGCCTAAGAAAGCCCTAAAGAAATAAAACAATCCTGGGTGGCGGGCACCTTTAAAATGCCCAGTGAAGACTCTAGAATTTAAAGGGTCCTGTATGAGAAAATGAAATAGGATTAAGAATTCAAGGATGTTAACACAAGCTCATCTCAAACACAGAAAGAAAAACTGTATTGCACATAACTTGAACAAAACCACGGAAAGTCTTCCTGCTTTGCTTCTGTGAGAACCTAAGTTCTCAGACATAGCATGGAATTCTCTAAGAGAGACCACGTGTGCTGCCACTGTATGGAAAACAAGTTTCAGAGCACAGAAAAAAGTTAGATTTCTCAAATGAAAGTTGTTCCTCCTACAGCTACCGTTTAAGCCACCTTTGTGGCTTTATGGCTCTGCTTGTCTGCCAGCAAAATAAATTTTAGTTTCCAGGAAGGAATTCCAGTTATAGATAGGAACTTGACTGTCAAGTAGTTCATGATGTTGTGATGTCCTCAATTGCAAGTGTCCTGCCACTTGAACAATGAAAACCAATCGAGTTAGAGGGCTTTCTAAAACCCACCCCTAGGAAGCAAGTACCACAATAAAGAGTTCCACCACACGTTCACTGAATGCTCCCAGATGGATGTAAGGAAGAGGCATTCCAAGTTGGCAGGAGAGACTTTTCCTCAGTTCAACTCAAGTGGGAGCTGGATCAGAATGAAAATGAAACGGGAGATGTGAGTCTGTGGGTCCCACTTTCCTTGAGCCTCTCACAGAGTAAGCATTTCTCACCTTGGAGAGTCTGACACTCAAACGTATGCACATCTCATACAACACAGCCCCTGAATACAAGCCAACTGCCTCTATTTTTTGACCAAAGGTGGTCCATCTTACAGGAAGCTCTAAGTAGCTAAGTGGAAACAGGCTTGCTATACTACTCTCCACTCATTCATCCTTTCTGAGAAAACCAACATGGGCTCCTGGGTTTTAAGATGTATAAGCAAGCTTTGACTAGAAGTCAAGAGGATGGTGCCCTACATTTCTCTCCATGTGATCAGATGCACATGGATCCTGGCTAGAAACTCCTTGGTTTCAAGACCACACCCCACTACCTGGGGCCCAGAACCCATCCAGGGTCTGAAGGCCTCGTGGTAGGACTGGGTATGTATGTATGGATCAGCCGGGCTTTTAAAAACCCATAGATGTTTTCAGTTTACAGTCACAAACAATGGGTGTCAGATTGAAATTTCTAAAAACAATTTTCCAGTCTTTCAAGTCAGGCAGATACTTTGCAGAGACAGTTTTTCAGAAATCAAAAATCCTACTCTCGAGACAGCACATCCTATGTACCAAGGACATCTTCCCGTCAGGATGCAGCAGATATGGACTGAGATGCGAAAGCCATCAATGCCAGTCCCAAGAGCTCCCCATGGGAACACGCATGCTGCCAGCACAGGACAGACTGGGGTGTTTAACTGGCCCTCTTGACAAATGAACCTCCCCCCTCAACCCCACACACACACCCAGCTGCTCTGGTGGTGCTCACTGTTAATAAACAGACTCAAGTTACAGAGGCTTCCTATTCAAACAAAACTACAGAGATAAGCAGGAACCCTCCAGGTTCTCCCTCCTGGCCTCGCATTTCTTTGCAAGAATCACCCAGAAGGACCAGTCTTCTGCAGAAAGGCTTTCCTTTCTGCTCCTCCTGGTTTCCTGGGTACCCGCCCAGATAAGCCTCTGACACGTCCTCACAATTTCCTGACTCAGATCTCTTTCTGCCCCTCGAACAGGAAGCTCGAGATACTTTAGACACAAGATACTTTTCAAAAGCTAAGTGCTAACCTCCAGTCCAGGAAGACCCTATCTCGTAGCTGTCTGGAACTCCACTGCCGCTGATGGCAGACATCTGGATCTGCTTATACGAGACTTTCTGAAGCCTCTAGACACCTGGGCCAAACTGGACATCTCTTTGGTGAGCTTGAGACCCTGTTCTCATTCAGGGTCCTCGGCTTATGGTAACACTTCCCTCAGCGTCACCATAACTGATGGGGCATGGGTGACCACAGGACAATATGCAGACTCCTATGAAAACCTGGGATTATGGAAGTGAAAGTGAAAGTCACTCAGTCGTGTCTGACTCTTTGCAATCCCATGGACTATATAGTCCATGGAATTCTCTAGGCCAGAATACTGGAGTGGGTAGCCTATCCCTTCTCCAGGGGATCTTCCCGACCCAGAAATTGAACCAGGGTCTCCTGCATTGCAGGCAGATTCTTTACCAATTGAACTATCAGGGAAGCCCGGGATTATAAAACTACCAAATACTGATACACAGGGATTAGGAACCAAGTGACTGTCTTCAAATTCACTTCAATGGCTCTGTAATCACATCGGACTGACAAGGAGTTTGTCCATGGTGTGCAGCTCAAAATGCTAATTGGAGGCTAGAACAGGCGGGTGGCTGAGCTGCTGTTGAATATTAATTAAGTAATCTTAACTGATCTGTATACTGCCCTCACCTAACGTCACGGTGGCATGCTTGCTAATAATCTCATTCATTCTCATGCCGTCAAGCACAGAAATCATGTTAATATTTACTTTTGTAAATGGAGCTGCTGTAGTAAACCGTGTGTGAATAAGAGCCACTTATAAATAGAAAGTGGGAGCACATTCATGTGCCTTCGAGGAAGATGATTGAGGGCTATGTGAAAAAGACACGGATTGATTTATTATGGCAAAACATCTCAAGAAATCGAACCGACAAAGACAACAATAGAAGGGAAAGGCTGTGGGAGTTGATGGGCTTTTTCCCCAAAGAGGAGGGTCTGCTAGAAATAATGCAGGGGTCCCGCCTTGGAAAGCAGGCCCGTGTCAGTTCTCAGCTGAGACGCTTTCATGTGCAACCACTCACTCGCGTTAAGTTCCCTTTATTGCATCTGAAATCACTCTGTAAAACTCAGTTTATACTCAGAGTATCTCTTCAGGAAGGCATCTTCTAGAAAAAAGGAATTCAGACCTGTGCTTCTTATTTGCATATTCTTTAAACCTCCAAAGGGACGTTGAGATCTGACAAATACTAATATCCTCGTGGGCATAATCTAATGGCATAATTCACATGAGGGTGCTCCCAGGCATCCTAGGACAGATGACTGTCATACCCTGGATCAGTGGGGCTTCTCTGGTGTGAGGAGGAGATGATGGGAGAAAGGAAGAGAAAAGCGAACAAAACTGTTTTGGAAATGATGGGTGGGGGGTGGGGGCGGTGACAGAGCAAACATATTAAATAAGGAGAAAATGTTTGGAAATAGTTTGGATCTCATGTGGATAGGAGAGATGTCCCATCCAATTCTGGTTACGGCCGGAAGGGACAAGACTCTGATTTCTGCAATGAGAATTTTATTGGAGGATACAAACTGCCTGCAATTAACATCTTAGGAAGGTGGGAGAAAATTAACAAATAATTCGCAGAGAAGCAGCAGCAAACTTCCAGGCTAGACATTAAGTTTGCCCGGAGACCCTTGCAGATACCCTCAAGTACTGGTAACGTTTTCCGGGAGATACGAGAGGAAAAGGTAATTTCATGAACCATATTTTGGCAAGACCAGAACTTGAACAGGGCAATGTGTACATTGCAGCTGGTTTTAAGAAAGTGAGCACTCGACAGTCCTTGCCATACTCCCGGCTGATACCCAGAAAGAGCGCCTCAAGTCCACTCCTTTTCGGTTAGTGCGCTGATCTGGATGTTCTCCATTTCTGAACTGAGGCTTCAGGAACTCTTCACCTTATCTTTCCCACTGTTGCAAGAGACTGACACAACACCCCACTGACTGAAAGGGTTAACAGGGACAGGACAGTCCAGCTTATTTCAGGCAGGAGCCAGTAAATGCAAATTCACATTTCATTTACTGCACGTATGACTGAGTATCTGTATCATAAAGTGGCCTGGTAAAAACCTTTGCCAAGTACTTATTTCATGAACATAGTGACTGAACTAAGTCCGTCAGGTTTTTGCTGTGAGAGCTATTTTAAGGATCGACTGAGGTGTTATGTGCCTCTCCACTAAACAGCCCCAGATTGTAGTACTTTTAAAATATTTGGGACCATCTGGGGGAAAAAAAAGATTCAGACATCACACTATCAGTCAGGTTTCATTCCAAGTGATTTAAGAATTTCACATTAACATTTGAAGCCATAAAAGTACCTTAAAAAAAAAAAGTAACCTCGGTTGGGGGAAAGACTTTCTAATGAGAATTCAAAACTCAGAAAGCAAAAGAAGACTTTATGGATAAATCTGATTATATCAACATCAAAGAAGCAGCATGAACACAGTTAAAAGGCAATGTACAGGTTAGGAAAATACATTTGCAACCTGTACTGCTGACAAGAGATCTCTCTCTTGATTAGAAAAAGACCAGCAATGCAAAGAAAGAATGAGCAAAAGATCGACAATTTACAGTAAAAGAAATACAAGTGGCAGAGCCATAGGAAAGATATGTAACCTCACTGATAAAATACACTCAGACACATTTTTCCTTTTTACCTGTGAAGTTAGCAAAAACACCAAAATTTGACAACATGCTGTGCTGGAGAAGCTGTGGGTAAACAGGCAGGCTCACACGTTGCTGGCAGAAGCCTGCCTTGCCCTGGGCAGGGCAAACGGGCACTATTAAAGTCATGAAAGCATGTGGCTCAGAATACAAACAGTGTCTTGAATTTACACTAGAAATAGATCTATCAACTTGCAAAAGAACATATCAAGTTATTCACCACACTACTGTCAGTCATAATAAGACTTGGAAGCAACCAAAATGACCGCCATGGGAGAATGGTGCAATAAATCACAACACAACTATACAAAAAAAAAAAAAATTGTGCTTCTGTAAAAAAAGAATGAGAACTACATGTGCATAGAGAAAAAAATCATGTGATGTGAAACAAAGGTTTCTGATAGCATATGTAGTATTCTGCTCTGTAAAAGGAGATAAGGGAATATACTGAGTAAATTCACATATATCCACACACCCACACATATACAACCATCTCTGAGAGCAGACAATTAACTAGTACTAATGGTAACCATGAACAGTGTGAAAAGGTGAAAAGATAGGACACTGAAAGATGAACTCACCAGGTCAGTAGGTGTCAAATATGATACTGGAGAAGAATGGAGAAATAACTCCAGAAAGAATGAAGAGACGGAGCCAAAACAAAACCAACACCCAGTCGTGGATGTGACAGGTGATGGAAGTAAAGTCCAATGCTGTAAAGAACAATGTGCATGGGAACCTGGAATGTCAGGTCCATGAATCAAGGTAAATTGGAAGTGGTCAAACAGAAGAGGGCAAGAGTGAACACTGACATTATAAGAATCAACGAACTAAAATGGACTGGAATGGGAGAGTTTAATTCAGATGACCTAGTTTAATTCTTGACCACAGATACTACTGCGGGCAAGAATCCCTTAGAAGAAACAGAGTAGCCCCCAAAGTCAACAACAGAGTCCAAAATGCAGTACTTTGATGCAATCTCAAAAACGACAGAATGATTTCTGTTCGTTTCCAAGGCCAATCATTCAATATTGCAGTAATTCAAGTCTATGCCCCAATTAATAATGCCGAAGAAGCTGAACGGTTCTATGATAACCTACAAGACCTTCTAGAACTAACACCCAAAAAAGATGTCCTTTTCATCATAGGGGACTGGAATGCAAAAGTAGGAAGTCAAGAGGTACCTGGGATAATAGTCAAGTTTGGCCTTGGAGTACAAAATGAAGCAGGGCAAAGGCTAATAGAGTTTTGCCAAGAAAATGCACTAGTCATAGCAAACACACTCTTCCAAAAACACAAGAGAAGACTCTATACGTGGTTATCACCAGATGGTCAATACCCAAATCAGATTGATTATATTCTTTGTAGCCGAAGACAGAGAAGCTCTATACAGGCAGCAAGAACAAGCTGACTGTGGCTCAGATCATGAACTCCCTATTGACAAATTCAGACTTAAATTGAAGAAAGTAGGCAAAACCAGTACACCATTCAGGTATGACCTAAATCAAATTCCTTACGATTATACAGTGGAAGTGACAAATAGATTCAAGGGATTAGATCTGATAGACAGAGTACCTGAAGAACTATGGATGGAGCTTCGTGACATTATACAGGAGGCATTGATCAAGACCACCCCCAGGAAAAAGAAATGCAAAAAGGCAAAGTGATTGTCTGAGGTGGCCTTACAAATAGCTGAGAAAAGAGAAGCTAAAGACAAAGGAGAAAATGAAAAGATATACCCATATGAAAGCAGTGTTCCAAAGAATAGCAAGGAGAGATAAGAAAGCCTTCTTCAGTGATCAACGCAAAGAACAGAGGAAAACAATAGAATGGGAAAGACTAGAGCTCTCTTCAAGAAAATTAGAGATACCAAGGGAACATTTCATGCAAAGATGGGCACAATAAAGGACACAAATGGTATGACCTAACAGAAGCAGACAATGTCAAAAAGAGGTGGCAAGAATACACAGAAGAACTATACAAAAAAGATCTTAATGACTCAGATAACCACGACGGTGTGATCACTCACCTAGAGCCAGACATCCTGGAATGCGAAGTCAAGTAGGCCTTAGGAAGCACGGTAATGAACAAAGCTAGGTAATGAACAAAGCTAGTAGAGGTGATGGGATTCCAGTTGAGATATTTCAAACCCTAAGAGATGATGCTGTTAAAGTGCTACACTCAATATGCCAGCAAATTTGGAAAACTCAGTTGTGGCCACAGGACTGGAAAAGGTCAGTTTTCACTCCAATCCCAAAGAAAGGCAATGCCAAACTACTGCACAAACTGCACAAACTAATGTTCAAACTACTGCACAACTGCACTCATGTCACATGCTAGCAAAGCAATGCTCAAAATTCCCCAAACCAGGCTTCAACACCGAGAACTTCCAGATGTTCAACCTGGATTTAGAAAAGGCAGAGGAACCAGAGGTCAAATTGCCAACATCCATTGGATCATAGAAGAAGCAAGAGTTCCAAAATAAACATCTACTTCTGCTTTATTGACTATGCCAAAGCCTTTGTGTGGATCACAACAAACTGTGGGAAATTCTTCAAGAGAGGTGGGAATACCGGACCACCTCACCTGCCTCCTGAGAAATCTGTATTCAGGTCAAGAAGCAACAGTTAGAACCGGACATGCTACAATTGACTCATTCTAAACTGGGAAAGGAATATGTCAAAGCTGTACATTGTCACCCTGCTTATTTAACTTATACGCAGGGTACATCATGCGAAACGCTGGACTGGATGAAGCACAAGCTGGAATCAAAATTGCCAGGAGAAATATCAATAACCTCAGATATGCAGATGACACCACCCTTATAGCAGAAAGTGAAGAGGATCTAAAGAGCCTCTTGATGAAAGTGAAAAAGGAGATGAAAAACCTGAAACTAAGGTCATGGCATCCAGTCCCATCACTTCATGGCAAATAGAAGGGGAAACAATGGAAACAGCAAGAGACTATTTTCTTGGGTTCAAAAATGTCTGCAGATGGTGACTACAGCCATGAAATCAAAAGACACTTATTCCTTGGAAGAAAATCTATGACCAATCCAGACAGCACATTAGAAAGCAGAGATGTTACTTTGCCGACAAAGGTTTGTGTAGTCAAAGCTATGGCTTTCCCAGTAGTCATGTATGGATGTGAGAGTTGGACCATAAAGAAAGCTGAGTGTCAAAGAATTGATGCTTTTGAACTGTGGTGTTGGAGAAGACTCTTGAGAGTCCCTTGTACGGCAAGGAGATCCAGCCAGTCAATCCTAAAGGAAATCAGTCCTGAATACTCATTGGAAGGACTGATGTTGAAGTTGAAGCACCAATACTTTGACCACCTGATGTGAAGAACTGACTCATTGGAAAAGACCCTGATGCTGGCAAAGATTGAAAGCAGGAGGAGAGGACGACAGAGGATGGCATCACTGACTCGATGGACATGAGTTCAAGCAAGCTCCGGGAGTTGGTGATGGACAGGGAAGCCTGGCGTGCTGCAGTCCACTGGGTCGCAAAGATTCAGACACGACTGAGTAACTAAACTGAACTGAACTGAATGGTTACTTGTCTACAACGGGGCAGGAAGCAGGTGGGTGTTTGGGTGAAGAGATAGTGATCTCAGGGTAAAGATAATTTCATACGTTTTGCTTTCTGAACCATGTCAATTATTGCCTATTCCAAATTTAAACGTACAACTTGTTTGAGAAAGTAAATATTTGGATCTGATTTTTACTGCTTTTTCTTCTCCTTTCTGGAGGGTATCATCAACAACGACTTCTTACAGCCTTGGTCCTGCATTGGCGATCGTGTCCACTCTGGGACTGCCCGGGGCCCTCTCACCCACAAAGGAGGAGGAGGAGTGTTAAGGCCAGTGAGGTTAGACAAAGGAGACAAGGTGGGAGCCAGAGGGGCCGATGGAAGGGCAGCTTCTTGCAGCAGCCTGGGAGAGAGAGAGTATGGTGGGGTAGCCAGGAGGAGGGAGAGCAGAGACTTGCAGATCAGGTCAGCATGGGGCCCAGGTCTTCACCAGGGAGTGGTTAGCACAGGCACGTGGGTGTGTGAGAAGGGTCATCGCTCAGGACTCAGACCACAGAGGGGGCTGTCCCCACTGGGTCGCCTGAGCAGCGTGGCCCTAACAAATAACTTCTCAGAGCCTCGATCTCCTTGTCTTCTAATGGTGTAATAGATCTCACACAGTCAGCATTTTATACCTATTACATTTACTCCGCACAACAACTCCATGACAAGGAACCATCACAGACCCACTTTCTGGAGGAGTCCATTGAGGCTCAGAGAGCTTAGGTAAATAACTCAAGGTCATAGAGTCACAAAAGAGGCAGAGCTACAGTTAGAAGCTATTGCTCCCTGAGCCAAGGTCTGTCTTAGCTGCTACACTATTAAAAAAAAAGTAAAGTCAAAACTATGATTCACAAGTAGGTGAATTCTATAAATACTTGCAGTTTCCCAAGATAGTCCTCGGGAAACTTCTAGACCTACATAAAACTGTTCTTCCCCCAAGCTTCTGGCACTCAGAGGTAGAGAAGATACCAGAGGGACTGAGTGCTTTATAACAAAACATAGCCTCTCTAACGAGCCCACTCGCTCATTCGGGGCCAAGTACAAAAACTAGAGCTAGTAACAGTCCACCTCGCTGTGGCATGGTGTCTGGAAAGGACTTAGAAACTGGATGGGCATTTATCTTTGTGCCATTCACAAGGTGATGATGGCTTTTTAAAGTGTTAAGAGTCAAAACTACATTATATTTATAATGAGCTGGGCATGAAAGTTGGTCATTTAAGTGAGGTCCAAGGTCTTTCTCTTAAGGCTAGACCTTTGAATCTAAAACTTATACAGAGGGGTTTCTATTTCAATTTTTACTCTTGAAGTGTTGAAAATGGGATTCAAAATTAAAGACTTCAATAAGGAAAAAGAGATGATAGAAAGATTAATTGCATTACCAGTTAGCAGTTACTGCCTTTCTCTAAAAGCCCAAAATTGCACCGTTCAGGTTAAAAGAAGATAGATCATAGAATTTCTCATTAATCTTCCACAATTCTTATACTATACCTTCTTAGATCTCACAGCTATCCCCGATTATAGTGGGTACATAGCTACAATTTAATCTTATCATCTGTTTTACCCACACCAATGGATACAAATAAGTTCATGCAAAAAGTTGAATATAAATTCAATAAACTGGTTCATTGAAAAGGAACAAGGGTCTACTCATAACGAAACATTGATTAGTGAATTATTCTAAGTGGCCATTTAATATTAAAGTATTATCATCTTAAGTAGAGTTTGCCTAGATAAGCCTTACAGAAAGTATCAAGGGCTTACGTGTGGTGATTAAGATTACATAACCCTGACTTCTAAACGTTTATTATAAATCTCTCCAGGACAATAATTTTTTCAAGTACTCAAGTCATCAAAAACTCTTCTATTTATTTGAATTTTAGCCTTCTTATGGAAAAAAACATGCTGTAACCCCATTTATTTCTCTCTTTTTCTTCCGGCCCTTCTTCTTTAACTCTTTGACAAATTTAGGTTTCTACAAGATACCTTTCACTCATAAGGCTAAATGCATGCATAAAGTGGTTTTAAAGCTCTCAAACATGCAAACATCTGAAATTTCAGAAAGAAAAGGGATGCAACAGACATACAAACACATAAACATAGAATATCCCCATCCTAGAAATAAAAAACATCCCCCTCCAACGGCAAAATCAGGCAAAGCAAGCACACACGGGACATACTGGCATCGCTACCCGCTGCCCGCCAGCCGCACTGGTGTTTGCAAGCCATCCTTTTGGGAGCTGGGGTAGAACAGGTGAGTTTCAGCACTGCGCTGTCTGGAAGGCTTGACTCCCCATGGCAACAGAACAAAAATCCGGCAAGCCAGTCCCGGCCAAAGAGACCCCCTCCCCACCTTCAGCTTGACTGCCCCTCACCTGCTCCCCTTCTCTCCTCTCTCCCCAGAAGAAGGCACTTCATGGAAACGTCTGGGAAAGCCCTTGGACTTTATTTTGTTACACCCTCTAAATGGACAAAAAACAGAAGAGAACAGGTGTAGAAGACAGTACTTTCAATCGGCCACCCCTCCCTCCCATTTCACAGGCCAACCCCACCACTGGACCTCGCTGGGGGCATGCTCCAAAGAGAAGGGTTTACCCACAAAGATAACTGGGCTTCTTAAGGTTTTTCACAACTGAGGTAAGAAATGCAAACAGGGAAATTCTGCTCTTAAAAAGCTGTCTTTAAGATACTAGCAATCTGTTATCACCCCCACTGTGATCAGAAGGTAAGGATACCACCGACCCAATAACAGCTTCTGATGAGCCTTCCACCTTTGACAAGCTCCTCTGGCAAATAGGATGGCTTAAAACACCACTGGGATAAACACAACTTGGCAGGAACAGGTTGGGCACCATTTGAATGAACCTCAGTTCTGCCACAAATTTCTCTGGAACTGGTGCTGTGAGACCGGTCTTGGGCTTAGTCTTTTCCCCATGCATGTCTCTCATCTCTGGAAAGACACTTTGATTCACAATACAGGGGGTGAAATCACACGAGGGCACCTCAGATACGGGGGTGGGGTAGCAGTGGGCAAGTGACTGCAATACACTAGGTCTGACATTTAATTTCCTCTTAACACTTAAATAAGCAGAGCATTGGAGGCTTGGCTCTAGTATTTGAAAAGATGCACTGTGGTCACCCTGAGAAGTGTCACTTTAATTATATGTAACCCCCAAACCACCTGGGCTACAGGATTTCACATCGAAAGGATTTTCTATTCTTTCTCAACTCCATTAATAGAACAGTAAAGACTAACAAGGATATGGAAACGTTCTCCTTTTTGGAAGTTCTTCTTAATCTCATGCAGAACTCTGCATTCAGGACGTGATTTCAAAGAACATTTGTGAACTTCTGATTGTCTTGGTGGCTTCCAGCTTCTCGGAATGGACTTTCGCTAATGCATAACTGTTAGTTTTTTCCTCCCCATCAATACAAGGTTTCCTTTATGTTGATAATTAATAGCCTTGATGGTGGGTAAAAGAGCTTGGTGCCGAAACCAAATGAGGGATAAGTCAAAACTTGGGAAAAGGATTAAAAAGCAGTGGAGGGGGGAGGGTGCTATAATTCAGAACTCCTTGTCTCCCTCTATTGAGCACACTGTGGAACTGCAACAACTGTCCTCAAAACCTCTCTCTCACACACACAGCGCGGCTACCAACATTAATCCCGGGGAATCACGAGTGTGTTGGGAGTGTTTTTGCAAATTTTCATAAGAACTTGAAATTTGCAGCTTCCTAAAATATTTAGACTTCTTCTCAACCCTTAGCCCTACTCTGAATTCTGCCAGACTCACTCTTTCAGGAATTTTGGAGCTGAGCCGGCTATCCCCGCAGTTTCTCCTCACACACAATCGCAGGCGCTTCAAACTCCCACCCTGTAAACTGACAACACTCCGCTGAGAAGCAAATGCTACAAAACTAATATCCCGAATAATCGAGGGGGCTACCTGAGAAACCCAACAAGACAGACCTCATCAACCCTGGGAGGGAGGACTCTTCATTCTGAGAAATCCAAAGAAAGGCACCGGTGATGTAGCCGACACTGAATATGTCTAGGAGCTTCCCTTTCCTGCAAAGCCAGCGAGGTTGAAAAATGTATCCATTCACTTCTTCACAGACTCAGTCCTGTCTCTTAAGTATCACAGTGCATAAATGGCAATCTTTAGTGGTGAGTTTCTCCCTGCTTTTGTCTAAGTGACTACGTGTTCCCTGGTTCCAAGAGCTTCGGCTGGCATCTCAGGGCCAACTCGACAGCAGGGGGGCTGGTTACTATAACAACGGATGGGTCTCCTGAATTCTGAAAGGGCCCTGAGTAGCCACTTGGGAAACAGTTACTGAGCAAAAAGTTGCCTGGGATCTGCCACGTGACCCAGATTCCCCTGCACACAGCTGTCCAGAGAAAAGAAAAAAAAAAAAAAGAAGCAGGTGACCATCTTCAGGAACAGCTGGGGTCTCTAAAGCCTCCCCACCCCCATGGTCTTTTAGCATCTCAGAGCAAGACACAACCGAGTAATTAGAAAAAAATCCTCAGAGGCAAGCCACGTTTCAGCATCAGGAAACGCACTTTCTTTTCCCCACTGGCTCCACACACTGTCAGGCTTTGAAGAGCTGGATTGCAACAATTATTCCTAATGATTACATTAAAACCTTCTTGAACTATGGCTACAGGTACATATTTTGGACAGAGGTGAGTGACATGAGCAGTTATCAGATTATAAAAGAAAAAAATGATGCTTGGAATACAGGTGGCCCTGAGGGCGGTTTGTTTCCAAAATGATAAAGGTGATCACACAAAGCCATCAAAAATTATGACTTGGAAACTTAACTTTTTCCAGACTTGAGAAAAGTTGCACGTAAACCTATATTTTGATCCTCATTCCCTCCCTCACATGAGAGACACAGAAGAGCAGCTCAGACTGACCCAGTGCCTTTGTACATGCCCCAGATTCCCTTATAAAGAATCTGAGGCTGCCCATGATAGTGGACTTTATTTTGCAAAGAGGAAGGGCA
This sequence comes from Cervus canadensis, assembly GCF_019320065.1. NCBI lineage: Eukaryota > Metazoa > Chordata > Mammalia > Artiodactyla > Cervidae > Cervus > Cervus canadensis. The sequence continues at coordinate 21,170,692 of NC_057407.1, read as the reverse complement.
GTCCCAGTGTTTTTCCCCAAGGAGTACCAAACACAAGAACACATGCCACTCTATCAGCTCACACACAGTTTCCTCCACTCTGAACACCTGTCCTTCTTCTCAGTTCTATGAACATCAGAGACAAACATCTCCTCCAAGAAGCCGTCCCTGACTCCGTTCTGTCCAGCTCTGGCGATGGTCAAGTACTTCCCAGAGCACAGTTTCCCTTCATCACCACTGACCTTGGGAATGCACATACGAGGGCAGGGCAGAGATGGGCAGACCCGTGAGCAGGGGACCACGGTCAGGTCTGTGCAGCCCACTAGTGCCATGAAAGAGTGTGAGAACAGTGACCTCACACCTCAGTGTTTCTCATGAGAATCCAGACAGTGGGAGTTTTCAACAAAATCTCCCCATTTTCAAAGTAATTCTCATTTCTAAAAATAAGAGGTCAGCTACACAAAACCAGTAAAACAGGCCACCACTTTGTAACCTCTACTTGAGACAACCTTTTTCTACCTGTTCATCTATTCTGTTAACCTACGCACTTTTTAAAAATATAACTTTATTTATTTATTTATTTTTGGCTGTGCTGGGTCTTTGCTACTACGTGGGCTTTTTCTTTAGTTGCAGCAAGCTGGAGCTATGTTCTGGCTGTGGCATGCAGGCTTCTTATTGCAGTGGCTTCTCTTGCTTCAGATCAAGGGCGCTAGGGCATGTGGGCCTCAGTAGCTGCAAGACATGGGGTTGGGGTTCCCACCCCCAACCGACTCAATAGTTGGGGTTCCTGGGCTCTAGAGCACAGGCTCAATAACTGTGGCGCGTGGGCTTAGCTGCTCCAAGGCATGTGGGATCTTCTTCGACTAGGGATCAAACCTGTGTCTCCTGTATTGGCAGGCGGATTCCTTACCACAGAGCCACCAGGAAGACCACCTACACACTCCTTGAGACAGGACCTCTGTCTTCTCGCCATATCTCCAGTGCCTGACACGAACTAGATGCTTAAGAAATGTCTTCAAATAAATGAAGGAAGGAAGGAATACATGAGCCACCTGTAAAGGGTCTTTTCGGTCAATAAAACAAAACAAAGGCCTAGGTTTGAGTACAGCTGACCCTTGAACATGGAGATAAGGGTGCCAGCATTTTGCACAGTCAAAAATCTGCATACAATGTACTTGGCCCTCTGTATCCACAGTTCCTCGACATTTGTGATTCCATGGATTCAACCCAACACCAGACTGCATAGTCCTGCAGTGTTGACTACTAGAAAAAACTCAAAGTATAAGTCGATCCTTGCAGTTCAAACCTGCGCTGTTCAAAGGTCAACTGTAGGGGTTTCCCTCGTGGTCCAATGGTTAAGACTCCATCCACACTTCCCCTGCAGGGAGCATGGGTTCAATCCCTGGTCAGGGAACTAAGAATTCACATGCTGCATGGCACAGCCAAAAAAAACAAGGTCAATTGCACTTCTCAAAGGTACTAGCTTATGATCTTGGGCAAGTCCATTCCCCTTCTGGACACCGTTTCCTCCAATGGGAAGGAAGGAACAGTCCCTAAAACCGTGGCCAACACCCGTGGCTGCTGTGAGGATTAAATCATGTCACGTTTGCTTTATGCTAATTCACCACTATTGGCTGCTGTGACTTAATATTATTGTGCTTATTATTATTTAATATTATTATTATTATTATTGTGACTTATTATTATCATGCTTCCTCCTTGCTAGCTTGTTCATAGTCACGCACAGGAGGAATCATTGCTACTGCACCAGCTCCTTTGTGACCTTCCTGGGATGGGGGTGGGAGACAAATGTCTAAACCAAATCCAGTGACTGGAGAGCAGGCTTGGAAGCACCCGCCGCTAGAGCAGATGGGCAGAGAGCCTGCACCCGGCTCACAGTGCTGAGTGTTGCTGCTGCGACTGTGGACCCCAGGAGGGACCCGAGCTCTGCTGGGCACACGTGGTCAACCGTTCCTCCAGCAAGAAGGATGTCGGCACATGCCCACACTTGACCTCATGTGCATCTGTCTGTTTGCCGGAGCCTCTGTCATGCCAACTCAAACCCCGCGCACATTTGCAGTGTATGTTCCTTCCTATTTATTACACTGTCTCCCCCAGACATCTAGGAGAGAGAAAAATTGCCGTGTCAACAAAACACACTGCTTTCACGAACAGCATTCTAAATGAGGAGGCATTGACAGAGGGCAAAATTTCTGGGAGTCTAAAGATGAGAGTAAAAAGAGAGACCGTTTTCCACCTGTCTATGAAGCTAAACTTGGTATGGACTGAGGTACCATGGAATTTACAGATGCCTCAGTCGTGTGCTCAAGAGGGATGTGGATTTCTCAGAACAGAAAGTGAAATCCTTCTACTACCAAACTTCAACCAACGGGGGTTACTTTTTACAGTTCGCACTTAAGACTTTTCAGTTTGCTCTTCTGGAGTCTCTGTACTTAGCTCAGCTCGCTCTGAACCTGAGAAGTAAAGCTGTTTTACACTTCTGGAAAGTTCTCTCCCAAGCTACAATTGGTCAATGAGATGGTCAATGGTCTATGGTCAATGAGATGCTCAATTTGTCATCAAGGTAAGATAGCACTGATGAGCTGGGATGAAGAATAGGACAGGTAGGTGGTATTACTCAGCATCAAAATCTATTCTGCTTCTTAAACACCTGAAAATAGAGCTGGTCCTCAAGTTTTCTCCTTTGCGACTTTGGCAAGTCCAAACCTAAGATCTTTTCAACAAGCAAATGAGCTATAAAAACAGACTGTGGAAGGAAGTGAATGCCTCCAGATAAGCTATTCCTCATCTAGGCCAAATAATGCAACGAAGTCACCCCGTGCTGTGCGCTCAGTCACTCAGTCGTGTCTGACTCTGTGACCCCATGGACTGGAGCCCTCCAGGCGCCTCTGTCTGTGGGGTTCTCCAGGCAAGAATACTGGAGTGGGTTGCCATTTCCTACTCCAGGGGATCTTCCAGACTAGGGATTGAACCTGTATCTCTTGCATCTCCTGCACTGGCAGGCAGATTCTTTACCCCTGTGCCACCCGAAGTCACATTGGCTGGGTTCAAATCCAGTAGCCACTAGAGATGAATGCTCTCACTTGTGATTTTACCAAACTTTAGTTTTCTGATCTGCAAAATGGATGTAATAATTCCCTAGGATTTGAATGTTTAATTACGTGGCAATGAAATCCCTGCAGCACATGTGTGATATGCTGAATACTCAGTAAAAGACTCTTGGCTGTTTAGACCTTGAGATGTATGAAGCCATTTCAGGGGTAAGACTTTCTTTGCTCATCAGAGAGAGAAGAGCTACCTTCAAAGCAATTTTCTTCAAGGTTATAGGAAAAAAAAATAAACAAATATCTTCCCAATCCTGAAAATTCTAAGTGGACGCTAATGTCTTACTTACACGGTGTTAAGCTATTCCAAGATAATAAACAAACAAGGTGCGTGCCCTAGCATATGGACTGGACGTTCTATATACAGCTCTTTCCCCAGCATCAGCCTTAAGAGATGCAAATCGCAAAGAAACCTTCTCCAAAATTTCCTCTTGTTTCTGAGTGGCAGCAGCTGGGCTGCTCCCAATCTTTTCAGGAATGCCAGCACATTAGTGCCATACAAACAGCTTGTCTTGGGGAGACGGGGGCTGGGGCTCTCAGAATGTACTTTGTGACTGTAGTCATTCAAAAGGTGCATTTTGTTACTGTCTGGAGGAACAGGGCCAAAATGGCACACTTTAGAAAGTACGGAATTGATTTCTTCTCCCGCATTTCAACAGCAACGAGTACAGCCCTGCACTGTCGCATGCTGACATGGGCTGCACTATTTAAAAGGCACACACAGGGCACCCCTTGTAAAAGGAGGCAAGATTTTCCTGGAGTTAATCCTTATTAGCCGCCCCACCACTCTGTCCCCTGTCCCCAAATGCTCTGCATGTTGATTTCTAGCTTTGCAGCAACTTTTGCATTGTTAGGGATTTGACTACATCTCTTCAAGGCGGACCCTGGCAAGGAGAATTTGAGAGGGAACTACTAGTAACATCTCAGCCAACCATGTTTCAAAACAAATTTCTCCCACAAACCCCTGTTGATACCTGTGAAAATACTGCTCAGATAGTCCCCAGTGGACCTCTGTACACCTTCCAGTGGAACAAAAATATCTGAGGTCTCCACCTGTACTTTTTGCGGGTTGAGTCACTAAGTTGTGGTCCGACTCTTTGAGACCCCATGGCCACCAGGCTCCCCTGTCCACGGGATTTCCCAGGCAAGAATACTAGAGTGGGGAGCCATTTCCTTCTCCAGGGGATCTTCCCAACCCCAGGGATGGAATTGCCATCTCCCGTGTCTCCTGCATTGCACGCGGGTTCTTTGCCACTGAGCCACCTGGGCTTCGCATCCTATATTTTTCAGTTTTGGCCAAATGTAACAAAACTGGTATTTGGCCTCCAAAGGTGTCCTTTTCAAGAAACCCAATAATACCCAACCCAATAATGCCAACATTTGAGGACACTTCTGGTGGTGCTCCAAGAATACCAGCGAACGCTCCCACTTCCCCGGTGTTCTTGGGGCTGTGCGACCATGTCTGGCCGATGGGAGTGAAGGGTTACACTTCTGGGCCGTGCAGTCCAGCCTCAGTGAACACACAGAAACCACAGCAATAGCTGCGAAGACTCAGTCCTCGTTTATGGAAACTGCCACCATGGCGAGTTGGTTTGAAACCTCAGCGTCAGGCCTGCCACCTGAGGAAACACTCCAGGAGGTCCTCATCTGCCTCTGTGTTCTACTTATGTCAAGTCTGCTTGCCAGCCATCTGCTCTCACGGTGCCTCAAAGGCAGGAGAGGAGCCCTGTTGTTTCAGCCTCAAAACCGCATCGCTAGAGGGGAACACCCATCCCTTCAGCATGTATGCATTTTCTCTGTGTACTCTCCCAACACATCTCTCTTTCACGTTAATAATAAAGAAAAAAAAATATTTGAAAAAGAAAAAAAAAGATCCTTGTTCCCTCTAGGTTGTTCTCATGTTTGGCCAGCTCATCTGTCCTGATGCTAATTCAGTTTCACTTTGCTTGTCCTGAGAGACATTTCTCCTTTGCACTCATTCCTGTGTACTGGCATTGAGGAGTCTGGTAAAAACTCACAGGCAGGGCTTCCCTGGTGGCTCAGTGGTAAAGAATCCGCCTGTCAACGCACGACAACGGGTCTGACTCCTGATCTGGGAAGACCCCACGTGCTGCGGAGCAACCACGCCCGTGCACCACAGCGATTGAGCCTGTTCTCTAGAGCCTGGGAACCACAACTACGGGGTCCATGCGCTGCAGCTACTGAAGCCTGTGCGCCCTAGAGCTTATGCTCCACAGTAGGAGAAACCACAGCAAGGAGAAGCCTCCAAACTGCAGCTAGAAAGGAACCCCAGTCGCTGCAACAAAAGAAATGCCCGCATAGCAACAAAGACCCAGCACAGCCAAAAGTAAATAAATAAAACTGTTAAAAAAAAGAAAAGCACACATTCAAAAAGAACTCCCCCTTCCAAAACAACAACAAAACACCTCAACTCATAGGCAGTATCTACTGAAGGAGGTTTAAACCTCTCGTTACTTTAAACCAAGCTTTGAATATACACATGTAATATGAATATCAGCTTCTCTAGTGGCTCAGATGACAAAGAATCTGCCTGCAATGCAGGAGACCTGGGTTTGATCCCTGGGTCAGGAAGATCCCCTGAAGAAGGGAATGGCAACCTACGTCAGTATTCTTGCCTGGAGAATCCCATGGATAGAGGACACTGGCAGGCTATAGTCCATGGGGTCACAAAGAGTTGGACGTGACTGAGCAACTAATAGTAACTAACTAACATGTAAATAACATGTACAAAACATTATAAACATATTTTAAACATGAAATAATATATTATTCAATATGTATGTGCAATTCAGACTCACTGAGTTTTTCAAAAGTATACACAGTATGAATTTCTCATGGGGAAATACATCTTGAAGGGAAGGGCCTTAAAAGCTCTCTTTATGACATTGCACAGCCCCTTCCGGTAAGCAGCTTGCCATCAACACGTCTGTCTGGTCAGCCTGGTATCCACATCTGCTTGGCCAAACAGCCACGGTCCTCAGTGGCCAGCATGATCCTTATCAGGTAGGCAGAGAACCAAGGTGGGCCAAGCAGAAATAACACTGAGGTTTGTGCTAGAACTACTGGGAACAGCAAGTTTTTCACACTGGAGCTGCTAGGGTTACCAAGCCTGGGGCAGCGGTGGGCCCTCTCTGCTCCTTCCTGGGGAGAATCTGTGACTAAAACCACACAGCGCTAAACAGAGACAAGGGGAGGGCGTGCAGACCTTTCGTTACCTTTAGGCGCTCAGTTTAACCCTAGGCAGATCATGTTAGGCAGCCTCCGATGTACCAATCAGTGGGCTCCAGACAATATCTGTTTGTAAGCCATCATGTCCCGGAGAAAGGGTGACAGGGATGTGAGTCTAGTGTTCCTAGGCTCACCCTGAAACACAACGTCAGCTATCACCTAGCTGGTCTATAGCGCGAACAGCATCACGGTTACCCTTAAACGCCAGGGGAAGGCCTCAGATGAACCCTTCCTTGTTCTCTTGACCTTTCTGACTGAGAACAGACCCAGGGACACCATCTGTTCACAGATTCTGTTGACCCCACCTTCAGGATATATCTACAGTCCATCAGTTCACAACCTGCATGGCTGCCCTCATCCAAGCCACCGTCACTCCTTCCTGGACAAGTCCATGGTCTCCTAGCTGGTCTCTCTGCCTCTGCCCCTGCTCCTTTTCAGGCGTCTTTGCAACACAGCCAAGGAATCCTGAATCACAACACTTCTCTACCAAACAGTCCTTCTGTCATGGTAAAAGGCAATGTGTTCCAGCGATCTGAAGTGTTCACAAAGCTGTACATGACCCAACTCCCCTTTATCCTGCTTCTTCCTGATACCCTTTCCTACATACTCTCTTCCCACACTCATCTGCTCCAGCCACAGCGCTTGGCTCTTCCTGGAACATAGTAGGCACATTCCTGCCTCAGGGCCTTTACACATGCTGTTTCCTCTGCGTGGAACCTGCCCCAGATGGAGCCCATTTGACTCCTTTGGACAAATACCCCTTACCAGGGATAAGGCCTTCTTTAACCACTCTGAGGGCTTCCCAGGTGGCTCAGTGGTAAAGAACCTGCCTGCCAAGAGGAGACGAAGGTTTGATCCCTGGGTTGGGAAGATCCCCTGGAGAAGAAAATGGCAACCCACTCCAGTATTCTTGCCTGGGAAATCCCACGGACAGAGGAGCCTGGAGGGTTCCAGTCATGGGATTGCAAAGAGTTGGAGATGACCTAGCAACCAAGCAACAACCACCACCACCACTCTGACCATTCACCCTAAAGCCTCAGCATCCCCTTCCACCTTCCAGACTGATTTTTCTCATTGCATACTTAACATCATCTTGTTTGCTTTACTTATTCCCTGTCTCCTCTACTAAAATGTGAGCTCCATGAGAGAAGAGTGTCTGGCACACAACAGGGGCTCAAAATTCATTGAGTGAACAGACAGAAGTGGGGGGAACATGACCCCTGTTCATTATTGATGAAGCTTGTTAAAGGGCAGAAGCTTCCTACATCAGTCTGAGAGGTGAAGCCTGCCAGGGCAGCCAAGTGGGCCAGCCTATCTCACTCAGTTAAACTGGCTGACAGTGTGAAGCTGAAAAAACACACAACTTTTAAATAGAAGCTTCAAATAGGCTTCCCTCGGGAAGCAGTGAGAACCAGTTCAAGGATGATGCTAGTATAAGGATGACTTACCATCAGCCATCTTTATGTGTATTACACATCTTTATGTGTATTAAATGCCACAGAATATGATAAATGTTCTACCACTGAATTTTCAATAAAAGGCTATGAAAAAAATTTTAAGGTCAAGAGGCGCTATTATGTGGTTATGACAAAGTGGAGCATGGTCTCAGAGAAACTGGGAAAGCTCAAAAACTTATTAACTCATTTTGCGCGTTCAGAAACTAAAGCTCAAAATGGGAAATGGGATTTGTAGCCAGCAAGTAGCAGGGCTGGTATCTGAACTCGCATCTCCCTGATTTTTGAGCAAAAGCCTCTTTGGCACTAAATTCTAGGAGCTCATCATGGGTGCCTTAATCTCAACAGCGGCTCTGTATCGCCAGCTTCTTGCAGATAAAGTGGGTCTCCCAGGTGGTAACACAAGAAGCACTGCAGCCGCCTTACCTTTCTGAGTGAGGAGGCCATGGGCATCCCCTCCCCTTGGTTAAGCCCCCCTCACTGGGCACGTGCTGACGGTGGAACCCGAGCCCACGCCAGGGCGGCCTGGCGACTCACCTCCAGTAAACAAGCACAGCAATGAGAAGGATGAGGCACACGAAGGTCAAGGCTGATACCACAATCAGAGGGATGATCCACTCCATCCTCCCCGGGGAAGGCCGGCTTATCATCCCAGAGGTGTTCTTCTCTGCTGCAAAGAGAAACCGTGCCAGTTAGAGGGCAGAGGCGAGCAGAGCGCGGGAGCCAGGGGAGCCTGAGTGTGCTGGAGAACTCTGCTCCACTTTTGGGTGGTTCCTGGAACGGGGCTGCCCAGTGATGAAGGGCAAACCACTGTCCTCGCCGTTTCCTGGGGAGTCCCAAGCCAGGCGGGGGCTGTTCTGCAGGCTGCACCCCGTAGTTGCCAGTGGGATGGGTTTGAAGATAAGAGGTCCAGATGTTTTTGAAAAGACTTGAGCCGAAGCCAGAGACCCAGCCTCGCTCTGAGAATGCTACTGACCCTGAGTGATCTCTGGATATACTGAAGAAATGTGCTCAGGTCTGAACGAAGCACTGAACCCGCTTCTGGAAAATGGACAGGGGAGCCGGGCAGGTTTGCCAGGGCAGGAGGGAGGGAAGGAAAGATGGGCTTTGCTGAGATAACCGTCTGTGACTGATCGGGTGTGTATTTCTTTGCTTAGCATCCGTTACCCCCTCCTCTAGTCCTGCTGTGGGAAACCACCCTCCCTAACAGTCCTGGTGGGACAACTGTCCAAGAGTGGATCCCCCAGTCTCCCGGCCAAGGGGAAGGAGCAGGACTCAAGTTGGAGCAATGGTGCTCTCACCCTAGAATCTCAACCAGCCTCTCAAAGTCTGAACAATAGCACACCCAAGCAAAAGCACCCAGATTGCTCTGCCCATCAGCTCCCACCACCCAGATCTCCAGAGACCCCGTTTTTCCCTCAAATCTGGTTCAAAAGCTTTTCCTTTGATCCCATTTCCCACCTGCCCCCTCACCCCATCCTTCTAAAGGCTCTCAGACAGGCAGCCCCATCTCTCTCTGCTCCCAGCACACATCAGCCCCTCAACAGTAGCCAGTCTGGGGGTTAAGAGGGGAAGCTTGCGGAATAGTCGAAGATTCTCTTGGCTCGGCTAGCACCTCTTACCCCAGCAGCTCCTCCTCCTCTCTCTCAGGTCCCAAGGATCTTCACAAGTTCCCAGCAGACTCAGGTGAGAACCTAATCTGTGAAGAGTGGGGTCGATGCCTGGAAATCTCCAGGTGGTCCGCAGGAAGCTCAGAGGGCAGCGTGGGGTTGGGAAGAGCCCAGGGGCACAGAGACGGTCAGGAGAAGCATGTGGGGAGAAAGCAAAGGTTCCCTGTGATCGAAGGGAGAAGCCCACAGACACCTCCACTGCTGGCTGCAGGGCTCAGCGAGGATTCCTCCTGCTCTGCAAAAATGAGGCCAGCATTCAGCCAGCCCCAAGCACCCCTGTGCTGGATGGACTACGTGAAGGGCTAATCAGGCTGGGTTTCCAGGAGAGAGGGGGTGGGCTGAGCAGGAAAGAGATAATTGGCCCCGGGAGCAGATGATTAAAGAGGCAAGACCTGGAGTGAGGAAGAAATGGGTTACAGCCTTTTTTCCTGGGTTTCCTCAAAAGTCGTTGACCTTGATCCCCTCCTTTGTTTCATGCAAAGGCGGGGCCAGACGTATGCCCAGCTCACAGGTGACAAGACAGAGGCAGGCACACTCTGATGAAAAGCCTCAGCAGGGCAATCGGAGATTTATAAAGAGCCTTCCTAACTGTGCTAGCCCATTTCTCACAATAGCATGCCCCAGAGGTTTCCATTAGGCATCTATCTGACAAGTCTCGACTGCATGCCCGGCATGGTGAGACGGGCTGCGGAGGCAAGAAAACATCAGACGGGAACAACTCTGCGTCTGTGGGGTGGGAATTTAAAGGAAGAGGAGCAGACGCATGAACAAGCAATTGGAATAAATGAAAGTGATGCCAGGGGCAGCACATGGGGTCCAGGGGAACAGTTGTCTCAGCCCAGGGATTCTGGTGGGGCTTCCTGATGTTCAGACGGCAGTTGAAGGATGAAGGTGAGTTAGCCAGGTCAAGGGCAAGCACGGATGTGTTCTGGAGAGAGAGCGCTGAAGTAGAGGGGGTATGAGAATGAAGAGGGGGGATCCAAAATGGAGAGTTGGAGGCCCCATCAGCCAGGGTTTTTAGGCTGGATGAAGGGAACTGATTTTAGGCCAGAGGACATGTCCTGCAAGATTGTAAGCTGAGGCGGACAAGTGTCAGATGTACAATCTCTCTCTATGTATCATGCTTTCATTGCAAACCTCTGGTCACCGGCCACAGAATCAGAGTTGCAAATAAGAATTTTGCAGGGCTCCAGCAGGAGGCAGCCCAGCCAGGTAATCATGTGGCTGGTGGTGGGGAATCTCAAAGCGGGGATGGTGCCGCTCATGGAAAATATGGCAGGAGGGCTGACGGAAACGCCTTACGACCAGGGAACTCACTTTCCACCACAAGAAGCCCTGGTATACCCAGTGTCTTATTTCTCTCGGCTCCTTCTCACAGAAGAGGCTTCCTGTCCGGGCTACTGCATGGTTAGGCAGGGGTGGGGAGGAGGCAGAAGGCAAAGTCCCTGTCCTGCTCATCCTCAAGTCACTGAAAATGACCCTCGCCCAAAACTCCCTCAGATTTCAGAACGGAGCTGTTTCTAACATTTCATCATGCCTGTGTGAGCACTTTTCTTTTTTTTTTTTGAGAGGTTGAAGGAGTAAACATATTTGAAGTCCCTCTCAAGAGAGCCCCTTGAATGGTGGCATTTGTGGAGGAGAACTCAGACCAGGAGCAGCTGGCAGCGAGAGAGAAAAAGCTAAGGATTATTTTGACAGCAGTTTGTTCTCCACCTGGCCTAACGACGGGCAGCGGGATCTGCCGAGGTTGTTTACCTAAAAGCCAGGCAAAAATAGGAGTGCCTCTGGATTTCCACCTGGGCACAACAAAGCTGACTGCACGTTAACACTCAGAGTCCCACTTCGTCTTCACGGTACCAGGAGTCTGGAGCTTCACTCCATGACCACAGAGTCAAGTGCATCTTCTCCTGAGGAATCCCGCACTGCCCCTGGGGACAGCAAGGTCCTCCATGAGTGAGCGGCCCCCACCCCATCATCTCCTGCTACCCCACCTCCGCTGCAATGGGTTCCAGCCACATCCACCCATCCAGTGACCAGCTGGGCCATGATCCCTCCTGTCGACCTCTGACCCTGCTGAGCTCACCCGCCCGGGAACACTGCTCCATCCTGTCCCCAGAAGCTCCTGCTGATTCCTCCGTCCTGGCTCAGGTGTAGGGATCAGCTCCTCTGTGAAGTCTCCCCAAACCCCTGGTCTGTGCTCTCTGGAAGGCGCAGTTAAGATTACAGGCTTGAACCTTGGCTCTGCCACTTTCTACATGACCTCTAACTCATAACTTGCATCACCCGGGGCCTGGAGTTCTTCATCTATAAAAGGGGGAGAAAAGAACCTATTTTCCTGATGTGGTGGGAAAACTCAAGACACAAGCAGAATGCTTAGACGTGTGCCCAGCACTGAGCAAATACTAAGTAAATCCTCTAATCCTCGCCATGGTGGTTGTCATCATGCACTTTTCTTATGGCACATGTAATGCCAAGCGCTCTCTTATTACTTACTCTAAGGTCCCCCAGAGCAGCCATCAAACAGTCAACTACTAGAAATTAACTAGGAACACATAACCTGCCACCTGAACTGGGTCTACACTCTTCCCCCCAAGCCCTCGGTCTCCCAACAATCTTCCCCACACCAAGGCCCCAAACACTAGAACATACTACTGACTTTTCAGAGAAACCAAGATCCTGCCCTCCAGGATTGCAAATTCTGACTACAAATCCTGCCTCAGGCCTTTTCCACTCTGTGACTTTGGGTAAGTGACTGTCTCTGAGCCTCTGGTCACTCCTCTATCAAAGGGAAACAGAGGACAATGCTCACCTCTCGAGGGACTTAGGGGAATTAAATAAGATAACCTACACAAAGCAGACTATGCGAGATGCAAAAGGAAATCATGGGGCCACTTTTTCAAAAATTATTGAAGAGTTTCAAGAGGTGACAGCAGAACATAAATGTAAACACAGGGCCTTCTGGGCACGGGGCTGTGACCACATGGGCTGCATCCTCAGAAAGCTGGCCCTGAGCAGTCAAGCATTCAGCCCAGTACCCGCGTCCAGAGAACATTCGTTCTTTTCTTCCTTTCAACCAGGCAACATTGCTGACTGTGATAAAATGAGATGTTCCAAACTGTTAGGAGTAGAAAATACCCCGATGCTGGGGAAGATCAAAGGTGGGAGGAGAAGGGGACAATAGAAGATGAGATGGTTGGATGGCATCACCAACTCAATGGACATGAATTTGAGCAAACTCTGGGAGACAGTGAAGGACAGGGAGGTCTGGCATGCTGTAGTCTATGAAGTTGCAGAGTCAGACATGACTGAGCGACTGAACAACAGAACAGTTAGGAGCAGCTCACTCGTACTCAGAGCTTCACTTACAACCCAGTTACCTCCTGAATGGCACAGCAGAGCTGGGGTGTCCAGCTCCAGGAGAGTCTGCCTCTCTTTGTGATGCCCAAACTCTGACACCAGGACAAGTGCAGGACCGCTGGGTTAACACAGCACCTTCTTGCCTCCGTCTCTGATCTGTCCAGTTGGTCTGGTTTTACCAGCAGAACTAGCCCAGCCATTCCTGCCGGCCATGGGCAGTGTGAACTGGCAGCCCACAGATGTGTGGGTTGGCACCCTTCCCCTGGGAATTATTAAATTGTGAGGTAGGTGCCAAGATTTCACAAACAAGAGAGTTCCGCAAAAAATCAGAATTAAAAAAAACAAAACAAAACAAAAAACTACCCCAAATCTTCTCCCATATCACAGATCTGAATTCCCAGATGGCAAACATCAGCTGGAAGAAAGGAGCATACTCTCTAAGACAAGCTATGGCTCACTGGTTTGCCACAGTCCTCACTGCTCCCTAATGCAGCAGAAGACCTGCTTTCTTTGCCCCTGACTCCCGCGGCCAGCTCCCTCTGGCCAGTCGAATTTCAATCTGCAGTATGGCACTCTGACCCAAGGAAGCAGCAGGAAGACACACGCACGCGCATACACCTGGGGCTTTTACAAAAGCCTTATCATCAAAAGCAAAAATCACGGTTTAATCCAACTCCTGACCAGGATTCTGAAGACACGAACTTGGCTCACGAGAGAGGCTGTACCAGGCAGCTTTCCCAACCCAGCTTTTATCCTGAAAATGATTTGAGTTTTCAACCAATGAGAAGTCAGTCAGATTGCTGCTCCATCTTTACAGTGTGGGCCATTCCTCTTTGTGAACCTAGAACCTTTTCATACTCTTTCCAGGCTGCATCTTGCTGTTCTGTCTAAGAGGATAAAAATGGGAAGGGGATATCAATTTATGCCCCCTTCTCCTCCCATGGATGTGATGTGCAGATGAGGGGCTGCTAGGAGGGTCAGAAGATGTCAGGCCAGGCAGGCCTGGGACTCAGAGAATGATCCAGTTTCAGAAACATCTTCCAGTGGAAATGTAGAGCAAAATGCTAATATACAATCTTCTTTGAGCATTTGTGTGTAGAGCGGGGGGAGGGTGAATGACCTCCCCACAGATCATCTTCCTCTTTTATTTAAGCATCCACAAGAATCTGAGTAAACTGCCTCCATTCTGCTTTCTCAAAAAAAAAAAAGAAAAGAAAAACAGTTTTCAGTGGCATATGTCATCACTGAATTAATGCTGTTTGCCTTTTACTGGCTTGGCTCTCATCCCAGTAGAAGCAAATAAAAACGGAGTACAATGTACTATAAATGCTACAGGCAGGGAAATATCAGATGGACCCGTAGGAGATGCTTCCTACCCTGCAGGAAGGGCTCAACTTCTGCTTCGGGACAAGAACCTCTACGTGGTCAAGACTGAAAGGGGCTTGGATCCTGACAGGCCACTCTCAGGGGCTGGGGAAAGGTGGATTCAGTCACATTTCAAGGGAGACTGAGAGCAGAACAACCTGCACACTCAAAATCTGTAGCTGGGTTTAAGTCACGAAAAACTAGATGGTGTTTGGATAATGCCACTCCTTCAAAACCAGCTGCAGCTATGAATTAAGGTGCTACTCAAAAAAAAAAAAAATAGTGGTAAAACACACATAAAAGTTAGCATCTTTACCTTCTCCAGGAGTACAGTTCAGTAGGGTTAAGCATATCACAGTGTTGCTCAACTGATTTCAAAGAAATCTGCTTTTCATCTGCAAAACTGCAACTCTGTACCGATGAAACGACAATTCCCATCAGCCCCAGCCCCTGGCAATCACCATTCAACTTTCTGTATGACCTGACTACCCTACTGCAGGTAACTCATGTAAGTGGACTCGTGTGTGTGTGTGTGTGTGTGTGTGTTGTGACTGGCCCAAGGTCCATCTATGCTGTAGCTCTGTGACAGGGTTTCCTTTCTTCTTAAAGCTGAACAACACTCCACTCTATGTATATACCACATTTTGTTTATCGATTCATCAGTCATTGGACACGTGGGTTGTTTCCATTCCTTGGAAACTTGGCCACTATAAATAACACTGCTATGAACATGATAGTTCAAATATCTCCTCAAGACCCAACTTTCAATCCTTTTGGGTAAATACCCAGGAACAGGATTCCTGGATCATATGGCAATTCTATTTTTAGTTTTATTAAGAACTTCCATACCGTTTCCCAAGTGGCTGTACCATTTGACGTTCCCCTCAACAGGGCACAACAATCTTCATTTTGCCACATCCTCAACAACACTTGTTGTTTTCTGGTTTGTTTTTTGAGTTTTGTGCCAGCACCCCTGACAGTTGTGAAGTGAAAGGAAAGCTGCTTTTTTTATAGGGCCACAAAACTTGTCTTTATTTTCTGAGGCGCTGGCATTAGATAAACCGCTGTTGCAGAGACATGACTGTGAGGACAAATACATATATTCTCCTGCAACGGGACATGGGTTTCATGTTCCCATGACCATGTCTGAGCTCAACTTAGAGCATCCATGTCTTTCCATTTACGTCACCACTAGGAGTTGTCATCAATAAGCCCCCTTACCACTTTTCACAGAGCTCAGACTCAAAACAAGGCAAGTGTCACCTGTATTTCAGTAAGGCATTGGAACACTGAAGGAACTTGATAAACCCCAATTTAATTCAAGTTCCATAAACACGGCAGGTCCTGGGTCCCGACCTACCGGAAATCACCACCATAGACACTTCATTGCAACATCATGTGTCTCTGCCATTAATCAGGACTCCTGTCAGACACACAGCCCCTTAGAACTGGAATCCTTTGCTCCAGCCTCTCTGGAAACTTGCTTGTTCTTGGGGAGGTCTGGTTTTCTACATCAAGAGATATACAATCTGTCCTAGTTCCGAGATCACTCAGTGAGGAACAGAAACTTCCAAGGACCCAGACACTTTCTAGGAGGAAACTAAACCACACTGGAGCCTTCAGGGCACCCAAGCGAGTTCTTTCCAACACTTGCAGGAAAATCACAGTCAGGAGCTGGGGCAAGCCATATGATGTAGGAAAGTTCTCCTCACAAAAGAAGCCTGAGCAACAGAACCAGCCAGGCTGAAAACTGCGAAGACAGTCCATGCAAGTGCTGGGTCTAATTTACTTTAAGTAAAGCATGCAGGGACTTCCCTGCTGGGCCAGGGCTAGAACTCTGTGAAACCAGTGCAGGGGGCCCAGGCTCAATCCCTGGTCAGGGAACTAGGCCCCACGTGCCACAACTAAGAGTTTGCATGCCATAACTAAACATTCTGCACGCCACAATGAAGGCTGAAGATCCCACGTACGACAACTAAGACCCAGCAGAGCCAAAAAACCAACCAATCAAACCAAGCATGAAGCATCTCCCCCCTCCACAAACCCCAGCTAAATTTCAGTCATGACGTCTGCTCTGTCTTCATGATCCTGTATTACTACTTACTTCTGACCTTAAATTACCTCCTATTTTCCCCTCCCAAGTAAACCTCTTTGAAAAGGAATTTTATGTCAACCTATAAATCTGAGTTTCTCCACCATGGCACGATGGACATTTTGGACCAAGAAATTCTTTGTTGTGGGGCTGGTCTGCGCCCTGCAGAATGTCCAGTAGCATCCATGTAACACTAGGAGCAGGCCCAGCCTCAGTCATGATAACTGAAAATGTTTCCAGATTTCGCCAAATATCCCTGTGAGGAAAGGGAACAAGCTCATCTCTAGGTGATCTTCAGAGTCTGTGCCAAAAGTGAAAAAATGATTTCTTTTTACAAGGACACATTCAAATACTCGCTTAATACCTAATAATTCATCTGAAACCATCCCGGTTTGCCCACTTGGCGAATAAGCCCCAAGGGCAGGAGGCCAGCAGCACCAGGTGGGCTCAGGGCCTGTGTCTGACCCCCTGTCTCACCACGTCTTGCTCAGGCAAATTCCTTAAGCTCTGAGCCTTGGTCTCCTGAGGCTTCCCAGGTGGCGCCAATGCAGGAGACATAAGAGGCTCTAGTTCAATCCCTGGGTGGGGAAGATCCCCTAGGGGAGGGAATGGCAACCCACTCCTCTTCTTGCCTGGAGAATGGACAGAGGAGCCTAGTGGGCTACAATCCCTAGGGTTTCAAAGAGCTGGATATGACTGAAGCGACTTAGCATGCACGCCTTGGTTTCCTCACTGGTCTAAGGGCCACAAGGACAGCGGAGGCCGCTTGGGGTTGTGTAGGGTAAGTGACATCACATTTTGGCTTTTAGCATGGAACAAATATTAAGCAGTGATGCAACTGTTTCTAGAAGTAAAGATTTTCAAGCTGGCCTTCCTTAGAGCCTAAGTGTTCCCAAGAGGTACTCAAGGTTTTCCCAAAGGAGAGAGGAGGCTGGAGGTTAGCACCCCCGACTCTGAGTCAGAGCAGAAGAGCAGCTCCAAGTCTCTGACCAACTCAGTCTATTTCTGACTTATGCGCGTGCTCAGCTGCTTCAGCTGCATCCTTTTGACTCTTTGCAACCCCGTGGGCTGTAGCCTCCCAGGTCCCTGTCCACGGAATTCTCCAAGCAAGAATACTGGAGTCGGTTGCCATGTCCTCCTCCAGGGAATCTTCCCGATCCACGGATCGAACCTCAGTCTCCTGCATTACAGGGGGATTCTTTATCACTGGGCCACCAGGGAAGCCCATTCCTAGCTCAGGGTTAGGACCAAAGTCAGTCAAGGGCCAGATCTGGTCTGGAGACTATACTCTCCCGACCCCTGAACTGGAGGAGGCACTCAGCCAGCTTTTGGTGAATGAGTGTTTACATAATGGGGTTCTGAGCAAGATGCAGTCTGAAAAAGGAGTTTCCCAGATATAAGGAAAGAAAAAGGGAAAACCCCAGCATTAAATGATGAGTTTGTAGACTGTGCCCACCCTGAGGTGCTACCGCCAGGGCATGTTGCGTTCCACCCTGAGAACACTATATTGCCTTTGGGGGTGTCTTCACCACATCTGGGCTGTGGCTGCTGAGGGAGGGACCCTGGCTGTTACCTGCCTGATTTCTGCATGTGCCTGAACTGGCCCCTTTCTTCTAGAGAATCGTTCTCTCTTCTTCCCTGCAAGTTAATACTGAAGATACTATTCATAGGATTTTTTGAAAAGATGTTATCAAACATCAAGGGGATTTAAATAAGCCTTTTGGAGAGGCTGGTAAAAAAAATAACACAATTTGTTTAACATTAACGCTTTTTTTTGAAGAGACTAAATATCGACTGGGAGAATTGTTTTTAACATGAAGAAAAAATAAATGTGGAACAGATTTACACAAATGTACATCCAGAGTCTTTAAAAGAAGTCACCACTAACATTAAAATGATGGGGATTTCGTTTAAAAAAATAAACACCAAGCTGGAGGAGGCAGATGGAGAAAAGGGCAAGATGGATCGAGGCAAAGTGAGACCTTGGGGGTCATGCACAATGTGGGGTTTTACCCTCAAGTTACTCATATCTTTTATTAACCAACACACCACATATGGTTAACATATATATTAACCAACCAACACATATATTTGCCTTCAATCTTGCCTAGCATCAGGGTCTTTTTCAATGAGTCAGCTGGCCATCAGGTGGCCAAAGTATCTGAAGGCACAAGAAGAAGAGAGTGGAAGAGGATGAGATGACTGGATAGCATCACCAATTCAATGGACGTGATGGGCAAATGGGCAATGGGCTAATGCCGGGAGACAGTGAGAGACAGGGAGGCCTGGTGTGCTGCAGTCCATGGGGTCCCAAAGAGTCAGACATGACTGAGCGACACACACACTTCTGTGTAAAGCCACAGGGGTCAGCAAATGATAGCGTGCTGATCATATCAGGCCCACTGCCTGTTTTTGAAAGCTGAGTTTTACCAGAACTCAAACCACATCCGCCCATTTGTGGGGTGTTTCAGGCTGCTTACGTGCCACCTTGCAAAGAGGTATAGTTGCAACAAAGACTTACAATCCACAAATGTGGAAATGTCCACTCTCTGGCTGTTTGCAGAATAAGTTTGCTCATGTCTGGCTTAACCAAGCCCCAGCCCCACCACCACTCTCAAATTGAAACTGCCCGAAATTCTAAAGGAAGACCCTTCTGACTTTGGGAAGAAGTGGACTTTCCCATCGAGATAAAGGTGGAAAGGTAGATGCTCTGCTTTACCAGTGCTGGGGACAGACTGGAGTTTCTGGAGATTGTTTCTAGTGCCAGCTCACTGGGGACCACAATCTCCACCTGCTCTTTAAAGTCCCAGGAAGACTGCAGGAGACCCGCAAAGGGCTGCCTCATAGTCGCCATTGCCGTCATGTGAGCCTCGGGCTGCATAAAGCTCCTCTTCCCGTGTCACTGACAAGACGGGTGACTCCGTTTATCTGCACCGCCCTCAGCACTAAGGGCTCTAGTTACGTCCACCTACAGATGAGGATGCTGAGCCCAAGACTGGCCTGCAGACCCTGTGAGAATAAAGGGCAGAGCCTCCTGGGAGGATCTGACTCCATAAGCTACTCTGCCAAGACCGTGGACACTCAGATGCGTGCAGGGTTGACGCTGGAGACGCACAGTTCCTGTACCTGAAGGCAGAAACACCCGCAGGATTTACCAATTGTTTCTGCTCCCCTCTCCCTGGAATCAGGAACTTGACTGCCACTGCAAGGACTCATTTCCGTGCACCTGAACTGAATCCCAGGCAGCCCCCCCTCCACCAGTCTCTCAAACTGCCAAAGCTTCAAGCTCATCGCTTGGAGAGCTTTTCAGGAGTGTGGACAAAGGAACGTTTAAGAGGAGCCCGCTGAGAAGGCTACTTTGCCAGAGCCCCTAGTCTGCAGGCGAAACTGTTCAAGCCTGAAAATCAACTCCAGGTCCACTACTGTCTGTGGAGAAACCACTCTGGTCCAAACTGCCTCGGTCATCACCTCCTAACTCAGCTTCCTGTGTCCATTCCTGCCTCCCTAAACGTCCACAGAGAGGCCGAAACGACCTTCTGAAAAAGTTCATCAGATGAGTAACTCTGCTGGGGAAATCCACCACTGGTTTTCCACATCACTTAGAACCCAAGCCTCAGCATGGCTGACAAACCCCTTCCTGAACTAAGCTCTGCTCTAACTCATCCTGCATCCCTGATACACTGGCCCTCTGATGGCTCCCTGACTGATCCAAATTAGCCCCTACTTTAGGGTCTCTGGACCTGCTGCTCCTACAGCCCAGAAGGTTCTTCCATGAGTCACTGCCTAGCCAGCTCCTTCTCACCACCAGGGTCTCCACTCAGATGCCCTTCCTCGACCACTGGATGAAAACTGTCCCTGACCCCAACTCCAGCACTTGATGTTAACACGTTTATTTACTGGAACACTCTCAAGCTTTTCCATTAGAAAACAAACCTCAGGAGGACACAAGCCTGACTAGATCTAGAGTCTATCCCCAATGCCTAGTCCAGCGCCTGGGATTCAGTGGGTACTCCACAAATATCTCTTTTAATATCTCCAAACGCAAGAAATCCAACTTTTCCGCATCAGTTCCTGGAGGGAATGTCACTGCTCCTGTAGGAAGAGCCGCAAACAGCTTCCCAAGTGGCTTGATATTTCCTTTACTTGATCCTTAGAGGACTACTCTGCACCTTCCCCTAAAACTGGGACAAAGTGAACAGCACCCACAGCAGACCCACACTTCAAAACATGAGTCCATACCAGCTTTAAGGAGGAACGTAATTCAAAACATGAAAATTTATTCTAAGTTGTATCTTAACATACGAGGTCTCAGCTTTAGATGAATTTTAATGTTTACAAGTGCAAAAGCAAATAAATATTTACCAGTTGCTTTTTTTTTTTTTGCACTCTTATAACTCCACAACAGCTTAGATGCAAAAAAAAAAAAAAAAGAAAAAGAAAAAAAAATTGTTGCTAAACATCTTGTAGTCTGGCAAAAGAGAGACTTTCTTATTAAGAAAACCCTCACAACAATAACAACCCCTCATGTTCAGGACTCCCTTGTAAAAACTAAGGGGATATTTCAATAACATGTGAGCCTAGGACAGAGCCACAAAATCACCCCTGGCCAGGAAGATGGGGATCATGTCCTTCCCGCGGAGGGCAGGCCAGCCGTGCCCTGGGGTCATCATCCATAAAATGTACAATTCACAGAGCAAATAGGGTACTATTTCTTAGGCTGGGATGAACTAATCTCAGTTCTCCCCACGCTGGAGCTTCTCACCCTTTTAGGTTTAACATAAAGTCACTTCCCCCGAGTGGCCCTTGGTGGTTAAAATAGCTCCCTGCCCTCTTCCTGATTATTTTCTTTGACATCACCCTGTTTCTTGGCTTTACTGTGACCATTCACAGTCTCCAACAACAGTTAGCTAGGCTTCTGGCTTGCCCATGGATTTGCTTGCTTGCTTCCCAACCTTTCTGTCTCCTAACTTCCCTGCGTTCGGGCTCCTCTTTTACCCTTTGAGCGTCAAGCTGCAGGTATCACGCTCACCTCGGTCAGCACCCCGGCCAGCGACTGGCACCGCTCAGACAGCCCAGAAACACAGGGGCTGGATAAAAGCCTAAGGAAAGAAATCTGAAAGAATACATTTCTTAAGATGGATGTTTTTTTCCATCATTTACCTCATAGTGTGGCTGAAGTGCCTGGAGTTACTCTGAGGCAAGTCGACTTTACCAGCAAGCAAGTATAGGGCAAGACTTAGTCCAGCCACTTTAATAGAAGAAGTAATTTTTACCAGAAGAACATAAAAAGAGACACACACAGGCACACAATTCCAGGAATACTAAGCACTCTCTGGATCTTCACTCTCTACCCTCACATATTTCTTCAAGGGTAAGACTGTTCACATCAGCGTGAATGCTCACGGGAGGCGCGGCCGCTTACCTGGGTTAACAGTGATGAACCTGCTGTCCTCGGGGAATCGGTCCCCGGGGGGCACAGGCTTCCTGGATGGCACCTCGGGCCTCGCGGGGTCACTGTCTTCGTCCTGCTCCTCTGGGACTGTGGGGGGCACTTGGGTGGGGGTGGCCGAGCGGCGGTCCAGGGCGTCCTGGGGCCGGGCGGTGGGGCTGGCAGTGCGGGCCCGCTCGCGCCCGGGTGTAGTCTGATGCGCGCCCTCCTGGGCAGCGGTGCCGGGGGCCGAGGGCGCGGCGGTGGGCTGGGTGTGGCTGCGCGCCCGCGGGGCGTGGGTCACCCCGCTCCGCTCCTTCTTCTCGGAGTCCTTCTCGCCTTCCTCCTCATGCTCCCGCTCGCCGTCCTCGCTCTCGCTCTTCTCGTCCTTTTCGCCCTCCTCCGCGCCCTCGCCGTCCTTGCTGGGCGCCGAATCGCTGTCGGCGCCGGGGCTGGCCAAGGCCTCGGTCGTGGCCAGGACGGGTCTGCCGGCCTGCTTGCTGGCCGAGGCGGCCGTGGGCAGGCGCGTGGGCCACACGGTGCTGGGGAAGGAGGAGATGCCGCCGCCGCTGAAGCCCAGGCCGGCCAGAAGCGTGCTGGTGACCACCGAGGCCACGGTCGCCTGGCTGCCGCTGGACGATGGGCCCATCCCGGTCGCCATGGAGACAAAGGAGAAGGGGATGCCGGAGGATGTCCAGGTGGAGGAGCCTGAGCTGATGGGGGCCATGTCGGCTGAAGAGGCCGGCGACGCTGTGGGCTTGAAGGGGTTGCCCAGGGAGGTGGGGGGAAGGGAGGGAGGAAGAGAAAGCTGAGTGTCAGTCACTGGGATTGGGAACTACGCCCTGGACACGACCCTCCAAGGGCTTCCACTCATCTTCACCTTTATTCTCAGGGTCTCCCAAAGCCTGGCGCCAAAGCTGACAACAGGCCATCCGTGGCTGACCACCATCACTCTTCATGTTTTTATAATTACTTAAAATTTGTAATCTACATATCAAACCCAACTTCAACTTTTCACTGATATTGCTCAGGAGGAGGAGGCTAAGTGGCAAAAAAGTAAGCTGCGTTCGTGCTACTGGGTTCTCTACCCACCTGGGAAACCCTGTCTGAAAGACAAACATCAGATAAGCAATACACAGGCAACACCGGACAGTCACGTGTTGCTGGGGTGACCCTGGAGGAGGCAGGAGTTCCTGCATACATTGTGGCACTTGTGGACAATTCGCAGCCCTGAGGTCTACAGAAGCTCTCCAGGACCCAGCTGCACATCTTAAAGTGAGGAAGTGGGTGGAGAGAGGACAGTGGCCGGTACGTGTCTGCAGTAGCCAGGTCAGAAGTCAGGCCGCGCTCTACACTGCAGGCCTCGGGAGCTGGTTTACACCGGCATCCCTGTGTCGGGCGCTGTATCTGATTTCAGACTCTCCAGATTTAATCACAGCGAAATACATGCTTGTATAGATGACAGTAAGAGTTCCATTTAAAAAGCTCCAACTATGTGCCTGGGCATCCCAGGCTCTCCCGGGGACACACGTGAACATCATCCCACTTTACAAGTGAGGAAAATGGGGCACAGAGAGATTAAGGGGCAGAGGTGTGGCTGACTAGGTATAAGTCTCAGGTCTTTCTTCCCATCCTGCTAAATCAGGCTTCATGGAGGGACTGTATTTGAACATGGTATCTTACAAATATAAGTGCTGCTCTGACTTATTTTAGTTTTTGAAACCTCATATGCGGAATCCAGAATTCCATCCCATCATTTATGTAGTTCAAAGTAATATAGCCAGAACTACTTAGATTTCACCACTGTCTCAAGTTTCAGTTTGAAAAGTCTGTAGTTTAAGGATGATCAAGTTAGCAAACGATGAGTTTTGAAGTTGGTCAATGAAACGCCAGGTGCCACCCACAATAAGGCACTGGAGACAGAGCAGTCAGATAGTCTGGCTTGAGCATGATACCTTACTTGCTCTCTGGGAGATGCTGGGCACATTAACTCACTGAGCCTCAGCTTCCTCATCCATAAAATGGGAGTCATAGTAATACCAAACTTGTGGGATGCCGTGAGGGGTAAATAAACTAATACTCTGTGCCTGAAACCCAGGAAAAACTTAATATATTGTAGGATTTGTTATTACCAACATTGCAATTATTACTACAATTATTAGTCGTACTAGAAAGGAGAAAATTTAGATACTGAGGCTCCAGACATGTGCAAATTCATATAACTTTGGTCAAATAACAACCTTTCAATCTTAGCCTGTCCTTACTCCTTTGCATTCTTACATCCTATGATCTCACAAATTATAAATCATTAAAAAATTTTATCTTGACAAAAACAATACAGTATAACACTGCTGGCTTAACTCTGTTGCACAGCTTTTTAAAATAATGTATTGCACTGAATTATACAGAGTGTATAGTTAATTTATTCAGTATTTTAACCACTTTTCATTGAGCAGTTTGACAACATCATACTGCCACCTTGTGGTGATAGTTCTAAATGCATGAAAATTACCAACCACCCGTGACAAAGCAATTACATTCTCTACTTACCACTCCTGTTTTGACAATTCTGGTCCCTTGGAATATTCGAGTGGTATTAGCTGAGAAGCAAAGAAATTATACTGTAAACAGCAGAACTTTCTTGTTGTTGTTCCAACAAAACTGTACTTACCTACACAAATCTGAAAAACATAATTTTTACATGTTATAAATACTCTTTATTTTTTTTGCCCAACTATCAAAAAATGTGAAACCCTTCTCAGTTTGTGAGTCATCAGAAAACATGCAGATGGCCGTATCTGGCCATATCTGTGGGCCACAGTTTCTGATTCTTGTCTTAAGCTCTTAGTTTAAAACTTTACAAAATTGTAATCATTTTTTTAATTGAGATAAAACTTATATACAGCAAAATGCACAAATCTTCAGTGTAGAGTCAAATTAATTTTTACTGCTGTATAACTCGCCCTCATATTAAAATATAGACATTCTCCATGCCTCCATGGAGGTATTCTCACGACCGCTCTGACCTTTGTCAACATTTTGTCTGTTTTTGAACTTCGTATTACTCCATTGTTACTCTCTATTGTCTTTTTTTGGTGATAATGTCTTATAGTATCCTTTCAGGGGCTATAATATGCATCCTAAACTTATTACAATTTACCTGAAACTAGTACTTTTTATGTCTTCCTTAAAAAATTTAAGAACTGTAATCTAACTATTTGTCAGACTCCCTTTTTTGTGCTGATCTCAAAAACAATAGTCCTATACAAAATAAGCATTTGCTTCCCACACATACATGGCATTGAAAAAGGTGCAAAAACCCACTAAATTCCCAAATAAATAACATTTGTATCTGCTGGAGTTTTTACCTAAATTAGAAGTGGGGCAAGTACTTGAACTATTTTTTATTTGCCCTGAAGGCTTTTTGAAAAAGAAACAACAACAACAACAATGAATTCACTGTCAACATTTTAAACAGCAGCTTTAACCTGAAAATCCCAATTTTCTGCTCATCCTAAAAAAAAAAAAAAAAAAAAAATCACAATTTTTGGCAAAACCGAGTTCACCTCCCTGGAGGACAACATTTGGTAGGGGCTAAGCATCCATCACCCCTTTCAAAGGGCACCTCTCCAGTTTTCCATGATGGTCCCCCCTCATTTGTATGTGGTTCCCTGCTGGGCCACAGGGCGTCTACATTTGCAACCCCCAACTTAACGATATAGTCACTTTGCTCAGCTGGAAAGTGAAACGTGTAAAGAGACAACTGTGGGGAATAGACTGATCTACACGTCAATACAACCAGGTCAGATGAGGCAGCCCAGGAAGCAAACAGTCCTTGCCTGGCACTAAATATAACCTCCCACCATCAGTGAGCTGCTTCGGGATCAATACTGTGCTGCCTCAGACAGGTATACACACCTCCCTTTGTTAACACAGGAAGAAAGCTTCCTAAGGGATCTGCTTTTCCTGCCCTTTACAAAGGCCTTAATTTAAGGCCAACAAACTCAGTGGCCACTCCATCACTGTGCCTGCTTTTCATTGATCTTGAACAATTCCCATTGGGGTCAGTTCTAGTCATGATGACTAGGAAGCTTCTACAGGGCCTTTCAGATCACCAGTCCATCGGCCTGGTGGAATTCAGGGATGGGGGAAAAAGGAGTGTCTCCACTGAGCTGTCAGGGAGATGTCGCTTCTTCTTGCAAGAGGAACGGAAGCTAGGAATCTCGGCTCTATTTAGCAGGACCATCCTGGATGCCCTGTCTGTGATTGAAATGGGATATTTTCCTGCTGCCTTACAGTTGCTGGAGCTATTTTGAAGTATCACTTATGTTCATTGCTACTCAGAAATCACCATCGCTAACAGACCCACCACTTGTCATTTAATACTTTCATAAAAGAAGTGCAGCAATGACTATGTTGCCGATTTGCATGTTTAAAATATTTTGACAACTGTATCTAAGTGCAATTGGTTTCCTTTCCTATGTATTTTAATTATTTATTTTAAACCATTCTGAGAGAGCATCTGATGGCTTGGCCAGGATGCCTGATGGGTCTGTGGCTTAAAGAGAAGGCTTACAAGCCCTTATTTTCCATGACAGTTGAGACCTGCAAAAAACCTTTTGAACACTTGGCAATCAATCTTTTGAGCCGTTTGTTGAAGACAATGGCTTAATATTTATGCTTTAACAGCATGATATTTATGCTTTAGGGGTGGTCTGTTGTGTATAAATGACTGGGCTTTGGAATAAGAAACTGGACTCTGCTTAGTAGTCAAATGATTTTTTTTGGGGGGGGGCAGGTTATTCGATTGCTCAGAACATCATTTCCCCCTCTAGAAAATAAAATCTGCATTACAAGCTGCCACGAGGTCAGATGAGATGACTTAGGGCCAAACGCTCTGTAACTGGGAGCCACTCCACAGACAATGATCACCATTATTATTATCATACTTACTACAGTAAAGTAAGCATAACTTATTTATTGTGTCATACAGGACATAAATATTGTGTTATTTACTATGTGCAGTGCTGTGCTGTGCTGCTTTAGTTATGTCCGACTCTTTGTGACCCCATGGACCACAGCCCGCCAGGCTTCTGTGTCCATGGGATGTTCCAGGCAAGAATACTGGAGTGGGTTGCCATTTCCTCTTTCAGGGGATATTCCCAACCCAGGGATGAAACCTACGTATCCTACATCTCCTGCACTGCAGGCAGATTCTTTACCACTGAGTCACCGGGGAAGCCCGTGTTATTTACTATAATAATGAAAATATTCCACATGGCTTTCTCATGCCGCCAAATCAGAGGCAAACTTTATCAAGGGGAAACCTAATTATTCTTAACAAAGTGTCCATGAAATTCCCTAAGTTTATTTCTTCCCCTTTTAACACTGAACTCTTATAAGTTGATCTGTTTTGAACTCTGGCCTCTACTGCTTACAAGCTCCTAGCTGGCTCACCAGAAAAGGTGTGCTAGCTAACCAGCAGATTTCGTTTTTCCACTGCCCATTGGAAGGTGCAGGGAAGATCCCAAAGCCACTGTGTGTCCCTCTGTCAACATGCAGGGACAAACGCTGATACGGAAAATGAGTGAATGCACGTCCACCCCTGCGCAAGGGAAGTCTTCAGGCAAAGGAGGCACTGCCATCTTTAAGGAGTCACCGTGATCAGACATTTTAACTATTCCGTGCTCGGAACTTACAGCTAACGAGGCTTTTGGGAACTGCATTATATTACAAACATTTCATTTTTCAAAGTCTGTGCAGAAGCCAGTGAGCTCAGGGGCCTATTAATCAGGAAAGGCAGTTTTGCAGATTCCGGGCTCCTAGTTAGAGCGCATGAGCGGCCTAATCATGATTTATGTGCCCAAAGTTGCCGGGCCCCGGCCTCAGCGAGCTCACACTCTGGCTTCGCCTGCTGGCTCCCGTGGGCTGGCCCAGACAGACCTGGCCTTGGCCTGTGGCCTCTGCTCAACACAAGCAGATGGGCCCATACATTCAGGTAGACAAACGCTGAGTGTGATTTACTTGTGAAAAAAATACATCCGTGCTAATTTCAAGTCATTTAAATGGAAGAACGAGCTGATGTGAATGTCAGCAAAGGCTCTTTCAATACTAGATGCAAACCTGCAAAGCTAGAAGGGATCCGTGGATGGAATCTCAGCTGAGGGGGTTCCTACTCTGGGTTCATCACATATTATTTTTTATATAATTAAGCCTCACACTAAGGTGATATTGAGCATTGGTTCTAGGCTCTGTGCTAATTACGTAACATGCATCACCCTGTCACTGACAAGGACCCCATGGGGGCAGTACTCCCCTAACTACCACTTTCAGACTATGAAATTGCAGCTTAGAGAGATTACTCAACATTTTCAGAGTCACAGAAAGACTAAGTGGCAGCCAGGACTCAACTTGGGGCCCTCAAGTCAGGGCCCCGGCTCTGAGTCAGCAACTTCTCCATCTCTCATGTGCATGCTTGGTACCTGAGCCATCTGCTTCAAATTCAGATTCCTGGGCCTCATCCTCTGAGATTCCGAGATGATTAGTCTGGGAGGGGCCCATGAACGTGTACTGCTCACAGGATTCCAGACAGTGAAGACGGATCTACGATCTACAGGTTTTCTGAGACCCTGGAAGCTGTGACACGCAAACTTCTGGCATTTTCTAGGAAAAATGTCCAAAGCCTTCATCCCAGATACATAACTCACAAATGTTAAGAAGCACTGGCCTGGTTTGTGTCTCTGAAACCAAGGATCTAGGAAGTAAGTAACCTTCCCAAGGGGGACATCAGACAGGCAGAGTAAAGCCTGGTGCCCTGGTCGCTCCCTCCATACTGGTCTTTGTGCCCTGCACAAAACCAGGTCTGCCAACTACAGCCCACAGGCCAGCTGCCAATTTTTGTTAATCAAGTTTTATTGGAACCAGGACTGAGATGATCGTGGGGCAAGTAAGATAGAGAATATCCTGTCTTCATGCAAAGTTTTTATTTTTTGTTGCTGTTCATGGGTATTTTACATTTATTTTGGCTTAAAAAATATTCCATTTAAAGATGACATCTGTAACGACATCTTGATGACAAAGTTTTTAAGAGTTCCTTTAAATTCTTCACCAAAGTGAATTCTCCTCTTGCCATGCCCCAAAGTTGACCTGAAACATTCCACTAGACCCTAAATCAGCTAACTGAATTATGCTGGAAATTCAGAGACAGTACTCCTCCACGTGACTAGAAGATGATTCTATGATCTGACACAGTAGTAGATACATGCTTGGATCTCCACGGGTGGAAAATCACAGTAATTTTTAAAAATAATCACTTCACCCTTCTTCCCCTCCTCTGGCCTGTGAAACCCCCTACCTAAAACACAGGTCTAAATGACCCAGGCTTTTCTGGTGTGACCGCAGAGCCCACGCTGATGTTTAGGCCAGGTTCGTAGTCTCACGTGCAAGTACCCGAGCAGGAAGAAAGACAAAGCCCAAAGGAGAAGGGCCCAGGGCAGACGAGAAGGCCATCTCCTCACCTTGGAAGAGCATGGTCTGGCTGAAGTCACTCCTCATGTCGTTGCGACACACGGCCTGGACCCGGAACAAATAAAGGCTGTCAGGTGAGACGTGGCTGATGGTGGCTTTCTGCAGGGTGAGGAAAGGACAGGCGTGAGCTGGTGCTAAAGGCCAGAGAACACCGTACATCCAAAAGCCGAACATCAAAGACTGTTAAGCATCACGTGTAGGTTTCTGGGTACCATGGCAAAGCCCAACGAACATCATGCTTCCTCACTGACCAAAGGCTCGCTCTGAAAGGAACAAGCATTCAGAAGTAACCTCACCTGGGAATATGTTTTCAACACAAAAATACGTAGAGTAAGAGAAGGGAACACCAGTCTCGACACAGATGCTTGACCCTGTCTTGGAGCGTGCCTTCAGCCCTGTTTGTACCCATGAGGCTGGGACTTCTATCAAAACTGCTCTACCTTGTAAACGATAATGATTTACCGTCTAGAATCATCAAGTGTCCTGAATTTCCAGGGCCATGCAGAGTTGAGAGCAGCCACAACCAAGTCTCCGCGTTACTGTTTCTTTGCAGTTTAAAGGCACTGTTGTACCTTGACCTTGGATAACACAAGGCACGAAGCTGGAAGAATACTTGACGGGAAGTCAGAGGACAAGGGATGTACCTGTGCCATGCCACTCACCAGCTGTGTGATTCTGAGTCAGCTGCTCAGGGTCTTTTGGCCTCTGCTCCCTCCAGCTGTTAAGTGGAGAGAGTAAGATTTCCCTCGCAGGGTTCTCGGGACTTCTGTACAACAGAGGTCAAGCGAGCCTTGTACATTGGTAGTCCTCACCGCACAATAGACACCACGGCCCTGGTCTAACACAGGGGTTCACAAGTGACAGCCTACAGCCCCAATCCGGCCCGCTGTTTGTTTCTTGTAAATAAAGTTTTATTGGCACAAGGCCTCACCCATTCATTTCCCTGTTGCTGTGGCAGCTTTCACCCTTCAGTGGCAGAGTTGAGTAGTTGCCCACAGAGGCCTTTAAAACCTAAAATCTTAACTCTCTGACTCTTTCAAGAGAAAAGTTTCCCAATCCCTGGTCCCAAGTCAGGAGCCAAATCCAGATCCCCATCCCGCAAAGCTTTACTCCAAGAGACTTTTAAAAATCAGAAAATGGAAAATGCCTAAAAAGTTGTCAGGGCTTGCTTGCCGAAAGAAACAAATAAGCAAAAGCAACTGATTTTTAAAGACTCCCTGATGATGAAATGTCTCGTCACCGAATTCTGGGCCAGATCCAGAAATCAGCTCTGGGAGCTTAACCACTGAGTGAGTTTTCCCCAAGGTAGCTATTGAAAACCTCTGAAGAGGCATTAACAAGTTACTGTGGCCGTGCCTGCTGCCTGTTGCCTAGCAAATGTATTCCTGGGGAGAGCGGGAGGTTGGGGTCCAGTTATTTCACTTTCAGCCTACCTTTCGGAAAAGGCAGGCAATAACACCTGTTCCCCCAGGTTGGCAGTGAGGGTGTGTGTGTCGGGAGGATGCTGGCAAAAGCCAGGAAAATGTTTGGGAAATGTTTCTGGCCACAAGAATTCTAAATTGGAGAAAAACTTGGCTGCCACTAAGTCAGCACTCTCGACTTCTTGAGGAATTAAGAAAATTAATTTTGTGTGTCCCAAAAGAAAAGAACCACCCCTAGAAATCCTTATAAAAAAAGAACTTGCTGTCAAAGCATGTTTTTCTCTACATCTCTCTCTTTCTCTGAAACTCATTTATGCCTCAGTCTCTAAACCTGTGACCTCGTCTTCTGTGCAGAGCAAAAATCTTCGCTTCCTCTAAGCAGGGATTTATTAGAATTCAC
Source organism: Cervus canadensis (assembly GCF_019320065.1). NCBI lineage: Eukaryota > Metazoa > Chordata > Mammalia > Artiodactyla > Cervidae > Cervus > Cervus canadensis. The sequence goes on along the minus strand of NC_057407.1, from coordinate 21,139,625 downwards.
TCTGAGCCGGTATCTATTCATCTTTGCATGTTTAATTATCTCCCACTTAGTATAAGAAACCGAATAAGCGCCTAGCTAGTTTTTGCTGATTAATGCAAGCCCCCCTTAGCTCAGAAAGAGAAACCTCCCTCCCGGACTTCTGGTCCTGACAAGAGAAAAGGTTAAAACACATCACAACCTTGGGTGCCTTTCAACAGATTCCTCTCCGATTTCATGAAGCTCATCATTCCCTAATGTGACCCAGATAACAACGTCTAGTGGGGAAATTGAAAATATAAATGGAAATGAAGTAAAAGAATCGTCATCTGAAGCAATACGAAAAGTATTATTCTGTAAGTGATTGAACGGGCCCTGGGGACTCTGTATTGGAAGGAAAAAAAGCAGTAACAGTCATTAAGAATCCCACTCGGTGCTATTACATTTTTCATGTACATATACAATGATGGGCTTCATTATCCCAAAGACTTCTTTTGATTAACGATAAACGCCAGACTTTCACACCCAAACGTGTCGCTTTGAGTTTCTGGGCAAAGATGTGAAGACCAGCGCTGGTTGGAGTGATTGCTTTTCTAGGGGAAGAAGACTTGGCTTCTGCAAACATCTGTTCTCAAGGGCCTTGTTGGGGGCTGGCCACTAAATATTTATGCACACGTAAGATGAGACACGGAACTGGGCATGTGTTGCTCAAAAGTGAAGTCAGGTGTTACAGGGTCTAAGAGCCTGAGAACAGTGGTTAGAAATGGCGTGGTCGCCGGGGTCTTGCAGGTAAAAAGGTGTGAGGCAGATGAAATGTGACAGGAGGGAGCGGTGGGGACTGCAGAGGGTTGCCTGGTGGGGCTGACAAGAGTAGGAGTGGGGAGGAGGGAGGCAGAGGGGGAATAATTGCAGTGAGGATAACAGCTAGTACTGACAGTGCTCGCGCCGCGCCCAGCCCCACTGTACAATTGTGTAACCCACGTAACATTTACGATAATGCTATCAGATGACGAGGGCTTCGGGGAGGCGTTCTGCCGTCTTTATTTTTTAATAACAAAAGAAAAAGTAGTCAGTTTTAAAGGGCCTAACTACAAACAGATTAACTCTTTTTCTGGTGGTGTGGCCGGCAAGTTTAAGGGCGGGGGAACCGTGGCATCACAGTGCTGCCCGCGGTGGTACCCGCCTTCACCAGGACGGCGGCAGGGGGCTGGAACGTCACAGAGGAAGCACCCCAGGAGACACACGGGGCCCCCCTCGCCGCGGACGCCCTGACTCAGAACACGGAGGTCTCACCAAGTCCTTGTCGCTGTCCTTGGTGAACGTCTTCTCCTTCTCGTCCTCGTTCTTGGTCCAGCTGTAGGACACCATGTAGTTCATGATGGGCGGGTGGTAGACGGTCTCCGGCTGGCTCCAGGACACCTGCAGCGTGGTCTGGTTCAGCGGCTGCACCTTCATGTGGACGGGCGGGGAGCTGCAGACTGGACACACGCGGCCGGGCTCAGCGCGGGCTCCGCGCCCCGCGCCACCCCGCGCCCCGCGCCCTGAGCTCCCAACGGCCACTTAGAGCCCCCGCTGCTAACACTGCCCCACACCTGTCTTCCCTCTCCCCTCCTCTCTCTGTACACACACACACACACACAACACACACATACAGACACACACACACACAACACACAGACACACAACACACAAACACACAACACACACACACAACACACACACAACAGACACACAGACACACAACACACAGACACACACACGGACACACAACACACACAGACACACAACACACAGACACACACACAACACACACACAAACAACACACAGAGACACACAGACACACAACACACACATACAGACACACACACACAACACACAGACACACAACACACACACACACAACACAGACACACACAACAGACACACACAGACACACAACACACAGACACACACATGGACACACAACACACAGACACACAACACACACAGACACACAACACACACAGACACACACACAACACAGACACACAACACACAGACACACACACAACACACACACAAACAACACACAGAGACACACAGACACACACAACACAGACACACAACACACAGACACACACAACACACACATACATGCAACACAGACACACACAACACACAGACACGCACACACAGACACACACACAACACACAGACACACAACACAGACACACACACACAACACAGACACACAACAGACATACAGACACACAACACACAGACACACACACGGACACACAACACACAGACACACAACACACAGACACACACACCACACACACACAAACAACACAGACACACATGCAGACACACAACACATACATAGACACACACACAACACACACAACACACAGACACACAACACACATACACACATACAACACACAGGCATGCACACACAACACACAGACACACACAACACACACACACAACACAGACACGCACAGACACACACGCGGCCGGGCTCAGCGCGGGCTCCGCGCCCCACCCCCGAGCTCCCGACGGCCACTTAGAGCCCCCGCTGCTAACACTGCCCCACACCTGTCTTCCCTCTCCCCTCCTCTCTCTGTACACACACACACACACAACACACACATACAGACACACACACACACAACACACAGACACACAACACACACACAGACACACAACACACACACACAACACAGACACACAACAGACACACAGACACACAACACACAGACACACACACGGACACACATACACACAACACACAGACACACACACAACACACACAAACAACACACAGAGACACACACACAGACACACACACACAACACACACATACAGACACACACACACAACACACAGACACACAACACACACACACACAACACAGACACACACAACAGACACACACAGACACACAACACACAGACACACACATGGACACACAACACACAGACACACAACACACACAGACACACAACACACACAGACACACACACAACACAGACACACAACACACAGACACACACACAACACACACACAAACAACACACAGAGACACACAGACACACACAACACAGACACACAACACACAGACACACACAACACACACATACATGCAACACAGACACACACAACACACAGACACGCACACACAGACACACACACAACACACAGACACACAACACAGACACACACACACAACACAGACACACAACAGACATACAGACACACAACACACAGACACACACACGGACACACAACACACAGACACACAACACACAGACACACACACCACACACACACAAACAACACAGACACACATGCAGACACACAACACATACATAGACACACACACAACACACACAACACACAGACACACAACACACATACACACATACAACACACAGGCATGCACACACAACACACAGACACACACAACACACACACACAACACAGACACGCACAGACACACACGCGGCC